>NW_020897804.1:1238571-1287083 GCF_003984885.1 Neopelma chrysocephalum | reverse complement strand
GGGGGGGAGTGTCAATCTGCTGGAAGACAGGAGGGCTCTGCAGAGGGACCCGGACAGGCTGGATAAATGGGCTGATTCGAATGGGATGAGGTTCAACCAGGCCAAGTGCTGGGTCCTGCACTTTGGCCACAACAACCCTCTGCAGCGCTACAGGCTGGGAACAAAGTGGCTGGAGAGCAGCCAGGCAGAAAGGGACCTGGGAGTTTGGATTGACAGGAAGCTGAACATGAGCCAGCAGTGTGCCCAGGTGGCCAAGAAGGCCAATGGCATCCTGACCTGGATCAGGAACAGCGTGGCCAGCAGGACCAGGGCAGCGAGTCTTCCCTTTTACTCAGCACTGGTGAGGCCACACCTCGAGTGCTGTGTCCAGTTCTGGACCCCTCAGTTCGGGAAGGATATTGAGGTGCTGGAGCAGGTCCAGAGAAGAGCAACAAGGCTGGTGAAGGGACTCAAGCACAAGTCCTATGAGGAGAGGCTGAGGGAGCTGGGGTTGTTCAGCCTGGAGAAGAGGAGGCTCAGGGGAGACCTCATCACTCTCCACAACTCCCTGACAGGAGGTTGTAGCCAGGTGGGGGTTGGTCTCTTCTCCCAGACAGCTCTCAGTAAGACCAGGGCATGGTCTTAAGGTCTGCCAGGGGAGGTTTAGGTTAGATATCAGGAAGAAATTCTTTACAGAAAGGGTAATCAGGCATTGGAATGGGCTGCCCAGGGAAGTGGGCACCTTCCCTGGAGGTGTTTAAGATGAGATGTGGCACTCAGTGCCATGGTCTAGTAACCACGGTGGTAGTGGATCAAGGGTTGGACTTGATGATCTCACAGGTCCCTTCCAACACGGCTGATTCTATGATTCTATGACATGGACACAGCCTTGAGGCTGCAGGTACGGAGAGCCACTCTGGGCCTCGTGTCATTGTTTTTTATGGTGTTAGACCCTCAGCTGAGGGTACTGTATCTGCTGCCTGCTTTGCTCGCTTCCTGCTTTTCCTACTTCCTTTTTCTCCCCATGTTATTCCCAAGGCTGGGAGCAATGCCTTAACTTAGGCATAGTTTTTGGCCCAGGTTCTTTACACTCTTGCAATCATAAACCTTTAATCTCTCTGTGCTATGCTGTCTTTTTTTTTTTTTTTTTCTCTTAGGAGAAATTCTTCTCCAACACAGTAAAACAACATCTGTAAAATGGATTTCGGTCTTCTCTAGGGTCTCTTTCATTTCTTTCCTCTTTTCTCCATGATGGTGTTCTTCCTTTTGGACTCCCCTTCTCCTGGGAATTATTTAGAGATACGGAATCATCTCCTTTCTCTAACATGAGTTCGTAGAAGTTTAGATGATCATTTGTTGCTGGGAAACAAGAAGTGTTTTCTTTATCCAGTGATGGGCCAGAGTCAACTCATGTTCAGGTTCTTGACATCTCAGAGTCTTAGAAATCATTGTGAAAGCCTTTTTGGCAGTGCCACGTACAGAATGCACGTGATGGGCGCAAGGCTGGGTCCAATGGTGCCCTCAGCTCAAGGTGGTGGGTCAGGCAATGCATCACACAGGCCAGAGCTATCCTTAAGTTTAAAATAAATCAGGGAAATGCCAAGAAATGCAATGGGAAGGAGAATGCCCCAGTGGAGAGCTCACGGTGGTTAGCTGAAAGAGCCCAGAGGGAGGATGTCTTGCGTGGAATCTGTGTGACTCTTTTGAGGACTGGTGGCACTGAGTGACAACTCCTGGTCCGCACAGCCCTTCTCAGTGGAAATGTCTGTGATGGGGCCTGGATCCCTCCCGAAGTTCTGAGTAGTTGTATTTTGAGTATCAGGGTTTTTTTATTTTGGGGGTTTTCTTCTCTTTCTCCCCCCTTGCTTGCAGAGGTGCTAAGTATTAAAATAACAGTGAGGAAGGGGAGAAATCACATCTTGGCATTTCTCAGTGAAAGTCTGCCAGACATTTAATAAAGTGTTTTATGTTGAAAACATTTGAAGAATGACTCTGCAAACAGTGATAATACTTACTCGTTAAGCTTTCAAACAGCCTGGCCTGACAGCCTTAACCTTTGCACCGTGCAAGTGAAAACATAAGGCATAAGTAAACCCCCTTCCTGCATAGCTCCAGTGGGCTGCATAGTGGATTACACCAGGTATGAATTTACCCCCTGGCATTTGGTTCATTTCTAACAGCAAGTCATCATGGCTTGGTTTGAACCCCAATGCCTGATATAAGACTCCCAATAGAGTTAATTACTCAGCTCTTTATAATAATCCATCGCCCAGTCAACCCACAAAACATTTTGTCACAGTAGCAGCCTGAATGTTCACTTAGGGGACCAATTAATCAAGATGGCATTAAAAAATATAAAACTACATTTTATAATAGTGTAAAACATCAGTGCATTCATTATAGTTGCATTTGGCATATACAGACATGCACACACAATATCTCTACAGCTTGATTTATTACTCTACAGCTTGATTTAAACTGAATGGCTTTGGAAATCAATTTTATTAGACTTCATTATTTTAAAACATAAAATAAATTGAAAGCATTATTTAATAATGGCTTTTAAATTCTAGATAAAGATACCCAAAGGAAAAATACAGAAACCCTGATATGTTGTATAATGTTCACCTTTTTTTGCATGGACTAGCTCAGTGATTTGGAAAAAGAAATTATGTAAATTAATGGTTGTATAAGGAGATGATGTTGTAGGTATTGCCACTTGTCCAGTGTATGTGGGAATGAATGGAAGTGATTCCATTGTCCCCAGCATGCTTTGGATCAGAAAACATAAATAAGTGGCATCTGTCTCACTTAACGATAGCACTAACAATTAAAAGAGAAAATGAATGAGGAGTTGTCTTTCAAGAGACAAGAGCAAATCCCTTCTTTATTTGCAGCTGTTTCCTTACCCAGAGTTATACTGGGGATGGGTAAGGGGGGAAAGGGTAGATTAGAAATTAATAGAAGAGAGATAAAGGTGTTGCACCACTGAGAAACTCAGCCACAAGCCGTTCCCAGAGGCATGTAATGGGATCCCTCTCCACCTGTGTAACGGGGAGGCCAAAAGATGGAGGTTTGTAGCAGGGAGTTGGGCAACATTTCCCTTCTGAGCAGCTGATAGGCAGGAGCAGCAACCAGTGGAGGTCACCATGTCTGGACCAGTGTGTGACACTCACGGGCAAGGCTTGCCCAGACACTGAGCAAGGCTTGGGGATTGAGGTGCCAAGGTGATGTTAGCTGTAGACTGCAGCTCCTGCCTTTGATCCTTTGCTTTGTCCTCTGCCTGCATTGGCTTCCCCTGCTGGGAGGTGAGGAATCTGCTGTGGATGGGAACTGCTCATCAGCAGAGATGTTGTTCTGAGGAAGGGCTTTCTCCAGAAAGGTTAATTGCCTTTTTCTGGGGTATTGATTAGAAACAAAAAGACATAAAGCATTGTCAACATTTAAAAGCTTTGAATATACGCACAGAGAGACATATACATGTGTGTATATACATATATATTTGCCTGGCAAAACATCATTATATAGAATGAAAAGAAGTTTTATATGACTATTCTTCACTTCCAAACAAGACAAATGCTTCCACAGGAAAGTTTTATCCACTCACAGGTGTTTTTAACCGCTTACACTTGGTTTTGAGATCTGCAGCAGATAACTTACAACCAACACAGGGTGAATTGTCTCAGGAGCAAAGTCAGAGGGAGGGAAGGATTGTTTGTCACAGTTTGGTGCTGACAGAGACATTGCAGCCAGAGGCAGGTATACAGCCACGGAAAGATGAAAAATCAAAGGGTGATTATGGATTTGCTGATGAAATTCACATTACCAGCATCAATCTATCCTGGTAAGAAACCACTGCATATGAAGGATCTTGAAAGGCAGAAATGGGGAGTACTCTGGTAGACCTACTGAACCTTTTTTTTAAAAGCAGCATTTGGAGAGGTTCGCCTGCTTTTTTGCCTCAGCAGGCTCCAAGTGCTGAGCTCTGCAGGAGAGTCTGGGCTTTCGATCAACAACAATTCCTGCTTTATCATGTCTGTTGAGTCCTGTTGGCATTACTAGTGATTGCACCAAGGAACATGGCAGGGCTGTGGATGCTGGCAAACCAGGACCTTAGTGAAACCCAAACTCTGCCTTTCCCCCAGCGTGTACGAGGCAGCTTCTCTGTGTGCCACCAACACTTGTGATTTAACCCTGAGAAAGCTCTCTGTCTGCTTCCTTGATTTCCACTAAAATTTCTTCCTTTTGCCTCAGGTTCAACTTCTCAAAATGTGGACTCTTTTTTTTCCCAGGGGTTTCTCCCTCTCATAGAAGACTCCTTCTTTGATTTTGTTTGTTGGTTTGTTTGTTTTGAGGGTTTTTTTGGGAAGGCATAATCTCAGGATCTCATCTGAATTCTCTTTTGCTAAGACATTAATCTGTATTGCATAATGTTTTGGAGCAAACACTGCTGGGGTGAAAGCAAGATCTCCCCATCTGTGTTTTACTCCCTTGGCTCCTCTCGGCAAACAGAGATGAAATTTTTGTGCACAATAGGCAAACACAAGAAGTAGAGGGGTTCATTCTGGGAGGGTTTTTGTGTTTGCAAAGTTCTCCTACTATTTTATAAAATGAAGGCAAGTCCAGCTGGGCTTCAAATACCAAGCAACATGCCAAATGGCTTATTAGTTAAGGGGCAGCATCAGTCCCTCTGGGAGGGGGTGAGAGGACAGAGACAAAGTGATTTAGGGGAAATTGGAGCAAATAAATTTTCCAGCTAGGATTTATTAAAATTATTCCTCTGTTACTTTAATTCTGGTGTTTTATTTTTATCGTAGCTCTCTTCCCAGTGTTTGTAGCTGCTACCTACTATGCTGACTGGTGCTGCTTAAGCTGCAGTGATAGCTGGCTAAAGTCATCTGATAT
Source organism: Neopelma chrysocephalum (assembly GCF_003984885.1). Classification (NCBI taxonomy): domain Eukaryota; kingdom Metazoa; phylum Chordata; class Aves; order Passeriformes; family Pipridae; genus Neopelma; species Neopelma chrysocephalum. The sequence continues at coordinate 1,282,199 of NW_020897804.1, read as the reverse complement.
CACAAATGGTCTGATATTCATGGGCTCACAGTCCTGAGAACTGCCTTACCAGGCCACTCCAGGTGTGGCTCTTGGTCACCTTACCCTAAGGAGGCACACTTTCCCAGCTAAAGTGACTCCTTTCCAAGAAAAAGGCTCGTGGTGTTCCATAGCTGAGAAAGGGCCTCTTGGAACCAGGAGCAGTGCAGGGCCATGAGGAAACACAAAGCTGGCTGGGAAGAGAAGGGAAAGGGTAAGTCTGATGTCTGTGGGACAGTCACTCCTCCCAAATAGCATCCCTCCTGTGAAAGCAGGAGCATTGAGAAAGCTCTGCAAGTCTCTTATTCCACTTTCATCCTTTTCTCTTTCTCACCTTCTTGTGAGAGGTTCACAAGAGAGGGTCTTGGCATCCATGATTTGACAACATTCAGCTTAGCATATACAGCCAAGAAATCTTCAGAATGTCCTGTTGAGCACAGGATCTTGGACCTGGCTTCGGCTTGTTGGGAGTGGCTCTGGGATTTTGACCCCTCACTTGTTGTTTAGCTTTGACTTGTCTTTGACTTGCAAAGCACCTTCTTTGCAAGCACAGCCATGCATTGTTCCTGCCCTCAAAGCTGCCATGAACAATTCCCAACATAAATATGGAAAAAATGGAAAGCACTTCTTTGAAAAAAACTCAGTGTCTTTTGATTTGGATGTATGTGCCACGAGGATCTAAATCCAAACAAAATTTCCTGTCCCACATTATTTAAAAACCCATTCCTCCTTTGAAAGACAGAATGATGGTAAAAGGAGAATCCATCTCTACTGTCTAAGGATGTCAGAGCACACATGTGCCAAACATACCCAACCCAGGTCTACTTGAAACACTCCTATGGCCAGACATCAAACAGAAGGTACCATGTTCACAGCTGCTCTAGACACCATATTTTCAGAGTGAGGGTATGCTTATATTGCAAAAAAAAAAAGAAAAAAAAAGAGGTGTGGATAACATATCTTTTTGTCTTGTCTCTCCTCTGAACTCCATGTGGTCCCATGCCATAGAGCTCCTTTCTCTGTGTTCCCAGCTCACAGTGTCCAAATACAAATGAGGGCTGAGCTGAGGCCACAACAGTAATATTTTTTACAGTGTAATACTGAGATACAGAGATCCAAGCCCTGGAGTGTGACATGAGGGTGTATCTGAGAGTACAAAGCATCATCCCTGGAGGACTGTGCCAGGATGTGGAGTCCAAACCTGGTGCTTCCACACACCCATACAGTGCTGTCTTCCCAGCATGGTCCAGGGAGGAAAGTGTCCCCAGAAGCAAGATTGGTCTTGGTCCACACTGAGCTAGGGAACCTGCTAACCATGAAGCCAAGTGGCTGCTCAGTTGTCCAGGGTGCAGTACCCAAGTTTGTCCCACAACGCTGTGTTATTTAACACTGTGTGCACAGCCCTTGAGCAATATGAGTTTATGTAGGAAGCCCAGGACATAAGCCCATCTCTCTGGAGCCATAAGAGAGTGCACAATTCCCTTCATCTTGTTTTATTTGCTCAATCCCTGGCTTTTCAGTAACATGGAGATACATTTCTGTAGTCTTGGGATGGAAATAGTAATCATCCCACTGTTGGGAGGAGGTATCGAAAACATAGTAGTGACCCAATACCTCCTGACAACTTGGGACCGTTCCAGCAGTGTATTCCTGGGAGGTGAAAAGTGGAGATCAGGCTGCCATGGGCCATGTTTGGCCACTGTCTAGGCTGCATCCTGCCAAAGCCAGCCTTTGATAGTGCTTTTGGCAGCACAGCCCATGGAAAGCTTGTCTAAGTTCAGGTGATGGTCATGCGTGGCTGGGCGCAAGTAGAAGAGGGTGTTCATGGGATTGCAGGTGGCTCTGCATAAACTGTTGGCCACCGGCTCCCTTGGAAAAAATCCTTGTCCTCTTTGAGAGCTCCCCTCTGCCTGCATAACCCCAAAAACTGAAATTCACCCGTCCTGAATCCTGCAAAAGCCCAAGCCCATGTGATGAGTTAAAATTACACTCTGGCTGAAAAACACAGCCCCAGACATGAATTCTCTCAAAGTTTGGTGTATTCAATGCTGGGAATTTGCTTCCACCCATGCCAGAGGTAAAAGGATTAGCTGTGAAGTCCTGATCCCTCTCCCTACTCTTCCCAGAGCTCAGGGCAGCCTGGGCTCCTGGTCTGAGGTTCAGGCCTCTGCAGCTGAAAGTGTTTAAATAGGAACGTCCATCACTCTGTGTGAATAAAAGTGAAAGTGGCTCTTTTAAAAGAGAGCGATGACTTGATCAAAATGCTGCTTTGTCATATCTGTTTCATAAAAATTTGCCCCCTCCAGGCCAATCCGGCTTGATGTCAATGGTGAACGCCAACCACAGCCTTGTCTCGGTGAGCACCGCACAAAGCCTTAATTTCACAGCCTTCAAACAACAGTGAAAAATCACCAGGAACTTTCTCCTCGGATCTGGGATCTCCCTAGCAACCGCAGGCCAAGCATACTGTAATTCAATTTATGCCTTGAACTCCTTCAGGAGTCTCTTCTTTAAAATCTGTCACAGTCAATGTGCCTTGGGAAACTATTATAAGCGCCTGAACCTTTGACCAGCAGAGAAAGTAAGCGTTGGTATAAATCTCGTAAGCATGTTTGGTCTGTTTTTATGTTGGGCGTATGGTACATTTAACATTCATCCCGCAGCCTCCTTCTCTTTTCTGCTTGGGAAATGCACCCCGCATCTGTCATACTGTCTGCGCTGAAACCGGGCGACCATCCCTGAAAAGAGGCGCGGGGGAAATGCCTCCGCTCAGCCAGAAGAATTGCTTTATGTGGAAATGCACTGACATGGCCCTCGGCTCGTTGGGAGACGGGGGGGGGGGTGTCATGGGAAAGATAAGCAGGAGTGACCTGGCAGGTTTGTGAATGTCTCAATCCGGGACTGAAGTGGGTTTAACAAAAGAGTGAAAGCTTAGCAGGAAAACACAAATGATAATGAACTGCTCGCTGTGTTTAAATAACCATCCCCAAATAGTTCTGCAGCGAACATTGTCAAGTTACTTGAGTCAAAGCGAGGTTTACAGGCCTGTAATTTTCGGGGCTATTTGCTCAGGAGCCCTCTGTGAGCATCTTGAAAAAATTACTGCTTTTGCTGACAAATGCCATTTTCAAATTAACTATATGATACAATGTGTTATAAATAGGATCCTTCTCTGTCTGTTAGCTCTGTGTCTCGAGTGTTGTTAGAAAGAGAAGGGATGAGCCTTTAATGAGTAATGCTTGGTGGGAAACATGCTGGCATTGAAATCTAGGGGCATACTGTGGCTAGCATCAGGCTGGCGGGGCTACACCCAGGGAAAAGGAGGGGATCTGCTCCCCTGGGGGTGCCAAGAGCCTCCATGTAGAGCACCTCTCAGGAACTGACCACTAAAGACAATTTTCATGCAATTACTAACTGGCCCCTGTTCCAACTCAATCCGAGTATTTTTTCCTGAGAGCCTCACCCCATTCCACTGTGTCAGTCTGTGCACTGAGAGGAGGTTTTCGGTCTGGGTCAAAATTAGACACCACTTTTCTACCCTCCTCTCTTGCTTGGCTGTGCGACAGCACCCGAAATGAAGTGATGCAGCGTGGTAACTCCGGGATGCACCTGTGCAGTACTTACTACAGATGGCTGGTACAAGTTGAAATTGATTTCAGAGCATCATGGAGCAACTGCAAAGGAAGATGCTGTGCTCGGCCCATACAGCCTCTGCTCTCAGGGTGGCTTCAGCTCCAGCAGTGTTGGAGACACGGAGCAGCAGCCGGCAGCAAGCAAAGTACCTGTGTGAAATCCCATGGCCCCCGAACAGGGACGGCTTCGTGCTCACCACAGGACTAGATTTGATCTCAACAGTCTTTCCTCACATTGCTTAATATGACCATATTTATATTTTCAGTCCTGCTGTTTACTTTGATCTCAGGGAAGCTTTGTAATGCAAGCTAGGGACAGTATTTGGCTGGGCCATATCTCCATCTACCCTCAGAGAAAAACAGCCTGAAGATTTTTCCAACACTTGTAGAAGTACAGAGACAGGACAGTTTAAAATCAGTAAGGGTCTGAATTCTTGTTTGTAGCTGAGTAGAGACTTGGCATCATTTTGTGTTGGAAGAACCTGCTTTGACTTTAGTGAGGCTTACAGGGATTTGGCATAGCAAAGTGGCTGCTGAAAGGCAGACTGGGCCATGAAGAAATGAGCAGGCAGCATGCGAAGCCATGGAGCTGGGACCTGCACTGGTACGACTTGGTGCAGCAATGCTGAAGCAAATGCCAGCAAATCTGATCCGAGTTTTACCTTTCCCCTGGCGTTTCTGCTTTTCCCACACAGTTCTGCTCACTGACCGTGCAGGTCTGAGTCATGGCCCTTGTGCTGTGTTCCTGTGTGCAGTGGCTGGTACAGGGAGGACTTAGGTGTAATAACACCCTGTCACTATTCATTACAAACACAAAATCGCAGCTGGAATACCCACCGGTTCCCACGGAAGCAGGGGTGTCTTTAATCTTGTTGTCGTCGATTTAAATAATTCCTCACTGTTCGGGCAAACTGAACAAACAGGTGGGGGAAAAACACACGCATTACTAATTAACTAGAGATCATTGTTGTACACCAAACAATAATATCAAAACTCATCCATTTCAGTGGAGGGGGACTGTTTATAGAGGCGTCAGTGAGTGAAACATTAGCAACGTCCCTTTAACTGTTTTATGTCCCTAGGAGCAGTATGGTGGTTATACAAAAGGCAGGGATAGATTTCATTCCCAGAGTGGTGTAGGAGTGGGTTACTACATCGCAGTTAAAGTTGGGCTCCCATTTATTTAAGATAAGTCATGCATGAGCAGCTGATGGCACTGGGTAGCTTCGAGAGCAGCCTGTAGTGAAGACAGCCCAGGTCTGCCAGGACGGTCGTCCCCATCCCTCAGGCTGCTCTCGGAGGCTGTATGGTGGCCAGCTGGGGCACTAGGGATGCCTGGATGACTCAGAAACATTTGCAAGGGCAGGGAAGAAGATTATAATATCTGCTTTGCACCAGGGGCATGTTGTTGGCCCTACATCAAGAGAAAAAAAATTAAATATCATTTATCTTTCTCTGGAGAGTTTACCGGCCAAGTTTTGAGGGAATTATCTTTTTTTGCATCGACTATTCGCTTGACTGTATAAATACAATACCTGCTTGAGAAAGGAACAACAGTGCTCCTTTCAGTCTTGCAGGATTTCAATTCACAGTAAGTTTATCTGACATCTCTCATGATTAGCTGTGAATTTATCTCAAGCAAGAGAGAGGGGTGGGGAGAGGGCAAGAGAAGCAGATAAGCACCGAACAAAAGATGTTTGTCTCTCTCTGGGTGCTGCCTTAACCGAGCCCAGTCTGTCAAGTACTGAAATACGAAGTAGCACCTGAATTTTGAAGCAGAGAGCAGGAGGAAAGCATGGAATATAAACCTATTTTAGACACCAAATATGTCTTACTATTATTTATGTTCCTTGACAAATTGTACGACTAATTCCATGAACTTAGTGGGAAAAGTGCTGTTAGTAGGTAACAGCTTGCTTTGAAGTGCAGTAAAAGATTCCCAGTGATTAAAAGTAAAACTGGGTCAGAGAAGAACTGATTTCATCTCCAGATGAGTCCTGCTTGAAGACATGAGGATACAAGGTGGAGGTTTTCCTCTAGGGCCTGTGATCAGCTTTAGAGCACAATCCAATTGCCAGTGAACATAATGAGAAAGGTCTTGTCTACCTGAGTGGTTTGAGGGTAGAACTGGGCATTTTTACTTAATATCCACCAATTACAAACCAGTGGACATCAACTGAAGTGATGACACAAACATGGTTCTCACCACCACAAGATGTTATGACAAAAGTATAAACCTATCTAAAAGTGTTTAGACAGAGCTCCAAAGGACCATTCATTCAAGAGCTAGTAAAGATAAAGATGCAAAAAAGCTCTCTTCAGGAGAGCAGGACATCCCTCAGCTGTGGCCAGCAGGAACTTCAGGCAAGTGCCACAGGAGGTGTCATACTTTTCTGTCTAAGGCTCCTTCTCTCAGCGTCTGCTCCTGACCATCTCAGAGGCAGGACACCAGTTGAGCTGTGCATTTGTTCTATCTCCTTTCTTACGGAATCCAAAATAGAAGCAGAAAATCTCTTGCAAAATTACCCATGATTTTTCAATCAAAAAGAAGAATAGCTTTATTTTCAATTAAATGGAGAACAATGTCCACTACTGGCTGGATGCCTGCAAGATAACTGTTTCCTGGATACTCTGTGCAGTGGTGTCTTACATTATTCAGGGGCTTCCCCCTGCTGTAGACAAGAAGCTGTTCCAGAATAACCCTGAAGCAGTAATTGTTCCTGAAATAACTATCCCTGAGTAACTTCATGTGTGGACATTGTTATTTCCAATTGCCAGAATCTTCTGCCAGTGGATCAGTCTAAAATCTTTTTTACCAAATAAGAGTCTTCATCTACGGGTTATTCAATAACTATTGATCTCTGAATTCACCTCATCTTTAACTTGACAGACCTGTCAAGTATAAAGGGGCCCAAGGACACAAGTTTATGTGGTAACAGCTGGCACATGCTGATTATTCATCATTTCACAATATTAATAATGTTTTGCTCACAAATGGCCCTTGCTGGAGTCACTAAAAGTACTTTGAGAAATCACAGTGGAGTAAGTAGGCTTATTTCAATTGCACAATCAGGGAAAACTGAGGAATAAGCACAATAAGGCATGATATTCTAAAATTATTGGTAATCTGAGATGTTCCATCTTGGTGCAAACCTAAGTGAAGAGCAAGAAGAGACTGAATTTAAGATAATGGTGAGCATCTACACTTTGAAAAGCAGACCCTCTGAAGGGTCCATTGTTGGTACCCAAGACAGGAGGCAACAAATCTTTCTTGTCAGTTCTGAAGATGCTGGCTTATAAACTGGCCATGCAACTATTATTATTGGCATCACTGTTGCAGTTACAACCAAATATAGATTTGGGGTTGTCATTGCTCTACTTGCTTGTCAAACATATGGCAGAGGGGTCCCTGACCCCAAAAGTTTGTTCTTCAAACAGAAACACATAATCAGAAACTGAGGCAAAGAAAAATTGGGTTTGTCTGTCTCTGAGATGCTCAGTGAAGCAGTAGCATGCTACTTGCTCAGATGCTGTTGGGCTGGATTTTCTAGTCTGCTTTAGAGAAGAGGAGGGAGCTGGCAGGAAACAGAGAGCACACTTTGCAGTCATTTGGTGGGAACTCTTCCTTTTTCCCCATTTCACAGGAAAACTCTCTGAAAAGCACTTTTTGGAAAGTGTGGGGCTTGCCTCATCTCCCCCATGTGCCTAGCAACTTCAGAGAAGGGTTGGGAAGCGACACTAAGCCATTTTCTTTCTCCCTCAGCCATTTCCCCTTCTCCTGGGCCACAGTCGGCATTGAAGTTTGTCTCCTTCCCACTTTCTTTCTTCTGTTGTAACCCCAGTGGTGTCTCCTGGCACTTTCTGAGGTGAAGTCAGATTTTGGCACCATCCCTTTAGTTGTGATGAAAGTTACAACAGGGAGGGTAAGTGGAATTTGATAACAAAAAACCTCTTGAGGCCTTTTCATCTTTGAACCACTGTCAGTCCCAATGAAGTCCTGTTTGTGTCTCAACATCAATGTTCACAATTCTGCAAAATAATAAAATAGAGGATAAAATAAATAAGAATGACTGCAGCAGATCTGTTAAAAGATTTTCCTTTTACTAGTTTCCAACAAATTGCCTAAAACACATCTTAAACTGCCTTTATTTTCAGGAATGTAAATACCCTGAAGGACAGATTATACAGTCACAGCTCTCAGGGATGGCATGTCAAGAATAGCAGAGGCAGACTCACAATCCTCCCCCTCATTCTTCCTGACTAAATATTCTTATGTGGTCAGAGTGACCTACTGTGCAGTAATGTCAATTCCTAAGTGGTTTAAGATAAGTGTCCCTTGATCACAATGGAAAGTTTGTGGAAATTTTCTGAGAAATAAGCATTTTGAAAAACCATCAATGGCTGGCGATGAAGAAAACACGCTCTCCTCCCCTGCCCATGCTGAAATTCTATGCTCAAATGTAAATATAATTTGAGCATAAAGCAGTAAATTTTTAAAGCACCAATCTAAATGGTGGCTAGGGAAGAGAAAAAAATCAGACTGAACTCTATTGACCTCTGTGTATGCATATTTGACAATATAGCATCTCTAGCCAAGGTTTAAAAATGGTGCACTCTTGCATCAGAGGGTAGACTGGACCTTATTTCTAAACTGTGCCGCAGTATTAGACATACTCATTTATCTTCTGTTTCTTCAGTTGGATTTCACAGAAATAAAGAGGACGCCCCTGCCAAAGCACATTTTTCAGAGTGAATAATGATGAAAAAAATGTGGTTTTCTGTTTGCCAAAGTGCAGTATTTTGCACTAATGCACAGAGGACTCCTGTGGTGGGAATGTCCAAACCAGGAGGACCTCCTAGTTCAGGCTATTTAGAGAAATTCAAAGGCTTCAACATCAGCCTGGAGAGAAGAGGCACTGGGCTGGCAGCAGCCCTCATTTTGATCTTCAGATGAGGTCCCTTTGCCTCTGCCCCATACTACATTAGTATTAGGGCACACAACCTACACTGTCACAGTCTGCAAGGACTGAGGTACAGCTGAGATTACTGGGACAGCCTTCCTCAGAAAAGTAATTAGAAATGCAACTTTGCTGGATTGGGACATATATGTTTTTGGTTTGCTGCATTTTGCTTTTATTCCATATCCTTCTTAGTATCATAGAATCACAGTATGGGTTGGGTTGGAAGGGACCTTAAAGACCATCTAGTTCCAGTCATACTGCCATGAGCAGGGATACCTTCCACCAGACCAGGTTACTCAGGGCCCCATCCAACCTGGCCTCGAATACCTCCAGGGATGGGGCATCCTGTGGGCATCCTCTGGGCAACCTGTGCCAGGGCCTCACCACCTTCCGAAAAAAGAAGTTTCTTCCTAACATCTAATATTCATCTAATTCTTCAACAGTGCTGTTCTGACTACCTGGGGAAGATCAGAAGTTTCTCCACACTGAGTTTATCACACTGCCCTGCAAGCCTCCAGCTATATCCAGAACGAGAAGCCAATGGCTCAGATAATTCCTCAGCATGAACATTGCCATGCCCTCTCGGTGATGCCCAAAGCATTTACCATGAACTGCTAGAACAGTCACTGAACACTGGGAGCAGAAGAGGCTTAACCAGCCTCTCCTGTATACCTTGCTAAGTCCCAATGGCTCTGGCTATGTCAGCCTGAACCAAAGCTGTGAGCAGTAACTGCTTTCTCATCCATTGGCCTTTTGAGCATGGGCATCTCCAGGGAAACGGGAGCATTGCAGGACCACATCCTTGCCTCTTCTATGGTGTATTTACCTCCTCCCATCTCAAAAAGAGTGAAGACATCTTTGTTAAGTTACTTCAGAATTTTTGTTCACAGCTGTTTTGTCACTGAAGGGTTAGTCATATCTCGTCATTATTCCAGAGACAAGTAAATTCTGGCAAATGTTAATAAGAATACGTAAGCAAATCCCATTTGAACTGGAATATACAAAGTTGCTCTACTGCAAAAGATTGCTGATTTTTTTTTTAAACTAATACAAGAATCCAAGAAGGAGGAGAAATTTTCCACTGAGTATTGATTTCATTGTGGTAGTGATACTGATAATGGTCTCTCCATTTGTTAGCACTCTCTAGCAAAAGGACAGATTCAGTGGCTGGTATATTTTGCCCTGCAGTTTTCTTGGGCATCAAGTTTCTTTGCAGAAGCCTCTGACATGAGTAATACACACACAACAGAGTGACATCAGCTCCAGTTTGAGGGGGCAAAATGCTCTCAGGCCTTCCTTGTTTATAAGACAGGCGATAAGCCAGCTTTCACCCTGGTCTACATCAAATTCAAGGTTAGGTGATGTAATGTAGGTCAGGATTCATCTGTGTAAAATCTGAGAGAGGACAGAAAAGACTGTACTGGCTTCCAAATGCCTTAATAAGGGCATCTTCTTTTAAAGAGAGGGTTAGTGTGAAGTAACTTCTCTTATGCTAACAGTTATGACTAGGCAACTGTAAGCGTTTAAATCAAGTAGGATTTTCTATTCAAGACACTGCTAAAGTCCACAGTTTTCAACTGCCTAATCTAGTAGCCCATGCCTGTTCAGGAGCTTCATTTGTTAGGGAGAGGAAGATTTAAAGAGGAGAAATATATATAAATGGATTTAGTCATAAAAACCAGCCCAGATAGTTCATGACTATCTTAACGTGAAACTACAAATTACTAAACCAAAAACTATGCTGTAAGGGAGAAAAGAAATTAAAAGCTTTAATTCAGCAAGGCCTGCAAAGCTTCATACTTTCTGCAATTGTCTGAGGAGCTGCAGAAAGAAGACTTAGTGCACACAGTGCACTCACACTCAGACACGTACATGGAATGTATCTCCAGTTATGGGTGTTTCAAACTGCTTCCATGTCACCAAAACCCACAGAGCCCTTCACAGAAGGGGGCTTGAAATGCTTCTCCTGCATTGCTCCTGCTGGTTTGCAGCTGCACACTCAGGCATTATAATCATAAATCCATAGAATCGTCAAGGTCAGAAAAGATTTTTATATCATTGAGTCCAACTGTTAACCCAGTACTGCCAAGTCCACCACTAAATCATATCCCCAGGTGTCACATCTACACATTTTTTGAACGTTTCCAGGGAAGGTGTTTCCATTATTTCGCTAAGCAGGCTGTTCCAATGCCTAACCACAGTTTCAGTGAAGAAATTTCTTCTAATATCTTATCTAAACCTCCCCTGGCTCTGGCAGTGCCAGTCTGATGAGACTTGAAAGGTTGGGATTAGTCCTGGTGAGGGTTGGTCAAATTAAGCACTTTTACAAAAATATGTGTTTGTACTGCAGCTTTTCTCTGTGGCTGCCAACAGAAGGTAGAAGAATTGAAATAAAGCAATAAAGCAAAATAATCCAGGGAAAGATGCTGGTTGGTATAGCTGGCACTTGCCATCCGTTTTCCCCTGAGGCAGATGTAGGTGTATTGGCAAATGTGTATTTCAATTAACACAAAATATGCACAGCCTGCATCTGATCTGTTACACCACAGCCTGTCCACAAAAGGAGCATTGATTTAGGGGGCTCGTTTCACAGTCCTGCTGCAGGACAATATTAGTGGGTTTGAGGAGAGATTTGCCCTGACACCTTTTGTCCACAGCTTGCAGACACCATTGTCTGCAGCGCATAATCTGATTTAGCCTAATCCAGCCCTAATGGGAACTCCCACCTAGGAGCTGGGGGAACAGGAGATATTGCAAGATTTCCAACAGGTCATGGTGGTCTGTTTTGTTTTCATTGTTTGCTACTTAAAAAGAAGAAAGAAACCCAACCTGAGCTCCCCTTGGAGCGGATGGAGAGAGGAAGGCATCTCCAGAAGGTGGTGAACTGATTTCCCATATAAAACAGGTCTGAGAATTTAACCTGGTGACTCCTTGTGGTTTTGTGTGTACATGTTTGTGTGCTAGTCTTTTGGACCACAGAAACGAGCACTATGAAAATCTGAACTAAATGATCTTTGCGAAGACCATCCAACCTCCATGGAAAATCCATTCATCAGGACAATGAGGTTTATACCAGACTTGAAACACAGAAATTGTTCCTAAAAATCCAGCACATACTGCAATACTTTGTTGAATTGGGACCTTCCAGAGTACAGAGATGATGCATTTCTTTGCAGTCTTAATTGTTTGCTTCGATCCTACTCAGGCTCTCTCCTTGTTTTGTCCTTGATAGAATAAAGCAATCCCTAAAGCTCCCTTTTATCTCCTCACTCTGTAAATAGCTTTGGCCTAAGAGAGGCCTCCTCTTTAAATTAAAAAAAAAAAAAAAGATAACATTTAGTGTTGTTTACTATATCAGGCTGATTCTGAGAAAAATATAGATTAAGAAACTTGTGGAAATCAAAACCCTGGATAACACTGGAGATCTTTATCACCAGACTGCTAACTGTTGTAGTGCTAAATAAAGAAGTGAACACATGTTACATTAAAAATAATTCCAGAAGCAAAAGTGAATCTTCTCTCTGTGGAAACAGTTTTTCTTAGATATTATGTTTATGTGCCCAAATGTTAATAATTTTTTCTCTGTTTTCATTCCCCCACACCTGTTAATGTGTCAGATTTCCTTATCAGTCATGTTTGTGTGCCACTCAGCGACAGTCACAGACCCCTGAGGATGGTCCCAGATGAGGCTGAGACAGAAGAATGATAAAGAAACTGAGTAAAATGTTACTTTTTCTTCTGAAAGTGCATTCCCTGAGAGAGAGCAAGAGAGGAAGATTTTTCCCTGAGAGCATCTCAGATTTGCAGCTGTTTGTTCCCAATGCTGGGGCTTTTATCCACCAAAACCCATAAGTATCCACTCACCCCTGGGTGCACGATTAAGTGCAATGAACTTTGCAGGGTCTCATCACCTACTTATGATGTGGCACACGCCAAGATGCTGAGTTGACCTGGAATCTAGAGCCTGGATCCAACCTGGCTTCTTGGGAACTGAAAACAGGTCTCCCTATACAGTCAAAGAAGGAAAGAAAGTGCTTCTCTGAAAGCTTTTAGAGGATAATCCAGCCTGTCACCTGAATCAGATGTATTGCAGTGGAACCTGATTTTTTACACTTGCTCCTGGTACTGAGAATACACACCTAAAAATACTTGTCCCTAAGTACTTTGGCCTGCAGCAAAGGTGTGTGGGAGAGGACTGCCCAGCTACAGAAGGCCAGGATGGTGTCAACCTGCAAGAGGATGATCACTTTTCCACTCATTCCTGCCCCAGCATTCCCTCTCCCCCTGCGCTTCCCATGACTCCCCTGGGAACCTGCCACTCCTGCGGCAAAGAACCTATGGACAAGGAGGGGGTAACAGAGGAAGAGAGGTCACCATCCCCATCCCTGAAGTTGCTGTCTCTCCCATCCATCATTTGGAAACAGGGGAAGAGGAACATCGTCTGTGAGCCCTGTGGTCCCTGTGAAATGGATGCAGAAGGAGGTAAGGAGCCACTGTGACCCTGAGAGGCAACTGTCTGCTCCCAGTGAGTTCAGTGATCTCCCCAACCTCCATCCCCCCAGCTTCCCTTGCATCCTGCTCAGTTTGCACCAAAGCAGAAGTAGAGGAAGGTATCTGGCATCCTTACTTCCCCCCAGGAGCCCCTCTGTTTGGCTCTGTGTCCTTTTGCTCAACACTTAGCAGAAAGTGATAACAACAACAAAATAAACTTTCAGCAGTTCCAATTAAAAGAAAAAAGAGTGCAGTGTTTCCTCTCAGAAGCACAGAGAGCTAGAATGTCAGCCGGCTATCAGCGATACCTGGAAAACACTGTGTCCTGTGGCAGTAAACTTGATGAGGGTTTTTTATTTTAACGGCTGTGCTCTGAAAGATCTGGTTGTTAGGTACATTGTACACCATGGGAATGAGGTGTGGGGTAGTTTTGCCCTGGCACTCCAGTGTGTTTTTTTTCCCCGCGTATCTCCAAGGGCGGAATGAGGCAGTCAGTGCTCTGAAGGGTTATGTCTGCTGTTCCCATCACACCTGTGTTACACACATCTGTGTTTCACAGCGTGATTAAATCAAGTGTTTTGTGCCAGCACAATAGCTACAGTAGAAAGAAGTGCAGAGATTAACACACCACAGTACCCAGAGTAAAATGCAACCAGTACAGGGCAGCATTGTCTCCTGTGTCCCCACGGAGTGGGATTTTGGGTTAGATAAAGTGTCTTAGACTTTTAGAGGGGAGGACAGTATAGCACTGCTTGGAATAAATAGCTATTCTAGAAAATCCAGTCTCTCGCTGTAAACCTGCTCCATGCAGAAGGGCTGGAAGCTGTACAGTGCATCTGCTTACAGGACAGCAGGGTCCAAATTCTGATAGTTACTGGAAAAGGTTTTATTTTCCTTCCAGCCTGAAACACGAAAAATGAAAAAGCAAAGTGCTGCACCAGACTGGGTAAGTCAGTGGGCTTTGCTGAGCACCTGGGAGTAAGATGTTCCTACATTAGATGAAAACTTTTCCCAGCAGTAGTTTCTTCCCCTAGAACAATCTGCACGCAACTTGCTGGCTGTGCAGACCCAGCCCTTGGTGCCATAATTATCTGTTGTACCCACTTGCTAAGTCCTGAGTCACAGAGTTGGTAGAAACAGGGACAAATCAACATAAATTCTCAAATGCAGTGGAACCCCCACATTAACAGTGAGGCACAGCCAGGCTTTCATGTGTCCCTGGAGGGAAACGTTTGCCATCTGCACTGCCTCTTCCTCAGAGGCAATGGGGAAATGTGGGCTATTGAAACAGGGCTGATCCTGCCAGTGCTCGGTCCAGTGCAGACCCATAAATGCAGCTCTCTAGGAAAAGCATCTCAATCCATACCTATTTCCTTTCCCTCTCCTGAAGCACAAGCAGATGTTGATACTTTAGCTTACTTTTCATGTGCTAGGGCTTCTCTTTACCAAGTAAAGCAGTGATTTATGGTCAGACACAGCCTTTAACTTTCAAGCACCCATATAAGGCACTGCGATTAGTTCTGCTTTTTTGCTTTGGTTCCCAGGTGAACCCTGAGGTCTCCTATGTACAGAGATCACCAGTACAGGTGAAGTACAGGGTGAAGGATCCCACAGAAATCTCTGGACAGCTGCAGGCTGAAGGTGATGGCATTAACTACCCTTAGTTATATGTTTCAGGGCAGCATGAGGTGAGTCAAACCCTTTCAGACCTCTGCACTGAAATGGGCTCTGCTGGTGAACGCTTAGCAGAGTAACGCACGTGGGTAAGGGCTGAGTTAAGCCTTAAATAATTAGAAAAATTCCAAACAAATCCCTCCTTCAGGTTTCTCAGCCGCATTCTGCCTTTCCAAGGCCTGGCATGTAGGGTGCAAGTCCTGGGAGATAATGCTGTCTCTGTTACAGCATCCTGGTCAGGACTGAGCAACATTTAATTACATATGAGACATCTCTTGCTGTAACAGCTCCCATAGCACAGCCCCATCACACTGAAATTTATTTTATTTTATCAGATTATTCATAGTGTGCCCTATTATTTGCAACCTGTAGTCTAACACATATCTATATTTAATAGTCCTGCAGTTTCAGAGACATAACCATTGATGGTCCCAAAGCACCAAGCACTATTTTATGAGGAATTGCTGCTCTCACACACGTTTAAACCTTTCTCCATTAGGCTGATGCTCTTGGCAGTGAACTTGCACAGTTCAAGGATTAGAAAAGTGCCTGTTTCTTACGAGGTGTTTGTTTCTGCTAGCAGGACTTTGTGAGACAAAGCCACTGCTTGACAATAATTTGAAAATTTATTGTTTCATCTTACCCAAAAAGAACCCCTTTTCTTTGACCCAATTTGACTTTTTTCAGAAGTTGCCTCTTCAGAAATTTTTCAGAAATGTTTTCTTTTTCCCCTTGGGTGTTTTAACAAAAATGAAAGCATTGCTGTTTTCGTTAGTATTTCCCACAGAAAAGTTTAAGCTTTTCTCAATAAAGGGCAAATTTTTCTGCTGTTGAAAGCTGGGGGGTTTTTATCTTTTTTTTTCTCCTTTTCTTTTTAAGTTAGAAATGCTAATGTGCTGCCCTGCAGGAATTGCCATTTAAGTGCCTCATGCTTACATTTGCCTCAATTGACCACACTTGCTGAGACTCTCTTTCCTGTGATACCCCACAGCCTTCTCTCAAGATGTGAAAACCAGTTGTGTTCTGGGAGATAAAACTTGGCCAAGTCCATAAAAGAAAATGGGAATATAAAGGCAACTGAAACTCCCACTATTTGCTGTGGAAAGCAAGCTGAATCTAAGCATTTTATTTTCAAAGTAAACATTTGAATTATGAAGGAACACTTGGCATTTTCCTCAAAAAGCAAAACTTTCACAAATAAATTAAGTCTCAAAAAGAAAAAAAATGACCTCTTGTCCCGAAATTCCTGACAGCTAATTTTCCACTGGAAAATATATTTTATGGAAAGTTTCAATGCTCTCCATATTTGTGTACCTAAACTTACATATGTGCTAATGTGGCTTTGCTGATCAGAACCTCAAAATTTTGCATGATGCAGAATTTATACATTTGTTCTTAGCCAAACCATACCATATAAAAGCTGGCTTATTACTAGTAATATTGAAAAAACTGGCTAACAAGACATCCTGGATACTGATGCTCTTTATAGAATAAATGCTCTGTGCTCTGATGTGGCAAATGAGGTCATTTGAGTGCACTTACTCTGGTCTTCCTCTCCCTGTTCTGCTTGAAAGAGATTTGAATGTGAAAAGGTTTTGGCACTCGGGGCTCCATGGTTTGGAACAGCTTTCAAAATTGGAGACTTAAAGGTCACTTTTCTCTGAAGAAGTAAGGGACCCAACCCCAATACCAGCCATCAAAGAAACTCTAAAATAAAAAGTTGTTTTCAAAATCACATTGAGTAGGCCAGGGATGTAGCTGTTCCCCATAAATATGCAAGACCTCTGCGTTGAACATATATTGTTTTATCCCTGCGGCATGACCCCATCTGTCAGATAAGGAGAAGCAGTAAAACAGGGAGGATGTGGTTGCTGTCTTGGAAGTTGGAAAGCAAATTCAAGCTTAGGAGCGTTGTTTTTTCTCCCCTAAAATTAAAACCAGTACTCCTGTTAGCTTCCTAAACTCCATCCAAATTTAGCTTATGCTCTGACAAAAGCTGTTTCCCATTTACCGGCAGTGACAACTGACTGGGAGATGGGGGTGAAGGCATAGGTGAGTAAAGTAGGCTCATACCACCTTCCCAACTGCCCACAATGAACAATGGATGTGTTTGCCCCTCGAAAAACTGTAAGGCTCTGAAAGCCACGGGCACCTTGAAACAAGGCCCATGGTGTAATTCTGCTGGGCAGGGAGATGCCTGGGCCAACCAAAATATGTGCTGGTGGTCATGGTGTGATGCCACCACTGTCCTACTCAGGGAGCCAAAGTGCTTAACTCTGGGCTGGAGGGAGATACCTGACAGGGGCTGAAATCCACAGATCATTTGGGATGGGGAAGGGGGCTTGAATATAACCTTTCTCACCCCAGCAGAAGCAGGAGGATGTGCTCCCCACCAGGTGATCTCACCCCTCTCTTTACACATAATAGCCTGGTGCTTCACACAGTTTTGGATTCAGATTCAAATCCATCTTCTGGCAGATGCAGAGCAAGATTTGTGCTGTGCTTTCCCACTTCTCTGTGACCAAGCAGGTTGGGGGTATTCTTGCCTCTCTTCTCTAGATGTACTCCATCAGGTCTAGCGGGACACATCCCAAAATTAATTCCCAGTTTAGGAGAAGCCTTTGTTTATCACAAGGCTAGGCTTAACTCTCCAACAGTCCAACATGTATGTCCATGTCTAATGCATGCTAGAAGTGCCTTTGAAGACTCAGCTCCTATAAATCCTTCATCTACCACAACTCAGCTCTATGATTCTACTCTATGCCCCCAACTCTATGGCTTGTTGAGGCCAATTCTCTAAGAGCAACATGTAGGGCCTGAGTAGAGAGGCCTAATGAACATATGAGGTGATTTAAGTTTTTAAAAATACCAACGTATTTAATACATCTTGTAAATGCTGCAGTTTTTCTATTCAAGAAATCATAGCTGATAATTCTATCACAATAATGCTGAATTTTACTTGCACTTTTTGAGCCTTTAGTAGTATCTCAGTCAAGTTTTTGAGGATACTGAGTTTTTTGACAGGCTTTCATGCACAGTCAGGGAGAGGCGTTGTAGATGGCTCTCTGCTCTTTGAGAAGGAATCATCTCTATAGTGAGGAAAATATTTCTAAAGCCCCCAAACTGTCTTTTCCATCACTCACCAGCCTGCACCCCAGTTGGGTGGGCTGATAGCAAATCACTGCATTCAGGCTGACAGCACATTGAGCTGGTTTTGAATTTCCTGCTCTCTAAACCATGCTGCAAACTGAATCAAAACACTTTCATTAGAGGGATGAAAATAAATCCCACTGAAGCTGGATTTCATCATGTGGAATTATCAGAGATGAGCAGACTGGGTTATGTGGGGTTCAAGGATGTGGCCACAGAGCCAAAGGGGAAGCTGTGCAGAATCTCTGCTGTATGCCCAGACTCAGCAACCAGTGCTACCACCTAGGAGGAATAAACTGGCACTCTGTCACTCCTCCGTTTGGTTTTTGGGAAGCCTTGATTTCCATCAATGGAAATGGGGCTGGCAGTATCATAAAACTAGCTTTGAATTATGCTGAATTTTCAGAACTAAAGCAACACTTTGAGGGCATTTTTGCTTGTGATCACCATCCAAACACAAATGTAATCCTTGCAGCACATGCTTGAGGAGGCAAGTGGGTTCTTTCAGGAGTGTTTTCACATCAGGACTAGCACAAGCCCCAGCTCAGGGGCTGCTCCCCAACTTTTTCTTGCCCCCTCTGAGAACATTATCCTGGTCAGCTGGCACTGCCAGCTGGGACAAGCTGCCCCAGCAGGATGCAATGCCTAAAGCATGTCTTTCGCTTTCACTTAGCAATCTGCCTCCACTTCTGGGAAGATTTGAATCACATTTCTCAGCTCCTAATAACTCTTTCCTGCCTTCCCCAGACTCCATCCTAGACCCATGAGCATAGTCCTGGTTCTCTGTAATTAGCTCCCCCAGAGCAGTGAGGGGCATGTAGCATGAAGGAAGAGCTGCAGAGGAAATAACCACTTAATTTTGCATTTGTAGCCCCTAGGCTAACCCAGGGCCTGATCTGACCAACATCTTAGGTGGACATGTTCCTATCTGGAGACAGTTTTTTCTGGAAGGAAGTTGAAGATGTCTTTAGCAGAGCACAGCTTTCTTGACCATGCAAGCACTGGCTGTTTGCAAGAACAATTTCAAGATACAGTGTAATCTACATAAGTCACTGACTGTACTCTTAGCTACAACGGCAAAAATGCATGAGCATGTGCATAAATGTACACAAATGCATATTATTATGATTTGCAGCTGTCAGAGCAGTTCCTGTCACTGAGAAAACTAAACTTAATTAATAATCTGGAACAAATCATGATCTCAAAATAAAAAATGAGCAAGCTGTTTAAGTGTATGCACATTCTTTCACTGTAAATAACTTCCCAAGAATAGAGGGCCAAATCCTCAGTTGGTGTAGGCTGGTGTCACAGCTAACTTCAGAGAAACTGGCTTTCCTGATGGATGCTAGCTGTAGATCTGATTCTTTACATTTTCTAAACTTTTCATCAGAAGACCATTCAAATCCTGTAAGAATATCATGAGGGTGTTGTTTATCAGTGGTCAGCTGCATCCTCCAGCACTATTTGCCTTTGCATCTAGATGGGACTGAGGAGGTCTGAGTTTTACTCCTGTCTGAGCCTCTAATTCAGTGTGACCCTGAGTGTGTCCTTCATCACCTTTGTCACCACTGGTCATGACATTCAGACCAGAGAAATCAAACTTCAGATCACTAGATGGAGCAGAAAATGCCCTAGATCAAGACAAACCACCTCACAAACCCAAGACTGTTTAATCTGTCTCCAACTGCAGACTCCTGAGCGATGCCCTCAAGTGTTCCCCGGGTATATTCCCTCTCACTGGCACCCTCATTTGACATTGTTGTAGCGATTTTTCGGCTGCACAAGGGATTGTCTCCTCCAGACTGCAGAGAGATGATCCTATGTACCTCCTGGACATGGTCTGCATGCCACTAGCCATTCACGAGAGGCACTTTGCAGCCCCCTTTTTACAGACTGTGAGCCCTTGCTCAGGGCTGTCCTCACTGTGTGTTTGTGTAAGACTTCATGCACTGAGGCTCTGCCTCAGCTGGGGCCTCAAAAACACAGCTATAAAACCAGCAATAAATAACAGCAGCACAGGACAGGGTGTTAAACTCGCTGATGGCATCTGAGTCATCACTTCGGCCTCTTGATGGCATGACCTTGGAGGTAGGCTGTTAAGTCTGTAAAAAACGTTTAAAAAAATAATAAAAAAAGGTCTCTCAAGTGCAGTGTCTTGCTCCAGTGATAGCAAAAAGGGTAACAGGAGACTGTTGTTCTAACTCTGTGTCGCCTTTTCAGACCTTGTTTTTGTTTTCCTGTGAGGAGCAGGACTTTATTGGCTTGTTTCTGGGTGCACACATGAAACCTTTCATCAGTGCGTGTTTCAGTAATGGGCCCCTGGATATCAGTAACATTGACACATTCATACAATATCCCACTCCGTGATTTGCAGCGCTCCTATGCCTCAGTACTATTAATGAATGAGTGACTCTTTTCATTACCTTGCCATATATCAAGTGCTGGCCTCTGATTTTGACAGATGATTCAAATACATCTGGTTTTCCTAACCTGAGACCGCTCAGCTCCTCCAGCTAGTGCTAAATGATGTTGTTTGCTAGGGAAGAATAAGCTATTTTGGAGGGACATACAAAAGGTACTTTGACTGCTGGACTGCAGTCCGGGCTGGGAGCGAACATGACTGTACCTGAAAGGTTGGTCTCAATTGGGAGAAAATCTACTTAAGTGTATTTTTTTCTGGGACTGTTGAGATTTTTTGGGGGAGCAGGAAACCTTCACATGAGGAAAGTCAACAACGGTCCCTTTTATAACCTGTGAGGACCATGAAAGTTTCATTTTCTGCTCAAAGTGAAAGATCCCTCTATCTACAGGGAGATCCTCTTGACACTATGTGACAAACACACCCCATTGCAACGCCAGCAGCTGCATTTTTCTTTGGTTTCTGACATACCACATCCTAAATTTAATTGCTTTAATTTGTTAACATTATTTTACACTTGACAAATATTCTTTCTAAGGTGCTCAATGAGCCATGGCAGCTCACTCGCCACCTTAGTACCGCTGAGAAACTAAGAGACCCCTGTTAAGTCTGCTCTGGTCCCAGAGACTGCCGTACCTACTTGAACTAGTGTATGTATTTGCTTAAAATAGGAATAGGATAGAAGTCAGGAACAAACTCAAAGAGGAAAAAACACCCTTTGCTTCCTCTAGAAGAGCCCAGGCCGTTGCCATGCTGTGTCTGAGTCACTACTGCAATGCAGCTTAAATGCTTTGCCCAGACTGAAGCAGTTGTATTCAGCAGAGTTGAAATAGGCCCTTGTCCCCCTGACGTGGCCTGGGGGAAGCAGGCACTGCCCCTAGAGATGGAAAAAGGAACATTTGCACTCTCTAAGAGTCAAAGGAGTGTGTACGACTCAACTCCTGAGAAAGAGTTCAGATGATGTACAAAGGATGGGCAGAAAGGGGGAAAGGTGGCCAACCAAAGGAAATGCTCTCAGCCATGTTTTTGGGGTCCGGTTTTAATGGCCATGAGGAGGATGAGATTCTGCACACCAGGACGCACAGCTCCATCTGCCTGGGGAGCCTCAAGCCAAGAACCCTTGGCTGAGCTAGTCTGGCACCCATGTCCAGCTCTGGAGTGGGCACAGAACAGAGAAGAGTATTGAAGGTTACCAAAAAGTGGCAAATCTTAAAGCTGTGCTCTGAACATACATTATCTTCTGCTTCAACCTCTCCTTCCTCCATCAGCACTTCCAACACACTGTAACAAACACCTCTAGGCCCTGCCACAGCTTTACCGGGGACGCATCTATCTGGATGCCTCCAGTTGTTTCTTTGCTTCAAGGACTGTGTATTGTGTATCATGGACAAGTAGAACCAAGGAAGCTTTCAAATTTGTTTTCTGCTGGAATAGGGTATCCACTATGAGGAGGGTGTGCAACTGCCTGAGAAACCAAAGTAGCCCAAGCTAGAACTGACCTGGGCATCTTTGTGCAGGCCTCAGCCCCTGTGGTGTCCAAACCAGTGGCCCTTCACAGCATCCCCTCTGCAGAAAAAGAGGGTCAAACTATGGTGTTGGTCATCACCAGCTTCCTACTGGAGAAGAACAGAGTCACAGAGCCATGAAGGCACCCTGACAGTCATGGCTCTTCTAGGAAGGTTTTAGGCTGAGGAAGCAGCAGCTAAGATAAATGTGTCTCATAGTAAAGGATATCTTGCTCAGCCAAAAATAAAATCTGCAGGAATTCAAAGGACCAGAAAAAGCTGGACTTTGCAACCCTAGAAACTTCATGTGATGAAATCCTTATCCTATCCAGCTCTTACCATTGGCCTGAGAGATATAGTGCTTCCCCCTGGGACCCTGACAAGGCTCTTACCTAGCACTGAACAAGCTATAAAGGGTCATAAACTACCATAAGATTTTTCAGGAAAGCGTCCAAAGCATTTGGATCTGCAGAGATGCAGAGGGGAAATCTTAGGTACTTATGCAGTTACATGCCTGAGTACATCTAAAAATCCACTATTTAGTCTTCAGTTACTATTGAGCAGACCAGGCCTCTGCAAGCACAGCATTGCCATCTGGATACTGGCCACTGGGTGATCTCTTGAGGGCATACCTCAAATCCTATGTTTAGTTTTGGGCCTCACATGACAAGAAGGACATTGAGGTGCTGGAGCATGTCCAGAGAAGGACAACAAAGCTGGGGAAGGTCTGGTGCACAAGTCTGGTGAGGAGCAGCTGAGGGAGCTGGGGGTGCTTAGCCTGGAAAAAAGGAGGTTCAGGGGAGACCTTATAACTCTCTAAAACTACCTGAAAGAAGGTTGAAATGAGGTGGGGCTCAGTTTCTTCTGCCACGTAACAAGTGATAGGAAAAGTGGAAATGCCTCAAGTTGCACCAGGACAGATTTCGATTGGATATTAGGAAAAATTTCTTCACTGAAAGAGTGGAACAGGCTTCCCAGGGAAGTGTTCAGAGGATGCGTGGATGGGACATTTGGGGGGCACAGTTTAGTGGTGAATGTGGTGGTGCTCAGTAAATGGTTGGACTCGATGACGAGTTCCTTTCCAACCTAAATGATTCTATGATTCTTGGTCTTCAGTACTTATGGCACAGCCTCCAACTCTGGTGAGACAAGTATCTATGCACAGCTCGGGGTATTGGCTTGAGTCGTGGCTGAAAGAAAGAAAAAAACCCACACAAAAAGGATTTAAATGTCTCCCTAGAGAAGAATGGTCTTTGCAAGATCAAACTGGCATAAAACACAAAAAGCAATAAAAACAGTCACACTTTGAAGCCCAAACCCATTCCCCATAAGTGTCCACTAGAGGGTTTCTTGTACTTTGCACTGAAATGTCAGCACTGCCGGCTCTTAAAGGCAGAATGGGGGACCCCAGAGGCAGGATGGCAAGGATGGGTGCAGGGACAGCCCACACACCAAGGACCACCAGAGTCTGTGCCCACACTGGCATCCCGAGGCAGGACTGGTGTGTGCAGGTGCACATCCACACAGGCTTCCCTCACAGCTCTGGCACTGGCAGGAGCAACTGCCAGTTGCTCCCCACCTCTGGGGTGCTTATTCTATGAGTCCTTTTTTAAAACTCACAAGTGAAAAATGGCTTTTCCAGAGAAAGTGCTTGTGCCCAGATATCAGCTGCATTTGCCACCACATTTAATGGTCGTTTCTCACACTGAGTCCTTGCAAAACTCACCACCCCTTCCTGGCACTGCTTTTGTCCCTGTCTTATGGCACAGTGACGAGCCAAGCCTTCTGCCCCCCTTCTCTTGTTCTCCCTAAAACCTGGTCACACTCATAACAGAAAGGAGGATGAAACCCAGCTCCAGATTTGCCATGGGGCCCTGGTACAGGAGGAAGGGACAGAGAGAAGGCATAGCAAAATGGTGATTTTTGACCTTGATGCTTAGAACAGCATTTGTGAGATGTCATTATTCAGATTAATTTCCTGATGCCACTGTACTTACAGGCACCAGTCACGCACGTTTTGATTATTTCCTCGTGGTCATGAAGGCTTGGAAGGTAGATAGATTGGTATAAGAAACACTGCTTTAAAAAACATCAGTGGACATTTTCCCAAGTGTTGCAGGTACAGGGTGGCAGGGTGCGGTACTGAAAGCTTTATTAGCTCCTGTGTACAAACCCACAGACTCCCTCCATCTGTCAGGAGTGTGAGCATTTTAATCTCCAAGCACTTACCAAGCACGTCAGCATCACTTTCCCCTTTAACCACCAAAAGATCAGAGCTGGAAACAGGCAGTGTTTTCCTTCAGGCCATCCAGAGGGCTGATGACAAAGATGGAGCAGTCACTGGCAAACACAAAACAAAAATTCTTTAAGTTCAATGGCACAACTTGAGTCCGTTTTTTAAAAATGATAATATAAAACTGAAAAAACCCTCCAAGATGGCAGAAGAATTAGGAAAAAAATTTCCTTAAAAAGTTAAGTAAAACGTTTTGATTTTTTTTTTTTTTAAATTAGCAGCTACAGTGAATGCCCAGTTTTCTCCCAACACAATCCTGAGGTTTTCACTGCTGAGCATTTTTGGTGGCAAATTGACGTAGATCTGATGGTCAGCTGGGGATCCTTGGCTGGCTGCTCCCTGGGGCTGTGCCCGCACTGCTGAGCCCTGCTAACACACACACTGGCTGGTGGCATGGAGAGGTGTGATCCTGCACCAGGATCCCTGCCTTGGCAGAGCTCCAAGCCCGGGCTGTGTCTGCGCCATGAGAGCTTTGCCTGTATGACTGTGCATTATCATCAGGCTTGTTTGTGAAATGTCTCGCCGACTCTGAACACGAGGGTCAGATTTTCAAAGCACGTAGTGCTCATAATTGGAGCCAGATTTCTGGAGGAGCTCTGCTCCCATTTAAACACCTAAAGAAAGTGACTGGATTGTCTACCCCAGCTGTTCCTGTGGCGGGAAATAAGAGCTGCTACAGGCTGACTCCAGCCCTAGATAAATAATAATGAATGAAAGTCATTATAGGGGATGAATTTGCAAATATTTAAAGTTTCAAAGCATGAATTTCGTTAATTAAATAATGCTAATAACGCAACATCAGTCTGACCTAAAGGTTAATGTAAAATCGCTGTCTTTGGTGAGAATCTCTCTCTTCACAAATTCCCTGAGGTAAATGAAACTTTTTCAGATTTCATCTGGCTTTGAAAGCTGAACTGATTGAACCAAAACTTTTCTATAGAGGTCATTCATCCTTTCTGTATGCTTTCAGACAAGCCCATGGCCATCAAGAAATAATATAGCCTGCGCAGATTATGGATTAAAAAGTCTACCTTTCTTAATAACTTTGTTCAATTTTTTTTTTCTTGTTTTGCATGGGGCAGTATTGTTAAAGACAGCTATGATGATTTACAGGGAATCCAAGTTTTAGAAAACCCTGTTATTTCTGTGGAAAAAAAAAGAAATAAGTGGAGCAGTCTCTCATTGTGTAATGTAATTGAGTTTAAACACTATCAAAATAATTCTGTGGGTCTTGTTTAATTTGTCTGGTTTTCACTGTATTCTCTTTTTCCGTCTCCAGACCTTTCCATATGTAGTGAGAGACACATATCATAGTGACATGTGGGCTAAGGAAACTTTAGCTATAATATCAGAAAATTCCATTTAATTTGATTATGGGTGTCATTGGGTTCGGAAATATTTATATGATTTTGTAGGTGTTAGTAGGTCTAGGACTGTAATTTCCCTTTATAGCCTCAAAGGGCCCAAATTTAAATGATGAAAAAGCCTTTAAAAGGCAGGAGTAGAGAGGGGTTTGGGAGCAAAAACCCCTGCTCTATCATGGTCTTCTTGTGTCATTTTAGAGGGACTGGATTTTTAAAATGGAAACAAGGTGTCTATCCACTCATAATCTTCTCAAAACCTGACCTGAGGCTTTTGTGCTTCAATTTCTTACCTCTAATCCCATATCAGAGAGCTGATGTGATGATAAACACATCAAAAGCTGGGAAATGATTAGACAACACAGTTCTGGGAGAGATGTGCTTGCCCCCTGCTCACAAGGCACAAGATAACTCCCAGCACAGACACCAGAGATCTTCAGTCAGTAGGACAGCACGTGCCCTGAGATGTCCCTGTTTTGCCCAAGAAGGTTGATGGTTTCTAAATGTGAGCTCCCAGTCACTTCTCCAGACTGTGAAACATTTGCTATGGGATGTGTATCATGGTGAGCACATGTTTCGAGTGACCTCCATTTTACTTGTCGAGAAGGAAAGAATTGCAGAATGAAACACAAAAATCAAATCTCAAATGCGCAAGAGTAACAAGAAAATGAGCAGATACATAAACCTCTGATTAAAGTTTTTTGGGAAAATCCTGGCTCCATCTCTAGTCTCTCTACACTGTTTGGGCAGGTTGGAGGGTTTTGAACTCCCCCAATTTCTGCCTGAGGAGGATTGCTGACTGCTGGGCTAACACACATGCACAGTTTATGAGGCTCAAGCTGGTACCTCTGGCCAGAGCCTCCTTGCTTTCAGCAAAGTACAATCTTCACTTTCAGACTTCGCTCTCTGGTCTTCTTGTGCGTTTATGAGCAGAAGTGGGTTCTCCTGTCCACCAGGAGCTTAAAGTCGGTGAAACCCCTCATTGCTCTCAAACCCCCTTGAAGACACTCCAGATAAGAAGCAGCTTTTGATAGCCTGCAACCACACAGCCCTTTTATCACTCCCCTCTAAACAGCAGTCAGATTTTCTGCACTGCTTAGGTCTGGCAAAGCTCAGATCTGGATCTAGTATTGTAGGTCATGCTGAAAGTTTGATATCACAGGTCTGCAGTGGAGCTGAAGACCGCACTGTCTAATTGCAACCTTGTCCAACCACTACATAGTGTTCTGTGGAGCAAAAGCCTATCTTTAGTCCTTCCCAAAAAACACTGGGACTTTGCCAGGAGGGAAAAATGCTGGGAACATAAACAAAACTGAAGAACAAAAAATGGCAGGACTGAGAGGAGATATTTTCCAATAGACAGCCTGTAATTTGCCATGGATGTGGTAATTTAGCCAAAATAATTGAATTCTATGAGTTTCCAAAGGGTTTCTGCTAATGTTGTAAGTGCACTTGGGTTGGGAGGTTGGTAATATGATATGAAATCTTTCATCTTGGGTTTGCTGCTCTGAGAACTACCCCAATCATCATTGATCATAAACATCACCCAATCACAGGCATCATAATTGTTCCCCTCGGGTGGCTTTTTTGGTGGTATATGTGAAATACATGAACGTTCCTCATTCCCCAAGTAGAGGAGCATGCTCCCCACATCCAAGAAGGCCATTATTGGCTGGTAATTTCATCGGACTTCAAGTTACCCATCTCCTCTTTGAGAGTCTTAGTCAAAATGGATGGCAGCCAGCTCATGTGTTCAAGGGTTTGAATGGTGAGGTTTCTGCTGAGTGGACAGACAGATTCCCAACTACCTCTTAAGGGAAAATAAGAAAGACATCACAGTTGTCTGAAAATATTTTGTAGATGGAAAAATGTAAAACAAGGCTGCAAGACAGCTTTAGAAGGCATTTCATCTTTCCCCTCCCCAAAGCAAGATCAATTAAACCTGGCCAACCTTTTACAGAGATTTCTCTAATGTCTTTTTGAAAATCTCCTGTGATGGGCACTGCGTGACTAGCCCAAACTCAGCCACTGGCCTTTCTCCTAATATCTAATTGGAATCTTTCTTCCTGCAGGGTCAGCCCTCCTCTTCTTGTCCCTGGGGAAATGTGGAGAATAGTTTATTGCCTTCCTCAAGTAATGTTTTTCAGTTGGAGGTCAATCAAATGATGGGAAATGATTTGTCGCACTCTCTCTGTATCTTCCTAGATAACAGTAGGGTTGTGATAGTGCTGTGAGCAAATGTAATCAATATGGGAGTTCATTTATGTAAACTACATTAACTGCTCCACTGAACACTGAAAATCACAGATTCCACAGCAGTGGAGACTTCACTTTTCCCTACAATCCTTCTCCAGATTATTTTCTAAGTTTCACAGGTGATCTTGTCGATCTCACAAGGGCTTGTGAACCTTCTGCCTCACTGGCTAAAGACCACACTATCTAACCACCCTTTTTTTTTCTCAGATCCTTTCCT
Organism: Neopelma chrysocephalum; assembly: GCF_003984885.1. Taxonomy (NCBI): domain Eukaryota; kingdom Metazoa; phylum Chordata; class Aves; order Passeriformes; family Pipridae; genus Neopelma; species Neopelma chrysocephalum. The sequence continues at coordinate 1,254,222 of NW_020897804.1, read as the reverse complement.
TGTTGAGTATAATTAAGCTAAACTGGATGGAAGAATACAAAAACTGCTCCCAGCCTCTGCTTAGTTTTGGAGTGTGCTGTTCAGTCTCCTGAAGACCTGAAAAAGTATTGCTGTGTCCACCAGTGTACCTGCTTTTTACAATGTCTTAAAAGAGTAGTCAATGGGAAAACTGATCCTTTTCCAAATCCTCATTCCTCATAGAGGAGGCCTAAAGTCCATGGAACTCTTGTCTGGTGCTGATGCCAAAGGGGTGCCAGGAATCAAAGTCCAAGCTCAGGGGCACTGCAGGACACACTTACCTATGGTTTGGGCAGAGGAACTGATGTTGGGATCTGCTTCAAGAAGGCAGAGAAGAGTGTGGGCAGAAGCTGTGGGCTGCCCAGAGGGCTGCCAGAGGGAGATGTGAGGCAGAAGGCTGGAGACAGAGATGGAGAGAAAGGAAAGGTGGGATCAATGGAAAAATAAGAGCATAGCAAAAAAAAAAAAAAGTCTATTTAAAATAGAATAGTGCCTTATTTTCCTAGGAATGTCTCTTCTTGTACATCTACTGCTGTGCCCTGTTTTGTACCCCTGCACAGCCAAGGGCTGGGTCCCCATTAGAGTTTGGGTGCTTCACTGCCCTTTCCAATTTCCGTGCCATGTCTCCCTCCCAACCCAACATGGCTATGGATCTTGGCCTGAGAACCTCACAGGTGTTTAAATGAAAAATAAGAACTACCCTGAGGCTGGAAAAGCCCAGACTTGCCTTGCTGTTTTCCAGCTTTGCTGTGGAGTACTGCTGCTCACCTTAAGTGACTTTCTCTGCTGTGGGCAGAAGGAGAGTCCAGGCCAATCCCTCAGCCTGGTGCCTCTCTCAGAGATGTTATCTGCCTTTTTTCTGCCTTTATTGGCTTGACCAAATGAAGTTCCCTGCATGTGTACAGCAACTCTGTAGGAGCAGACTCCATTGTTCTCTGGGCTGAAACCTGCTGGCTATTTAAATAAAACAACTCATTATCTGCCACTACCCACTCTGTAGCACACTGGCAATTTTGAATTGCCGTCAGAACATACTGTCCCCACAATCACTTCCCTCCTGCTGGGACATCTTTTCCTGTGTTTACCCATGTCCTTTAAGTAATGTTTAGAGCCAAGTGTCCATGCTGTGAAAGAAACACATATTTTAATGGTTTAGCTTCTGTAAAGCTAAAAGCATACAGCAGAAAGGAGAGGGATCATTAAACCACAGTGATATGCCTACAGATCCTGCCTTGAATCTATAAGGATGTAATTTTCATAGGGAAACTCTCCAATTGAGTAGTTTTCCTGCCTTCTGAAGGAAGAGCTGCAAGAGGCAGGGAGTGTGACAGTGGGATGCAGAGTATCTGTGCAGCATTGTCTGGTATGCAATGAGGTTGTGAAATGTCTGAAAAGACCCTAATGTGACATAGCCACAGATCTAACCATAGATATGAATAGCAGATCAGGATATTCAGGGATGGTAGAGTCCTGGGATAGGTTCTGATATCGGTGGAGTCATTACCTTCATTTCTGCAACACCAAATATCTCCCTAATCACCTCTATCACATTTTACAATCTCGGTGAAGAAAGATCATCTTCATTTCTTTCTGACATGAGCCAGTAGTATCAATCTGTTCAGCATATCACAAAAACCTTCTTTTCTCAAAATCCTGCTAATAGTCTGTCTGCAAGAAGATACAGGTCAACAAGCAGTAAAAAACCTGGACCATTATGGCACATATATGGGGACTTTTGCTAAACACTTTGCCTGTGCTCCATCTCTTTTGCTATGCACAGAACAATCTACAGGTAACAGCTCTGCCCTTGGAAATTCCCTGCATGGGTGAGCAGGAGCAGGTGGTTTTGCACAGACATCGGATTTATGCGAATGCTCTTTGATCCTCATGCGAACACAAATGAAAGAGTGGCCAAACACACTTTTTATTTCTCCCTAGTTAGAAAGGTGCTGGGGAATGCAACAAAAACCTGTTCTTTCGGTGTTGGAAACTGAAACTGCTCATGCTGCACTGCGTATTGCAGTCACAGATCTGTGCAAACATGGGCAGTGGCCAGAGCAGTTCCTTGCTTCCCTTAGACTGAACCTATGAAATTGTACTTCAAAGCCAGTGGTAACATAATGCTCAGTAAAAGTTATGCCAGAGACGGAGCTTTATATGACATGGATCATACAGTAAAACAGCAATGTCTGGAGTGCAAGTGTCTCTTTATGAAACGACAATACATAAAATTAAAGCTGAAGCATAATTTATCACTATACAGGAAAAGTAAGGAGCTGCTGATTGTACAATGACAAAAACTAAACTGCATTGGCCCACGACTACATCGAGTCATCAAGTGCTGTTACAGAATTTTTGTTAATGATGGGTTATGACTGGAACCATATGACAGTTGCTACTGTATTAACAGTTTGTTGAGGCAAATGCACACTTCACTGTGATGCCTGATAACCATCATGCTGTAATTCCAAATGGGTCTTGCTTTTGTCCTCACGCTTTACTCCTTTCCAGGGGACTATTTATGTTTCACTTCCCAATTACAGCAACTCCATTCTGATCTTGGCTTTCCATCAGCCGTGCTGAGGGCTCCGGGCTCGAGGAATTGTGAAGTAATTCTATATCCTCTGAGGCTTCAGGGAGGAAATAGTCACAGATTTATTGGGCTTTAAGGCAGTTTCAGGAGGAAACCAGATGAAGGCATCCTGCATCCTGGCTTAGATTCATAAGAAAGTCAATATATATTATTACACACATTAAATATGTCACTTAGAAAAATTATTTGGGAATAAAAGTAGGATGGGGACTTGGAAAAAAGTCAATAAAAAAATGCACTTTTGTGTATACAATTCAGCATACAACATATCTAAGGGTGAAGAGTTTTCAGTCTCTTTTTTCATGTCCTCATCACATGCACTTTAATTATGAAACTGCAATTGCTATTTAAGTCATTTATCAAGTCGTTCAGGCCAACTTTATATCCAGGCTCCAGTAAAGAAGAGATGATCTTTAAATCAAACAGTATTTCAGAAGGACGTCATTGTTCCTATATTACATTTCAGCGAAAAAAAATTGACTTGCCCTGTGATTTGGGTTAGCACAGCACTGCTTATCCATGGCTGAATCAAAGTAACACAACTTCCCTGCTGTGCAAGTGTCCAGTGTGAGGTCAGGCACACAGAAGGCAGCAATCCAGCATTCTTGGAGGGAGAGCAATTCCCTCTCATCTCTCTTATGCATTGATGGCCCTGGTTTGTTGTGCTTCATCTGGTTTTCAATAGTTTTCCCCAGGTGTCATCAATGAACTCATTGATGGCTGTTTAGGAAGAGTGTAAGAAGGTTTCAAGAGCAGATCTTCAGACCTTCCATCATGTCATTGCCCATTGCAATGACCTTCATTGCTTCTCTTTTCCCTCATGATTCAATAATACACTGAGCTTCAGGGTTTGATCCACGTTGTCCCCTGAAGGAGAGGGAAATTATATGCATATAGGAAGAGCTAACCTCTTCTATAAAGAGCATTAACCATGTTTCTTTAGGGTGTTTTACCTGCCTTCACAACTCCTGCTTGCCTAGAGCTATCTCACTATCTTAGCTCTCGAGAGGCAGTTTGCAGAATTCATTAGGGATTCAAATGAGAAGTGGAGAAACCAGTACAAATTTTTTTTGAAAGCTGTGTATGAGATTATTCCTGGCTTAACCAGAATAAAGACCAAGACAAACTCTTGTTTTTTAGCAGAAAAAAGAGAAGGGAATGGGAGAAAGAAGGAATACTCTGGGGTGCAGAGCACGGCTGCAAAATGTGAGAGGGTACACAAGATATCAAACCACTCATCTGTGCTTACAAGTGTGTCTACCAGTATAGTCACATGTCTAGTCAGCAAAAATGAGATGCTCTTTAAAGGAATATGACTGAAATTTAATAAGCATAGTCAGTCATGCTACTTCTTGAATAAACTGAATTTCACCTAACTCTATGTGTAGACTACATGATGAGTTGCCCTTGGCTCCTCTCATGGAAATAAAAAGACTTTCCTAGGACAAGATTCATTTTGCTAGAAAGCACCAGATGAATTTAATGACCTGAACTGTAGAAGCTCCTATTTTTCTCCATGGAGCATTAACGAGCTGAGGGAGACTAGCAATACTGGATTGAAGTCAGAAGAATTTGTTCAATATGGATTTCGGAGATGATTCCTGGGACAGGAATACCAATAAAATTTACAGCTTTAAAGGTTCATAAATTTCTACTAAACTTTGAAAAACTCAGAGTTGGGCATCAAAGATTATGAAGTTACCTTAAAGAAATTAAAGAACAATTGAACCTGAAGGGCTTTCCTTACTCTGCAAATGTGAGAGTTAGGGTTATACTTAAGAAAAAGTAGTCTCATTACACATTTCCAAGAGCTGTGACTCTGAGTTCTCCTGTCCTCTCAAACACTGTGAGTCATGATTGCACCCTCAGAGGCAGTTATGTTTTGCTGGACTTGTCTAAGCCCATCTGAAGCAACGGAGCTGCAAAAATGTCAGCAAGAACTGAGTCTGGACATCATGAAGTTGCATATAATGAAGAGTGTTTGGCCTCCACCACTGGTGGTGAAGAGGCAAAAGAGGAAAGAAACACAGCAGGGAGTTGGCAGGGCTGCCAGGAGAGAGAAAAAATGTATAAACATAAAGTATTTGCTACAAAATGTAGGGAGAGACTGCGAACATGGTGTCCCGGGAGAAGTGTTTTGATAGTTGCTGTTTAGGGGAGAGGTGGGTTTTGAGTTAATAGATCTTCCTTTTATGCCTCTCAGCATGCTTTGCTTTATTTGAGAAAATGGATGAAGACTGATCTACAAGCAGTAGTCTTACCCAGACGTGACAATGTCTCTCCATGTTTTGGAAAGCACCCTGTCATGCCACAAAAACTGTGGCAATGCTTACAATGAAGCAGGGTCTTTCCTGCAGTGCCTTCCAAGATCATCTCATGGCTTTCTGACCATCTATACCCATGTTGCTTCTTGCCCTGCTTATGTTATACATTTTTTAATGATGGGGACATTCTTTTAGCAATATGTGTGCAGAGTGTTGTGCACTTCAGGACTTTCAAAGGGTCACTGCAACAGTAATATTGTGTTCTCTTAACGTGGGACAGCCTACTGCATTCCTGGTTACAATCTGATGAGCTGGGAGAATGAATGGCAGTCATTCTGCAGAAAATGTATAATTTTACAGTGCCAGGATCCTGCAGGCCCCAGCATGATATTTCTACACCATTTGGAAATTGGTACACTGAAGCTGTGCCTATACCAGTAAAGGAAGTGACCCAGGGAATATCTCTGGCCCCAGGAGCAGCTGCCTGCTGGGAATAGCTCCTGGAATGCGCTACCTCCCCAGCCTTACTGGAAGAGTTTTAGTTTGCACAGTGTGGAAGTTTGCAAAGGACCATTTGGATGACCTTACAGGGTGGGTGATTATGTTTCATCTAAACTACCAGCACAGGCACAGCCACGGGTCAGAGCAAAGTGTCCCATCTGCAAGGTGGCATGAGGAGAAAGGCACAGGAGCCCACTTGCCACTATTGTTATACCTGTACCAACAGACAGCTGGATCGTGCTGGGCACTTTAGGGTTCTTGAGTGGTGAGGAACGCATTCATCTGCAGATGAACTCGGTTCTTTCGGGTACCTCATTGACAAACAACCAAGAGAATTGCCTAATCAACTGCCTCCTGCAAACCTTGTGTCATGTTTAACCACTGACTTTGTTGCTTTCCCGATCTGCATGGATGACCTTCCAAGTAATGGCCATATGAAGTCAATACAGTGTGGTATGAACCAATTTACCAGCTACTGCTGGACATAAACAACTCTTTATGTGTTAAAATTGTCCTCCCTCACAGGCTATACAGTCTTAAATTCAAGTGGCCACCTATTTTGGCAAGGAATTGTTTTTGCAAAACTGCTATAAATTCACATAAAATTATGATTAGAAGACTAGAGAGAAGTTTTTATAAAAACTCATTCACATGAAGTTTTTGAAAGTTTCCTTTTTTTCATGAAACAGACAGTCTACTTACAAGCCAGTAACTGAAAATCCAGATCAGCTTCTAGAGGTTCATGATCATTGGATATCTCTTGAATTCTGTTCCCTGAGGATTTGTGGTTATGCCTAAACTTTTTTCAGCCCTGAAATAATCTGCAGTGCATGAGGAAAGTACAACATTGGATGTAATTACTTTATTATGCCCACAGAGAATCTTGTGAATGAATTGGCTTTATTCAGCAACAAAAGCAAGAAGGAGAAAGTATATCCCAGTTTCCATTCATGAGAAAGTATTTTGGAGGAGACTAATGATTCAAATTACTGATGTCTTATGGGAAGGGATGTGGGATGACCTGATATTCTGAAGCTGATCCGTATGACTGGGTGCACTTAGTGCCCTTTTTCTGTTGGTTCTGGGCATCTCTCAGTGACCAATAGCTATTTACTTGGAAGGTGTCTTCAAAAAAGTCCTCTGGGATGTGCAGTCACAAAGTTATTTCTAGACATTGTTTCCCAGAGAGCATCACTGCAGCTGGCACTGGCTGAGGTCTCATGGTATGTGGGGAAACTGAGGGAGCAGGAATCAAAATACCAGTGAAGGCACTATGAGATGTTTATGGCCTGATTCGTCTGAGAAATCGGTTTTATTAGTCATTGCTTTGAGTGTGTTTAAGGTAAGATTTCTCACTTCATACTTGCAAGAATAAGACAATTTGAAAGACACTATTTCCAGAAGACATTTAATTTGGGGGACTGTGCCTTTCAGTCTTTTGAATCGGTTTCATCTTAATTCTTTATTTTGAGATGCATTTAGACTTCAGAAGTGTCAGCTTGGCTAAAAGCTAAACAGAAACTTGTTTTCACTGGCATTAAACTTTTCTTTCTCCCAGAGGTCAGAATTGGAGGTGGAAGGTATTTTTCACTTGATTTATATATTTTTAGCCTAAAAAATGCAGGTCTGGGTCAAGTAAAATAATTTATATCTTACATATCGGCAAAAAAAACCCCAAACCAAAACATAACTTCTGAGTCTACCTGGCACAAAAATTTCCATTCGGGATCTTTAATTTGATCAGCAAACTTGGACTACGCCATAATTATTGTCTTTCTACTGAGCTGCACAAATGTGGCTTCAACCTGTGTCCTATCTGGCTATGTCAGTGAAAAAGGCTGTGCTCCAACTTCCATGTTCTCTTGTGTGCTTCCATGCCTTCTGCTTCATTCCATAATGTACCTGTCACCGGCCCCATGACTTAGCTGAAAAAATAAATATTTCTCAAAAAAGTCCGTCAGCACTGCTAAAAGAGCAGCTTGTCACAGCAGCACTGTGCTGAGCTGCCAAGCTGAAACTGTCCTCTGGAAAAATTAGTTTCCCATGGAAAATAAGCAACAGCTTCCCATTAAATATACAGTCTTGGGACAAAACACTTCTTGGTTCAGACTTGTTTAGCCTGAAGTTATGGTAGCGTGTAAGTTTTACAGAGAAACTTCCAATGACCTGTCTTTATTGTGTATATCATGGTTGGGTTTAGTTAAATAGATTATTTACTGGGTAGGTATTTTTCCTCTATGCTTAGGTAGCTGAGATTGCAAATTAAGATACTGCCGTTATCTGAATAACTGAAAAACCAGTGAAAAACACTCAGAGCATATTCAACAGCCCTTTTCTATACAATATTTACCAGCATCTAACAGAAATAATTGTTTCCCACAGCTGGATCAACCTCCTTTGGGTTTTGTGAGGAAAACTCGTGGCCTTCCCTTGCCATAGCACAGGAGTATTGCTGAGCCTGGCAACCTGAAGGATATTCTCCAGCATCCCTGATGCAAGTCACAGTTTTCCAGGAGCTCCCTCTGCCTCCAAATTACAAATTACTGTGGCAGTTGCCACAGCTCATCATCAGGGCTTTCAAGAAACAAAAGAAGCAAAACAACAGAACTGTAACAAAAGCAAAAAAAGCAATTACTGCACCGGAGTGCAAAATGCTGCCTCAACCTTCGTATATCACAGCAGCCCTGATATAGTCCTGGCCATGAGCCCCTTTCCACCTAAATGCAGGGCATGTTGTGGGTCAGGAATGCACCTCATGTGCTCCAGCAGCCAAGGAAAGCTCTGTCCTCAGACATGGACTGCAGCTACTCCAGAGTAAAACCCCCTCAAACACGAAGAACGGTTTGGTCCTTGGCACCAAATGGTCACATCCACTCCTTGGGGCAAAGCAATTCCTAGTGCAAGCCTTAAAAGACACAGGCATTTCTTCCAGCTGTTACTGTTGGGCAGTCTGGGACATGTCACATCTTCCTCCTCTGACTCAGTTTCTCTGTCTTACAAGCATGGGTAATGGTGGTACCAGTCTTCTTTAAAGTAGATTGGGATTTTCTGATAGTAGTAGCAATTGTTACAGTGATGCCATTGTTGTGATATAGTGATCATTGTGCCCACGTGACCAGGAGATTGAAAAGACTTTGTAGATTTTTTTAATTTTATTTTTGTATTTCTTGTTACTCTCTCAGTCTATAGTAGGTAGAAAAGGCAATAAGCTGCTTTCTTCAGAACACAACTCTACATTTAAAAGAGGAATAAAACACAACAAACCAGAACCCAGCGACAACAGTCCACATCTTGCAAAAGTACAGTTTAAATAAAAATATTTGCAGACAGAAAAATTAAATATTAAAAATTTGATCACTGACAATACACTTACGTTTCAAGGTTTTTAGAACTGCTTACTGAACAGCTTCAAATCTCTTTCTATATAAAGAGATTGTTGAAGCATTTCATGGGAAGGTACAAATACCTACAAAGATCCAGTTTTTGGTCAGAAGGGAAATGGTGAGACTTATCTATCCTGGAATAGCATGAGAGACATACTTACCCCTCACAGAGCAGCCTAAGCATCCATGTGAGATGTAGCAACCTGCATTCAAGTCTGCTTTGCCTAGTTTAGACCAGGGCCTTGATCCTGACCCCCCATCCTCTGTTGATCGCTCTCTTTCAGGGCATTGGAAGCAGTTTTGCTCTTGCCAAGTGGACATTTGGTCACTTATGTGACAAACAGAATATCCTCTCCACTGTAGACTACCAGAGACCAGGCATTTAGGGAGATGACAAGAAACGTATGGGATTAGCTTATACACATTTGGTGTGTTGTGGAAGTGGTAGAGTTTATGTGCTGGGATCGTGCACCAAATAACAGTACTTCTATGCCAGACTAAGGTTTATTCTGCAGGTAAATTGCTGCTTGTAGCTGCTCTGAATGATATCTTGTTCATGCTGATATGGAGCATCTTTTATTAAATGGCAAAATCTTACTGGGGTATAAAAATCTCCCTTGGTCAATGACTCTTTGTAAGACATAGAACCACAGAATCAGAATATCTTGAGTTGGAAGGCTCTATAAAGATCATTGAGTCCCTCTCCCTCTCTCAGTATACATACAAGATTGTCTTCAAACACCAGAACCACACTGGCATAGACTCAGAAGAAACTATGAATGGTGTGTTGATGTGATTTTGCACATTCTCCCCTGAATCAACCCAGCAGAACCCATATGACACAAACCTTACTCCAGAAAATGGGTCCTGGCCCTCATGGTCACATGCCATGCTAAAGGACAGAGCACATGCTGAACAGTATCAATTTGTTTTTTCCTAGAGCCCTAAAATATCTTCTATAAAACATGGCACAGGTAGTTATGGACAAATGACAAAACCAGTTAAAATAAAGTACAGGTGAGATTTTAACATTGAAACAAACACATGTTAAGTCAAAATAAACGTTAACTGGTGTCTAATTTCTCATGGATGGATGAAATGTCTGGAAGCTGGAAATAAGAAAAGAAACTTGTTTTACACCGTTTTAAGGTGTCTTTGAAATGAATAGGTTGCACACTCCAACCTGGAAAAATGGGAGATGGTGAAATGGCTTCACTCAGAGAAGACAGGGATGGTTGGAGAATACCCCACACAGCCAAGTCTGTATCTGCAAACAGGGATGCGTTTGGCTTAGCTAGAGGAGTCTGATGAGAGTGAATGCCTGGACTGTTGCTGCGGAAGAGATAAATTCACTCTTGATCCACAGCTTGTAGGATCACTGCCACCATCAAAGATCAGGATGATGAGAAGGCCTTACAGGCCCTCTGTGCTAATGGTCTGTGACAGAGACTTGAGCCTTCTCTACTCGGGATGAACAGCTACTTCCATCTTCTTCCATCCTTGTCCGGTGCAAAAGGACAAAGGACAAAGAAGAAGGAGAAGCATTACTGCTTCTCCCATAGGAGACAGCATGGACAAAAGTCTATGGCATTTCCAGGTAGCAGACTTATTAAAAAAAAAAGCAACAAAATCAGCTTTACAAACTGAAGTTAAAGCTCCCTGGTGAGATCTAAAGGCTTCCTCCTAAATTCTGGGAAAGTTCACTCTGAGTTCCAAGCATGGTGACTCAGATTCACCTCTAGCAGTAAGATGAGCTGTACTGCAATATTCTCCAACACATACACTCTCAACACTGCTGCATAAATAAATCATCTTGATCCACCTCTAATTGAATGTATATTTTTCACGTTTTTGAAATGGTTCTAGTTTCATTCCATACATTTTTTACTTTATGAACTCAGGCCAGTTGTGTATATTAAACTTTATATAAAATATTGGGTTGAACTTTTCTTTGGGCTCACAAAGCAAACCCCAACATTGTGAGAAGGAGGAAATGGGTTTATTTCTTACTACCCCATAAAAGCTTTAGGTTACCATGATGGGAAACACAGATAAAATTGCTTATTAGTAGCCAAAGGATTATTGCAGAGAGGATGTCTTTCTCTCTATGTTTGTGGATATTGTGGTACAAAATAAGGAGGAAACCCAAAGGCTAAGGAGTAGAATGGGCCTTGTGATAGCCTAGTCTCCAGCCTTGCTTCACCACCCATTTCCCACAGGACAAATCCTCGCCTCTCATTATTGCTGCACTCTTGGTGATAAGCAAGGACAGCTGTTCTGGAGACCTGTGAAGTGGCTTGAGGGACCCACATAGAATATAGTGAAAAATGCCACCCTCATTGCTCTCACGCTGTATTTTTGTGCTGACTGTGGCACTGCTTTTTCCAGCTGGAGGAAGAAACTCCAATGTGATAACCCAGTTTTAAGTCAAAATAGTAATGGATCTTTCAGTTTGTGAGAACCCAAAGTGCTGCATAGACGATAAGGGAGAATTCCTGTGTCCTGTGAAGTGTATGGCAGTTTGCCAGAGTCACTACTTTTCAAAAGCAATGAAAAGAAACATTTTAAATTTCATTTTATAAAAGCATCCTGAGGAATTTGGAATAGACAGACCTATGCCAAAATGAGAGGCTCTATTGAAAGAGTTCCTGTGGTCCAAACCTTGATCTGATGTGTATATATATATGTTTGGGTACAATTCTACTGATAATATGAAGAACCATAATACAAAAAGATGCCAGCTGTTACCAATATCATTATTCCATCCCATGAACAAACATACACTTTGACTGCCTTTTACCACACAAGTCTACTTCGTGAGAGGAAAAACTAAAACCTCAGAATAAAAACCAGAAACAGACAGTATAACTGTGCAGTTGCATCTATTAAGGCCCTTTTCAAGGTTCTTCAGCACCATCAGGGGTTTTTTTTCATTACTTCTTTCCTTTAAAGTAATTATTTTGAACAATGACAAAGGAAATATTGAAATATTAACATATTTGGACCTGCAGGCTCAGAAAGAGAAAGAAAGCTGTGTCAAACTGGTAGAAACTGCTTCAAACTACCCATTAATTGCATCAGCTATCCCTCACCCTACCCAGTGAAGTCAGAGTTTATCTCTCCTCAAGGGCCATTTTCCCAGTATTGTGTTTTCCTCTACTTGTTTTTCCTAGAATTTGCAATCACACTCAGGGGGTTTTGATAAGTTTCTCTGAAGTGCTTTAGCAACATCACACAGGTTATAGGACATCTCCAAAACAACAACAGAAAAGGGAGCGAGGATAACTGTGCTGAGAACATAGCATGGGAAGGGACTGCAGGAGATGTAAGGATTTTTAAAAATACCTAACATTTTCTTCACTCTGAAGTCAAAGAAATCAAAGAGGAGCATGTAAAGCACTGGGATTTGTGAGCATTTATATTTTCATGAGAATTAGGTATTTTTTATTTTATGGGATTTACTCTCCTGAACTATACATACCCTATCGCTAGCTTTTACCAGCCAGCAATTCCAGCCTTTCTCCTGTTGAAGTGAATTAATCTGCTGTTGGAGACTCAGATCCAAGTGTAGCTGTCAGTGTCTGTCTAGTCCAGTAGCCCTTTCCTGGAGGGGGCTATGCCAGTGGTTCCAGGTTTCCCCAAGGATTACTGCTGCCCACTTCACTGTTGCTGTGAGGACAAATACAATCACCCCAACATCACACACGACAACCACTGGGTAACTGAAATGACAGGTGGGATCCATTGGACTTCTGGGTGGGATTTGTTGCACAGCTCTGAGCTGTAAGATTAAGTGTCAAAGCATGGACCAGAGGCACAAATTGCAGGAGTATGGTTCCATCTCAGGCACCCTTGCTGTCTCATGTGATGACTTTCAGAGCACGGGTCTCTATGGCCTGTGTTGTACCTGCCAGCCCTGGCCAGATGTCTGATGCTCCATGGCATCTGACAGGTTAAAACACCTGTGCTAAAGCAGACGAATCATGTTGTGAATCTTTACTAATTACAATGGGATATTAGAGAGAGCTGCTGTGTGTATCTCCAAATATGGGTACATAATTTTTTCTTAATTTTCAAGATGAGTCCCTCTCCTAACGGAAAAGATCCACGTGTACAACTTACCGCAAAGCAAAATTGTCTTCCACCAAGGCAGATAAGCCTGCCCATGGCACAGGAGTTGGAACTACATGATGTTTAAGGTCCCTTCCAACACAACTCATTCTATGATTCTATAAGGAAAATCTGCAGAGATGGTGATCCTTGTACCCCTGGCAGCTGAAATATGTTAGAGTGCTCACCCATGGAGGACAGAAGGATCAAGTAAACTAAACTGCAGATCTGTGCCTTTTGGTAGCCTGAGGAACTGGCAGTGCTCTGCACTGATTGCTTGCTCTCACACTTGGTGATTAGATGTGTCTGGGAGAGTTTTCAGACCCTACCTCCAACAGGTACAGAACAACCCAAGTCTCATCTCTCCTGGCCTCCAGGACAGAGAAGCCACCTGGAAGCCACCTCTGACTGGCACACCTGGGTTCTCCAGTGGAGGTGCATCTGCATCCCATAGGAACAAGGCTGGTTCAAGTCAGCCTCAAGCCCACAATGTAATGAGTTTATCCTTGTCTAGTGCCTTGGGAGCCTACAGCTCTGAATCACAGCATCAAAGACTTGCTCTGAGGGCAACAGGTTCAATAGGAGCATGCAACCTCTTCTGTGGAGCAGAAGCAGCAGGGGACATGCCATGTATTGCCAAGTGAGCTAAACACTCTCATACAGCACTCCCCCTAAGACAAGGGGATCTGATCTTGCCAAACCACCAAAAAAATCCTTGGAGATTTACTTCATCTGTAGTGGTAGGATCTCAGCAGTTCAACTTGAGCGAGAAACATAACCCAAATTTTTTTGTGAGCTTTCCCATTTTTTGTCTCTGTTCCATGTGACTCGAGAAGTATGTCACGGTATTCCCTCTACCCTGTTGGCACATAGGGAGTAAGGGAACAGAGGGGTGAGGGTCGGAAAGGTAAACATGAATCATATTTTTTCCTCGAAAAATCATGTCACGTGTTTGTGGTAAGAGATCCGTTCTTAACTCCCTTGGACTTTTACTGACCCAGTTTAGATCTGGGATAACAACCAAACAGGCAGGACAGAGGGGATGGTAACTTGTAGTAAGAGGAGAAGGAGAGGACGAATGGCTGTGGATGGGAGTGGAAAGGCACTTCTGGTACTGATTCTGCTGTTCAGCATGTGCAGCTGCACCCCAAGGAATTAAGCAGGCACCTGGGATTGTGCTGGAGCTGGATCCAACCCCACTGCTGTGCAGGGACCATCCAGCCATGTCAGCACTGTGTGCTCTGCTCCGTGTGCAGGACTCTTGACAACTAGCAGAAACACATTGACCTCTGATATCCCTTCCTTTGCAATTAAATTATTTTTTACTGTGTTATCTGCTACCTGGAACATTTCTCATTCATTTATTTGCCTTCAAGTGGCTGTCTCCAGCACTCTGTCTGCTCTGCCTGACATATCCCTAATCTTTTTTCCGAGGAGTGGAACTTCCTGGCTTGCTTTAAAAACTAGATATGCGTCTATATGCATAAATCTCTAAGCCTCAATAATTTGACTGCTTGATTATCTCTAGAATTGCCATTTTAATTTTGCTTGGCACAAGAAAAACAGAGTAGAGTTACTAAAGCAGACAAGCTTTAGCTCTTGAATCTGGTAACGCCTTTTAGTTTCTGATCAATTGGAGAAAAAGTTAGAAGTCTTTTAGCCTTTTTTTTTTTTTACTAAGTACACACCTTTCTAGCACCAACTGTACGTCTGGAAGGGGTTCCAATCCCCAGCTGATCATTAACCTATCTCTGCACTGTTGCCATGCCCTAGTGTCTTCCACCAAACAGGAATACAGGAATATGGTCTCTTACACTAGAACATGATCAGCCACGTCAGCTGAGCCCAATAATTGAAAACGCTGGATCAGTTACCTGGGCTAATTTTCCAAGAGGTGGTGAACAGATGATTCATGTGAACTGCTCTGCAAATGGGTCTGGGAGGTTACCCCTGGCAGCAGGCTGGCAGAAGCTGCTATGAGAAGACATTGTCTAGTGGCACAGCTCAGTCTGGTGTGCTTGTCAATAAAAAGCAAAACAAAAAACCCTTTGCTCTTGGTAGAATATTGTATTCTTGTATTTTGTATTGGGTAAAGGGAGACAAGTGCCATCAACCCTGCTGAGACAGATAGGAATTACTATATATTGGAAAATGTCTTTCCTTCCATTGATTATAGGGATTTTGTTAGACCAAAGATCAAGCCTTTTTGATGACTAAAGCCAGGCAAGTTGTCTCCCACTCATTCTGTCACTATATGAATTGGCATTATGAGACCTCAGATGTGTAAAGCAGCACACTTGTGAGCAGCATGAAGGCAGACTGGTATACCCTCCAGAATGGATCCCTTGGAGGCCTACAGCTCTGAATCAGAGCATCAAAGACTTGCTCGAGGGCAACAGGTTCAATAGGAACATGTCATCTCTTCTGTGGAGCAAAAGCAGCAGAGGACAATAACTGCTGAGGGACATGGAAGGAATAGGCGAGTGTTGCTGCTTTTTCTTGCATAAACACACTCACTATCAACTATACAATAGTTGTTATTTATCCCCTTTCCTTAACAGCATCCTGGGTGATCAATAGATGAGCTGAAGAGAGGTGGAAGGTGCTGCTACTGTTTTACATACAAGTGTAATGGGATGTGCTTGTGACCCCACACACACAATGACCAGTAGAGCTGAGACAGTGAACCTGGAGAGTTTGTCCAGTTGTAAATCCCTGGATTGAAAACTAGGGGAGAAAAAATAAAAAGGGAAGGGAAGGGAAGGGAAGGGAAGGGAAGGGA
>NW_020897804.1:1228117-1238471 GCF_003984885.1 Neopelma chrysocephalum | reverse complement strand
GGAAGGGAAGGGAAGGGAAGGGAAGGGAAGGGAAAAGGGAGAAAAAAGAAGGAGTCTGCCTCTTTCTACCCCAGCTCTTCTCAGGTGGTTTGGCTTACACTGCCTCTCCCTCCTGGCCCACAAGTCTCAGGCTTGGACTGTGCGTGGGTACAAAGTAATATGCTGTTCAAACAAACAAATGTACCATTTGAGATGTCTGTGGCCTTGCTGTGTCCCAGCTAGATATATTAATAGGTCACAAGTTAAGCCAGGGTGTCTGCTTGCTCACTTTTTGAAAATAGAAGCCTGTGTGCCAGGCGTTGTCAATAAGGTCACTTGCACAAGGCATCTATTTAGTCTCAAAGTCGGCAAAGCCAGATCAGTGGTCTGGGGAGAAGAAACAGCTACTTGAACTTTATAGGTTAAGAAAATCCCCAGCTAAAGTGGATCATCGTTAGTAAGTTTCCAGTTACATCCAAAGAAATGTCAACACTGATGTTTTGCGATCAGGATGGTGACTAATTTTACCTACGCACATTTTTCTAGGCTTTGGTTTTAAAAGGTGTTCCCAGATTGAAGCTGTATTGTTTCTTCTCAGGTCCAGTCTGCAGATTCCAAGTGTAAAGAAGGATTTCTCCCTTCCACTCATTTCTTTTTATATCTAATCTACACTTAAAGAGGAGTCTCAAAGTCTCCTTTTTTTCTAAGCAGCAAGTTGTTGCTGACAACTGGGAACTGTAAACATGAACTTTTGGGCTCAGCTGACCTGTTTTTAAAAGACTCAACTGAACTGTGTCTTCACATTAGAAATGTGTAAAAAATCAACCAGTGATTCAGTAATTTTCTAATCTAGAGCTTTCATGTGCAATAAATAATAAGATGGTCTATAGCTACAACCATGGAAACACTTGTGTTTCTTTGTCATGGTTTTACTGAAATTAATTAATTATGGCTTCCAGATGAATGATATTATGACAGACAGAATCAAAATCCTCACTGAGGACTGGTCAAAAAAAATAACAGAAAATGAACAGGGCAGTATTGAACAATGTAAACTAGCCAGAGCCCAAGCATTGGTGGATTTTTCTGGGATACCTACCACATGGTATGGCTACTTGTCCTTATTCCTTAGCTTATTACTTATTTATGTCCATATATCTGTATGATACTCCATAAAAGAAATCAGCATTGCATGAAGGGATATAGACATTAGACACACTAAGACGATGATTTCTTTTTGTGGATTTATACAGACATTTAGGTCAAAGACAAAAATGTTTATTCACACCAGTGAGCCAGTCTTAGTTTCCTGATAGACTCATCAAAGGGCAATAATTACTTTCCCTGAGTCCTTTCAGTCTGCTCCATTCTTACAGCTGGAAGAGGAAATTGCTTTCCCATCCTGGGAAAATTTAGAAGGTTTTGATTGCTTCCTCCTATTCAGAGGGATCCTTGGGATATATCATATTACCAGCTTCCAGCACCCGCCACGAGGACTTGCACAGAGCAGAGAGTGCTGTCCAGAATTTGGCTCAGGTATGGAGTCAGTCCTTCAGCCAGGATCAGTCACAGCAGACTTGGGTTGAATGCAGACATAGCTTTCTTCAAAACAGTGAAGAAAAAGATTGTTAAGTACTGTGGGCCTACATTTGAGGGTTTTTTCTCCCATCTCTGAGATGGGAAAAACCTTTCATCTGCTCCAAGACAGAAAGTAGAAAGTGAAGAGAGCAGCAGTTTCCCATGCAGCCCCCAACTTGGGAAAGCAGGTGGAGTGGAGAGGAGAAGCCACCTTTCAATTGTGTTTTAATGAACAAGTTGTTTGTTCTTCCATGTCCTTTGATGAATGGGTGTTTTCCTTCAAAAGCTGACGTTTGTCTTTCATTACACCCAGCATATGCTCTACTAGGCAGGACCGTTTTTCTACTCTAGATAAATAAACACGAAAATGAATTTATCTCACAGAAGCATGTTCTCTTTCAAGTCTGGCACAAGCCTGCCCTCTCCCCCAATAAATCTTTGGATAAATGTGTACTCCTCAGCAAACCACTCCCCCCCGCCTTACATCAAATGGAGACACTTTGTAAGCTCCCTCTCCGCACAGCTCAAGAAAGCTGCCACTGACTCCAGGCATTTGGAGGCAGTGATTTAACTACAACTCACAGCTGAATTTGAGAGCCCTTTATCATCAAAAAGAAACTTTTCCAAACCAGAAAGCATCCAAACCCTTTTCCCAGCTAGTGGTAGATAGCAGTTTAACCCTCAGATTATGGGGGTGATGTGAAACAACAATGCCTGCAGGTTCTGGCATGGGATCTATCATTGGATGGAAGTTGGGTAGTGTATTATGATGCCAGCTAAAATTTCCCCTTTGAGAAACAGACTGTTCATTTGATGTACAGGCCTGTGGATAAAGCTGGTTGAATTTTTAAAGGCATTTTGGTTTCCTTCCAAACTTAGTCCTATCTGTTGTTTGTATTTTATTGGTTCACACCTGACCTTGCACATAGTTTCTTTGGGTTTAGACATGGCAAAACATGTCCAAGAAATGACAACTCCTGAGCCTCCCTCTCACTGCATGCCTTAAACCCAATGAAATGTACACTGAATCCAAGGCACACTGGAGCACTTTGCAGTTCCTCACCTTCAGCACACAAGAGACGTGTCTCTTGAACCAGTTCAGACAAAGAGAGAAAGCTGGATGACAGTCCTTCACATTTCTGGACAAACAATCACTCAGCCTTATGCCAATGAAACTTTCACAATCCGACAGTATTTTCACAAATGCCATGAGTAGTTTGATCAAATAATGGCCCTGATTCATGAAGGTACTTAAGCATGTGCTTGACTGTAACTGCATGTTGGTGTGTCCTTGAAGTCGGTGATACTGAGGTGTATCTGTGATTATGTGCATGTTTAAGTGCCTTTGAGTGCTTTAACTGATGTCTTGAATAAGGCCAGTATTAGTCATTCAGTAACACCTGTCCTATTATAGGACAAATAATAAATCAAACTGGTCAAGCTCTCTCTGAGCTCATCTATGAAGCATGTTGTGATGGCAACCACTGAGAGTGTAGCTCCTCGAGCAGATCGTGACTATTACAGGCACATCCCAGATGTGCAGAAGGTGGAGAGCAATCCAGGACTTTCTGAGAAGTTTGACTTTGCAACAAGACGTACAAACTTGAGATTATTTAGTCTGTTTCCCTCACTCAAGATTTTGGATTCTGAGGCCAATAATCGGTTCAGTATAAAGGGGGATTGTGCTCCCTGAAGCTTTCAAGCTGCATTGCAAACACATTATAACTCTCTTGCAAGCCCCAGCTAAGTTTCAACCTCCTTGATTAAAGAACAGCATCACTGAAAACAACACTAATCACTGCAAAGGTTGATGTCTGTCGTGGCTTGGCCTGAACTATGCCTCAATCTTACCCTCAAATTTGCACCACCCACATATTGATAGCAACACCACCTCTCACAATTTGTTTGTGCATCAAGGGAGGGAGAAAATCACTTTACTTGGCTAAATTTGACTCCATCCTTCCCCCTTGGAGAAAAGTGACTTTGACTGGCTTGCTGATGATTTCTTTCCCAGTAATGTTTTTATTGAGTATATGAAAGCGTTAAGCTATGTCTCACTTAGGCTGCATTCTGCTCTTAACTGGATTACCATACAAAGAATGTTACAATGAGGCTCCGAGGTCTGCCGGGTCAGCTTGGTAAATGATAGCACCTCTTGAAGCTATAATGGATGAGAGTATCCTTGATAAGATTTGACACTTGTACTATATATGCTGTCACAGCAGACATTTTGCTTCATTCTTGATGTTTTTAAGGCCATAAATACTGGTCTCTAATGTTAAGTATGTGAACCTCACATTAATCACACTGCCAGGGAGAGCAAAGAGCTTTGCTCGTAAACTGAAATGGAGCACAGTTAATCTATCAATGTTCTGTAATGAGGACTATTATAACAAAGTATTTAGGTTGATTTACTGATGGGCTACACATCTCTGCTAATGATCACACATCAGTAAAAGAGCAAAGGGACCATCTGGATCACCAGGAGTTTGAGATTTATTGAATAATGTGCAGATCCTCCCTTATCTTTACTGTAAAGTTCTTAAGCTCATTCTGTATGAGTTCACTTTCTCAAGATCAGCCTGCTGACTGGGACATCACTGCTATCAGAGTGTTATGCCCAGTTTACATATCTGGGTAGCCTGGACCCTTAATTTCAGTATTTTTAAATACTGCCTTCAGTTTCAGAGACAGGACAAGAGAAGGCAAAAGTACCTCACTGATCTTAGAATTGCCTCAAAATAAAGTAAGCAATTAAAAAAGAGTTAAAATCAACCAGCCTGAACAATACTTTTATTTAGTCTTTATACTGTGTAATCTATGTCTAGTATCCTTCCACAGA
This sequence comes from Neopelma chrysocephalum, assembly GCF_003984885.1. Lineage (NCBI taxonomy): Eukaryota > Metazoa > Chordata > Aves > Passeriformes > Pipridae > Neopelma > Neopelma chrysocephalum. The sequence goes on along the minus strand of NW_020897804.1, from coordinate 1,234,072 downwards.
CATTTGATCCCTGTCAGGAGCTGATGTTAAATAGATACAGAACACGTCTGCAATCCCTACCTTGGAAATTTTAAATCTGGATATTATCAGGTAGTTAATCAAAGTAACAGTCATGGGCTCAAGAGGTGGAAATAATATCACTTTCCCTTAGACATCTGCATTAGAAAAACCTACACTTAATGAGCTACTTACTCATCTTTGGCCTGGTATATAGTTCCTGAACACCTCTGGAACATTTTTAAAAAATGCCCACCTGACAGCAGGTAAACCATACTCAGTGAAGTATGCCATATCTTAAAATGACATTGTTTTTTCTCCTCATTAAAGATTTCTGCCTTAGGGTCACTATCCCTGCCCAAGAAGCACCAGACAGTACACTCACAAGTCTTGGAGCTGGACTTGGGGGAACTGTCTTGGGGCAACAGCCCTAGATGTACAGGGAGGGATGGCAGTGACAAGTGAAAAACCAGGTCTCCTAAACTCCAAACCAGTTTAATTTAAGGTGCTTTGCAACTGGGTCAATCTTCAGAGCACCCATAAGACTAGGACTGAAAGCTCCTCCTTTCAGCTCTGCTTTATCTATGAGAAAGTTCAACATATTAACATAAACACACCTGCTTTAGATGCTTCTTCTGGTGGGTGTGAAAATGAAAACAGGTTTATGCACAAGCTCCTCACCTTTCTTGGACGGGACCATCTGTGGATCACCCACACAAGAGTGAACATGGGCAGTCCCTTCTTAGTATGAAAATCACGGCTGAGCTTAGAGGCATTTTGCTTGCTGCAGGTGAATTCAGTCTTGATGGGGGATCAGTAGGTCTGACTTTCAGAAACCAGCTGATAAAACTTTGCATTCATTGAGGACATCAAGTGAGTAGAGCAGTCTTTAAAAAAAAAATATTTAAAAAATCCTTTCCTCCATTTATACAGGCAAGCAGTGGAAAGAGCACAACCTCTCAGGAAAAGAAGGAAATTAATTCTCCAAATACCACATGCAACCATGGACTGCAAGACTTCTCTTGCCAGTGGATGCAAAGCAATCACCCCAGCTGCACACTCCTCAAGGCAAGCCAAATTTGGTTGAAGAAATGGGACAGGAGATGCATTTCTTCTAAAAGGTCATCAGGAACACAAACATACTTCTTAAAAGACCTTCTAAGTCCCTGTCTAGCTCCATTTCCATGGGACAGATGATCACGTACACTTTCGCCTGTTCTGTGCCCTGGTCTGTGCTGAACACGTACCACCACTCACTTGTAATGAAAAGGTGTTGCCAGCTCCAAACTGGCCAAGGGATCAGAAAAGATGCCAGATTAGAAAATAAAAATGGCCATAGAGTGTCTGGGACAAGAGATGCCACTGTATGTGAGTAAGCTATGGATGAAGATCCAAAAGGAGAAAATGATAGCAGGAAACCAGACTCAGTCCCTGGGGAGAGCAAAAACAGTTGGCAGGCATTGCTTGCCACACCTTACACTTAAAGACTAGAGGGAAGCTGTATTTCTTCAGCAGACTGAGAGATAGTTAGTTCGAACAAATGAATAACACAGGCAAAGGTGTCAGAAGAGAAATCCAAAAGAAACATTGAACCAAAAACTAATATATCATTACCATTTAATAAAGTGCTTTGCCTTTCCTTCTTCAGGACGTAGCAAAGAATTTTTCCCTACATTTTCTTCTTCACTCTACTTTCCTTCATTTTCCCTCTCTCTTTTTCTCTTGGATCTGAATAAACCTAGAGTTCTGGATCTGAATCTGAACTCAGATCCATATTTCACAAATTCCTGTTTTTTCTTACAGGGAACTGTGAATGAGAATATGCTCAGACTGTGGGAGAACACAGGCTAGATTTCATCCTGTGTGCTGGGGTTCAATACCAAAACTGATTCTTGTATTTCTCTTCTGACTAGGGCTAGATAATGTTAAAAATTACTTAATTTGAATTTTTTTGAGGGATAGGAAGGGTAGCTTGGTAAAGAACAGTCCAAGTCTAAATTCCCCAGCTCTTCCCAAGTGCATCCAGACCCCAGGTAGTTCATCAAGTCGGGATGTCCTCACACCACTCACTGCTGGAGCCCTTGTAAGCCCCAAATACACTTAAAATAGTTGCTATCAATATCTATGTCAGGGTATCATCTGATTCTTGTGCCTACCTGCAGAAGATGGAGATAGCTAATTAGACAAAGAGGAGCAAGGTGATAGTAAGATAACTATTACTGATATGATTAGAAGTGGAACAGCTCTCTGATAGCTGCAGGGGTCATTACAAGGGTAATGGTAAGGGTGAGGTTTAGGGAAGGATTAGGAGGGGACACACAGAGTTTCCTCCTGGTGTGAACACATCAGAAAAAAAGTCAAAACCTGTTGACAAAGAAACTGAACACGTAGGTGAAAAACAATTGGTAGTTTAGGAATTTTTGCCTCCCATTGCTTGGACAGTCTTGGAGGGTATGCCAAAAAAAGAAGCTTTAATCTCCTTCCAGAGATGTGTAAGTCCTGGGCATCCTTTTGTGCAGGCAAGTGGGCAACACTATAGTTAGAGAAGTGTCAGCTGCAAGCCTCATCTATGAAAGCAAACTTAGGAGTTCTACATCGTTTAAACATGTTGCTGTTTGTTGGCCAGTGATCTTGACAGGACATCTTTCTGACTCATTTTGGACAGATGAACAATAGTATCCCATCTCAAAGACACACTCCCCACCAGTGACACACTCACTTCCCCAGTGAACACCGGGAAACTGTAAAGCAAACATTTCTCTCTTGGTATAGAACACACCTGTGAAGCCTTTGCTTATCTCAAAGGTGCCAAGGAAGTTAAAAGTAATTTGTAAAAATGCCTTGGCCTGTTTAATCTGTTGCAAGTGTTGTTTAAGCAAGGTACACAATCACTCAAGGTCTTCTGCTTAGACAACAGGAAGAATGAGGCACCACCAAAAGATGTAAGACAGACCAGCTCAGTCTGGGCAACCTCTGCAGATTACAGCAACAGCCTAAAATGAGTTAGTTTAGCTTGGGTATTTCAGTGAAATATGTAAGCTTAGGAAGACATTAATTTGGGTTTATGGTTTATAATCACTTTTTGGTAATGCCACTGCCAATGCAAGTGCTTAAATGTGTCATCAGAATCTTCCCTCTACATTGACCTAGACTGGAATTAAACCTGTGATGTGCTAGTGGTTATGATGATTAATGTTTTGTAGTACCTTGCAGAAATTGCTAACTTGCAATAGCGACTGATGGGAATTAGGACAATGCTGGAAATATTTTACCTTGTGCAAGCTTCATGTAGAAAAACCTTGAACGGAAGGCAAGGCCTGTTACACTTTTGGCAGAAGAATTATCCTGGAAATAAATGCAGTGATATTTAAAATAACCTTGCTTGAATTAGGTTTATTCAACATGCCTGGGGTGTTGGGAATAGCCCAGAAAATATATGGCTAAGTATGGGCTACCATATATTCTGTACTGATTTCTCCTCTGGAGTCACACCACATGTGCTCTCCAAAAATCCTGTTCTACCCTCAGTTGCTCTAAATCAAGCAACTGCCCTGGGGCTTGATTTGCTTGTGCATTCAGACAGTGAAAAGGGCACTGGTACAGAAGGCAGAATTGGGTCCCACATCTCATGAAAATCCCAGCCATGCTTTCCTGCAGGTCTCTCCACTGAAGAGGCTGCCCAGCGCCCCTGCTTTGTATAATCAGGCTGGTGAAACCCCAAGAGCAGATATATATATTTTGGGTCCAAATTTGGAGTTGAAATAGAGCAGAGCCATCAGAAAGAGTGTAAATCAGAGATGAAATCCCCACTTAACCCTGACAATGAGGTCTAATGAATGAGTGCCCAGCCCTGTCTTGACTTGCATGTGGTGCTCCCTCCTGAGCTCCATCAGGGCCCCCAGACCCTTGCCCTCTCAACTGCAGAGTGTCTTTTTTGAAAAGCAATGAAAACTGCGATTTCTACAGCTTAAAAGAATTAAATGAGTTGCAGAGTAAAAGCAGTTTGAGAAGAGTTGGTCTCCTTAAGGCAGCAGGAGATGAGGGCCAAGCACCTTCATTCTCTGACACCTCCTGGATCTCCAGTCGGGCCACTATACAAGTTGTCAAGTGAGAAGGTGTGAGAGAGGAGCGACACTGGCTATCGCTGTAAGGGCAGGGAAAGGAGACACGCCGAGCTGAGTGCCCTGACGAGCCGATAAGTGCCCGAGAGCAAACACGGCAGCGATGGCTTCGTGTCAGCCAGCGGACGACCCTGTTTGCCAAGGGATGGGGTGGACGGGGATGTGAGCGCCAGCTCTGTTGTTATTGTCATGTCCTAAGGAGTAAGTGCACTGGATTCTACATGCCTGTGTGTTTGATCAGGAGAACACCACTGACAGAGGATAAATAAACAGAGATAAAAACAAGATTAAGCAGGTCCTTCTTCTTATCGCTGCCTCTTTATCCCTATTGATCTCTGCCTGGTCCCTTTTCATCCAGCCTGGAATTCCTCACATGCTTGAACCATGAGCTGTCACATCTAATTAAAAATGTGATATGAGGATTTGCATGCAGCAGGGAGTGTTTTCCAGTACCCGGCAGCTGTGTGTTCAGCCTCCTTCCTTTCTGCAAGAAACAAATTTTACCTCTGTGAAATCTGACTGGGTTTGTAGCCAAGGGGTGGCAGATGTGAACAAGAGAAAAACAACCTGCTTTTTGGTTCAATCTTCTTCAGGACACATCCAGCCTCAAGGGTGAAAATGGTGGTCACCTTGTCCAAGCAAAACAGACTCCTTGCCCTGGAAGAGAGAAGCTATCATTTCTACCTCTGTTTGTTTGGTAGGGACATTCCTCCCTTCTTGGGGGTACCAAGGTGTCCGTGGTAGATGGGCCACAGAGACACATAAACCCCACTCCCCTCCTTGCTTGCTAGCCAGCACTTTCCATCCATTCAGATGTTTCCAAAGAAAAAGATCACTGGCTGACTCATTTCAACCCCATCCCTATTTCTGCGTACTGTCAATTTTCTTCCTCAGCTCTCTGGGTTAACTGCTGCCTTCACGCTCACCAGATCACTCTTGTCTCACTGAATTAGCATTTTTTGCTTCATTAAAAGATGACATGTGTCAATATTACAGAACGGTGTGTCCTTCTTCATAGACAGGATGTTTTGATGCACTGAGCAAGACATTCAGAGGTGGGCCTGTAAATACCAGGCATGTTTAAGGTCTGCATGGATGTCTAACAACACCTAGGAGATAGCTTTGGGTTGAAAATTAAGTCCCTCATGTTGTGCACCTCACACTGCTAAGACAAACAAGGCTAAATTAGGAGGTTCCCAGTGTAAAGGTAAACAACATGGAAAAGGAAACATAAATAGCACTGTATTTTCCGCCCAACATTTTAATGTCTACGTTCTACCATATTCTGCTTAATTTAGATAAAACATTCAACAAAAGATCGCTTGAACATGGCTTTCCCTCATGTTCCCATGATCTCTGAAAACTGTTAAAACTGTAGTTTTGGCTTTGGTTTTCGAAAGTGGCTGGTGGCTTTAGGTGAGGATAGATTTGTAAAGGTGGAGGACAGTGCTATTAGGGAGATTGGCAGGGCTAGGAGGAAAGCCAGGCATTACTATGGACAGTCTGATCCCCACAAGTCTGATTCCCTGTAGGTGTGGAGCACTAGGCCCCCTCATTTTTCAGGGTTAACACATGCTAGCAATTTGGAGACTGTGATGAGCTCTTAACCCTTCTGAAGTCAGATTTCCCTGTGTCTCAGGCTGGGCATCCAAAATTATAGGCATTTTGAAGAAGATAGATCATGTCATGCTGTTGCTTTTGCAACAAACTTTTTTACCTGTCCCTACAAATAAGACACTTTACCTCAGATTTACTATGTGATCCAACAGGCAATCAGTGTAAGCAGGGCTTTTATTTTTTCTTTCCTGTGCCATCATTCAAGACCCTACAGTGTATT
>NW_020897804.1:971959-1228017 GCF_003984885.1 Neopelma chrysocephalum | reverse complement strand
TTTTTTTTTTTTTTTTTTTTTTTTTAGGAAAAAGAAAAGAAAACTTCTTTTCAGGATACATTGTAGGCAATTTATTTTCTCCTGGGTTTGACACTGCCAGGCCCTTAGTGCTTTTATTGACTCTGGCTAAACACAGCGACAATTATTTTTGTTGGTTTCAAATAGCCTTCTCCAGCAGAGTGTGAAGTCAGCAGGTTTTTTTTGCATGCTGAGCATGCCCTTTCAGACACCCTAAGAGGACCTGAGGGAAAGATGATGGCTTTTTTTCATTTTTATCCAGTTGCACTTTGGCATTCCCTGAACGGACTTTTTGTTTCAAAGCAGGGAAAGCAAGGGAGAGGCTCACAGGTGAGAAGTGGATTGATGGTCATGGAGAAAAACAGAGCTGGGACAGCCTCATCTGAAGGTTCCTACTTACAGCAACCTTTATCCTCCTCTCACCCAATAATGCCCTCAGGAGCGCAGTGTCTCAGGAACACAGTGTTAGATCACCCTAACCCTCTGTTGGGCTGTGAGGGGCCAGGATGATGATTAGGAGAGGTCGTTTCTCAGAAAAAAACTTTTAAGCAACCCTTGGCAGAGGTCGCGGTTCTGGAGCATTTGTGGCTTGTGGGATGTGCATTAGCAAAAGTATTTCTTTAAAGCATTTCATGTTATCCCCTCCACCTCCACATATCTGTTCCTGGCAAGGTCCAGGAAAGGCAACCCACCCCCCACCCCCGACCAAATAATGGCACTGTAGATTCAACCTTTGGGGTGCCTCACAAATGGACCTGGGTATCAGTAACAGCAATTTTGAACATAATCTACAGACCATATTCATAGAGGTTTACAGACCAGCAAAGCTGCTTGGGAAGGAAATAAAAATACAAGCCAACCTTTCCGCCTACCACTAGGGTAATTAGTGTGAGCTTCTTCACTGTCTTACAACAGTGAAATTTAGATTACAAACATTAGAGATCAGTTTTCCTCTGCCTACCCACTCTACAAAGAGGCTTAGACTGTTCTCTGTTCTTTGACATGATACAAAAAGCCAATTGGTTTCTGACCCAGAAACACTGTGGATTAAGGTATGTCTTTTCTGGAAGAGGAGCTGGGGAATGGTTCAAAAATGGTTCTCCATTTAAATTCTTTCTTCAAAGTTTTTTGCTGTTTTAGAAAAAATGTCCCCACAAAATTCTGAAAAATGTTAAAAATTAAACCTGCCCAAATTTACCTCCACAAGAAGCCATCATAGTGAACATTGCTGTTTACTTGGAAAGAAAATCCTCCTGTCAGTTAAAAACATTTGTTAGAGATAACGTCCCACTTCTACAGCTCTGATAGCAAGTAAAGTCTGAAGTTCCTATTGACATCCAAGGACACTCTCCCATTACTATCACCTTGTCCCAAACTGTGAGAAAATGCAGATGTAAACAACCTTTTCCAGATGGTGTCACCTGTCGAGGCAATTGAACAGTCTGCATCAATAGACATCAATACCTCCCTTCAGACAAAATCTGTCAAATGAAGAAGGGTTTTATTGGCACTTTACACAGGAGGATGGAGAATCCCCTAAGCTAAAGAACAGTTAAAGGACAGTTCTAAAAAATCCTAGGTCTAGTGGAGAGGTTGGCTTGAGATGTCCCTGTTTTCCAGAAATCCCACTTGTTTCTGCCCGTGGGCTACTGCTAGGCATTGCTTCTGGTGTGTCGGGACAGACACTTCAGGTCATGCAGGACAGAGATCTGAGTAAAATTCCCTGACTCCCAGGCAAAGGAGCAAAGGACTTCGTGGTTTTGGGCTGAAGTCACTTTGACAATTTTGAAAGCAGGGTGGTTCGTGTCTCCAAGATGGCCAGTTATTTCCGCAGTGAAAAGGGAAATTCCTACTCACCTACAAGAACAAATAAGCAAACATACATTTCTGATTTTATTGCCTTTGCACAAAGACACAGCATAGACTGTGCAGAAGACATCCCTCCCCATAACCTCTTATGCACCTTTTGTGCCCCACCGCCCCTAAGAAGCTTTTCTTGAATTTCCACCACAGATTGTTGGGTTGGTGCAATCGATGGCTTAGCCCAAGGTCAGGCCCTGGAGCCCATCATTTGGATCTGTCCTCACACTGATGCCCTCCCATCTCCAGAGCAGTTCAAAGGAGGTGTCTGTGGTTCTGATCCAGCTGCGACCTCCTGCAGGAGCTTCCCAAGAGGCTGATTCAAATTGCTCCTCATTAGCTGTTGTTGGGCAGCTTTTCAGTTTGGATTGAAAACTGTTTCTAGATGTTGGTATTTCCCCATAAGGGACATGTTATTACAAATAGGAGTTCAGTGCATTGGTGAGCTGCAAATGAAGGAAGGGAGGGAATACCAGTTTTAAACTGAGGGTGCTCTACAGCAACAAGCCAGTGTCTCCAAGCTGTCTCTTCGTGACTTTTGCTTTGGCAGGCCATTCCTTTCACTGTGGAAGTACAACTGGCACCAACCACTGTCTGCCCCCAGCAAGCAGGGAGAGCCAGCCGGGCACCTCAAAGGGTCCCAATAGCAGCCGCCGGCAGGGCAGCCGACCCTGCCAGAGCTTCCAAAGCTTCTTGAACTGAGCATTAAGTCAATTTGAGAGGGATTACTGTGCCAAATGCAGTAATTAATTAGAGAGACATGCTTCAGCACCGAGCTTTTCATTATCTAAAGCGCTTGACGTGTCTTTGTAGGGGCTGTACCAGCACTGTCAAGGCCCATCAAGCTCCAGCCCTTCCCACTGTGTGTGTGTTTTGCCAATTCATGTACCATTTTCTGCTGACTGATCTCTTTTCCCCTGCAGTGTCTATCTTCAGCATGGCTGATTGCATAGAATCTCAAAATTATTTGGGTTGGAAGGGACCTTGAAGATCAAATAATTCTAACCTCCCTGCCACAGGCAGGGATAGATCTTCTTTACCTTTCAAAGAGCATAGCTGGGTCTATAGACAATATTTTCCTGACCCACTTTGAACCAAAGCAACTCTGGCAGTGGGAGAGATGGGACTCATGCTGCTGTACTTTGATGTGAAGGGTGTTCTGAGGAAGATGAGGGCACTGCAGCCCAGCAGAGTTGTTCTGGCATTGGAGGATGCATCTTCCCTTTCTGTACTTTCTAGCAATGACAGCCTCATATTTGGATCCCAGGCATGTCCCTACTCCTAATCTGAAGTCTCTGTGCAGCTCCTAGCAAGTGACTTGAGTTCCCTGAATCTTGCTCTGTGATGTTGAGACCCAATATTCATCCCCTCTTCTAAACAAAAACATACAGATTTGGATACTTAAACTTGACCAGCTCAGTCCTGGTTTCAGCATCTTGGTGTGCTGGTCTTCTGCAGCACTAATGAAAGGTCAATATCCTTTCACTTGTTTCTAACTCAGTGACAGGTCTTCTTGTTATAAGTGTGACCAAGACAAAGTGCAGTGTCCTTGCTGCTGTGTGAACAGGTCCTGATGGAATGAACGGACAGAACTTTTAACAACAGAATTGTTGCTGTCATGGTCTTACGGATAAGGCACGAGGCAAACAGAGCAAGTCCTTTGCCAAAATTCGGGAAGGAAATGGTCAACACAAGCAGTAAGAGAACTTAGCTCTTCCATGACATCCCAAACTAAGCGGAATTATTGCACCATCTGGGATATTTCTCCCTAATTTGAGGCAAGAAAAGGTGAGAATATTTGGAATTAAATGCTATGTAGATCAGCAGAGCATGATCTTTTGAGTTTTTTAAAAAACAAGTACGGATTGGCAAGTAAGTACATAAATACTGAGAGTGTTTATTTTGCCTAAACTCTTAGACATTTTAGTATTAATGGTTGGTGTGAGCACTTCCAGCAACTGATCTTTGGGAAGTAAAATTCTCAGAACAATCCCATTCATTATTTCAGCCCACTTCACTTGAAGCTCCAATTTCCAAATGAAAATTGAAAGAGGGAAAACACACATTAAAAGAAAAAATAAATAGAAGGATTCCAACAACTGATTTTCATTTGAGCATCTTATGTTGATTTTCCTCCTTTATAATTATGCAAAATAGAGTGCATCTTTTCTTAATTCATAGAATCATTACAGTTGGAAAAGATCTTCAAGATCATCGACTTCAACTGTTTATCCAACACTGCCAAGTTCACCACGAAACCATGTCCCCAAGTGCCACATCTACACATTTATTAAATACCTCCAGGGATGGTGACTCAACCATTGCCCTGGGCACCGTGTTCAACAACCTTTTTCATGAAGAAATTTTTCCCAATATCCAATCCAAAAACCTCCCCTGGCACAGCTTGAGGCCATTTCCTCTGGTCCTGTCACTTTTTATTTGGGAGAAGAGACTGACTCCCAGTGCACTGCAACCTCCTTGTTGTTGAGGGTAATAAGGTCTCCCCCGAGCCTCCTTTTCTCCAGGCTGAACACCCCCAGCTCCCTCAGCTACTCCTCATCAGAGCTGTGCTCCAAACTCTTCCCCAGCTTTGTTGCCCTTCTCTGGACTTGCTCCAGTGCCCCAATGTCTTTTTTGTCGTGAGGTGCCCAAAACTGAACACAGGATTTAAGGTGTGGCCTCACCAGTGCCCAGCACAGGGGAACAATCACTGCCCTGGTCCCGCTGGCCACACTATTGCTGACAAAGACCAGGATGCCATTGGCCTTCTTGGCCACCTGGGCGCACACACTGGCTCATGTTCAGACACTCTCAACCAGCACCCCAAGGATCTTTTCCTCTGGGCAGCTTTCCAGCCACTCTGCCCCCTGCCTGTAGCACTGCAGGGGGTTGTCGTGACCCAGGGGCAGGACCCGGCACTTGGCCGTGTTGAACCTCAGGTCACTGGTTTTGGCCCATCAATCCAACCTATTCAGATCCTTCAGATCAACACTCTTGCCCAACTTGGTGTCATCTGCAAACTTGCTGAGCATGCCTGAGGGACACCACTGGTGACTGGCCACCACTGGTGGGAACTCCATTCCCCACCACTCTGTGGGCCTGGCAATCCAGCCAGTTTTTTACCCAGTGAACAGTGCACCCATCCAAGCCATGAGCAGCCAGTTTCTCCAGGAGAATGCTGTGGGAAATGGTGTCAAAGGCTTTGCTAAAGTCTACCTAGACAGCATGAACAGCCTTTCTCTCATCCACTATGCAAGTTACCTTGCCATAGAATGAGATCAGGCCAGTCAAGCAGGACCTGTCACTGTCCCAAACCCCTTAGGTCACTGTGTTCAGCCATGCAGAGAGAAGGTTAGGGAATGGTCCATATTGTGTGTCCTGTCCACAGTGAAGGCAGGGTGTGATTCCAGCTGTCAATGTCTCTCACTCTCCTTGATACTCCTCAACCAACTCACCTCCTCCCAGAGCGCTGTCACTGAGTGGGAGTTCCTTCACCTGGGCACACCTCTCACAGGTGTCTCACTGCTGCTGGACAGTACTAGTACTCCCTGCAACCCAACTCCAGGGTGACAGTGTATCCCTACCAGAGCTCTGCCCGGGCAACCGCCTCAGTTGTGGTGGGTGCAGAGCTTCGAGAGGCCCCTGCTTTCTGCTGGGTGGGTCCCATTGCTCTCTGATGGAGCTGGCAGAGCTTCAGCGCCTTTTCCGCATGCCCTTCTGCGTGAACTGCCACACAGTCTACCCATTAAATGGGTAATGACTGGTCTGGTAGCCAGAAGAGCAGTGCCTTTAGAGAAAAGATAGTATTTGAAAGCAGAGGTTACGCGCAGAGCCCTCTCAAACAGATCTTTGTGCCAGAGGCTTTGTTTTGATACTAGAAACATTTCCACTACAGCAGCCACTGATGGCAGTCATGTGTGGGATTAGGAACTGACTCCATTCAAATAACAGACAGCTGTTTGGAGTGAAAACTCGTCTCTGTCAATTTGCACTCAAAGAAGGCAGAGGCAAAGGAAAAAAAAGACCCTGGGCCTGGGAATCATTGTAGCTTAATCCCTTCTTTGGCAGGAGATAAAACTAGGGCTTTCCAATGCTCTATAATTTCTTGCATTGACCTGGAAAGAGATTTCTCTATTCAGTGGGCTGTAAACCTCCTTTTTTATATTTACTACATGATGTACAAGAACTGAATCTCCAGCAGAGAAAACATGCCATGTTGGGCTAGGAGCCTGGGAAGAAACTTAGTCTCAGGTTAAATAACTTAGTACAGCAGGGACAAGCAGTAGCTGCTAAAACCACTTATGGATTGATCTTTTAACTTCCAGCGGAAGGTTTTCTCATTTTGTGCGGAATTGGCTGTGATTTTCAGAAGTGACTAATGATTTATGGTGGTCTGCTCTTTCGATACCAGATTTCAAACCCTGGAAGAGGGCTTGATTTTTGAGATCAGGGGCACAGTTCCTACAAAAAGTCAAATATCTCTTGTGCATCTCAAGTCCCTGGTATTTGCAGTCATTCATGCTCTCTGATTTAGAAAAAAAAGGTGTTAGAAAAGCAGAGCAGAACCTCTGGCCATGCTCTGCCAAGCACAACTGCAGACACAGCAAAGGGTTGAGATGCACTGATCCCATACAGCACACATGCATTTTTGGTTAATTTGGTGCTTCCTGTCAGCACCATACCCAGGCTCTTGCAAAAGGTGTTTCTGTTATTTTTAACAGGAAAAAGTGGCTGTGCCAAGGGACGTCCTTAAGTACAACAGATCAAGTGGCAAAGCTGTGACCAGGGTTCAGGCCTGTGTGCACCTGAATTCATTCCTTTTCCCTAGTTCTCCTCTGCAGAACTGTGTTTTAAAAACCAAGAGAATAGTATTTAATCCATTAGAAAATGGATTTTATTAGGAAATAAATCATGTTCTCTGGGACTACTTGGAAAAACCATGATGGAGTCCTTTCTTCGCAGAGATTTAAGTGTTAGCTTAACTGAAAACTTGTCCAAATCATATGCAAAAGAGAGGAAAAGTTCTGACATTGTCAGAATGTGCTATTTTGACATATTAAATTAAAATAGTTTTGGCTTTTTTTTTTGATCTAACTTTGGATTTAAATTTTCTCTTCCTGTGCCACTTGCTGACTGTGGTGGAGAAGTGCTGGGGCAGGTAGGATTTACACAAGGCCTTCCAACCCCTTCACCCACAGCCAGACCCTGCAGAAGCACTCAGTATCTAAAAGGAAAAAAAAATCCGTTTCCTTGGAACAAACCATTTGGAATTACCCGAGAAAAAAATATTTATTTAATTAATTATCTCTTTCCCTACCTATTTTAATGGGTTGGGGGGAGTTTCCTTTATAGAATATTTAAGAGAAGGCTGGGTTTCACACCAATGGGAAATGAAGCCAATTTATGAAATGCTGAACCTCTCCATGAAGCAGCACTTCTCCCCCAGGGGGGCTGTAGAAGCTCATGCTGAGAGCGCAGCAGCAGCCAGGCCACAGCCAGGAGAAACATCCTCTGTCAACATGATGCAAAGAGAAAGAGTGGGAAGGAAGGGGATGGAGAAGCGATTTTGCATAGCGCTTTTCCCGCATTGTTTGGGTTGGAAGCCTCTCTCCCTGTGTCCCAGCAGACAGCCCTTGGATCGCTTGGAAATTGTGCCCAGTTCATTCTTGTATAGAGCTGAAGCCGGGGCTGCTTGCAATGGCCGGTGCCAGGGAGCTCGGCAACCTACAGGAAGGAAGGTCTTGTTCCTGAAAAAAAAAAAAAAATCTCCCCCCTTGAGCTTGGGAGTGAGGAGACATGGATCCCATTCCAAGCTCTGTGCTCATTCTGGGTGGCCTTGGACATGTCACATTGCTGACTGTTCAGCTCTGCCTGAAAAAGCAGGATGAAGCGCGGCAGGGGGGTATCGCTCCCTGCTCGCAGTGATGGGAGAGGGAGCACTGCACACCAGGGGCTGCTGGCACTACCCCTGATGGATGAAATGGGCTTTGCAGCTTTGCTTCAGCTTCCAGCAACTGCATCAGCACCAGTATCTTGGGTATATGTGCACTGCCCTTGGATGGAGGCAGTCCTGAGAGGATGGCATAACCTGCCAGGATGTGCCTGGGAAGCTGCCACACAGGGATGCTACTACCCCGGACCAGGCTTGGGAGTAGCTGTGTGCATCAAAGGCAAGAGTTTGGTGTGGCACAATGGCACAAAGATTGGGGATTTCTGTTGCTTCATCTGAATTTTCCAGTACCTGCTGTACCAGGTCATATGCTCTATTAGCTGGGTTGCTTACACTGACAAAATTACTGATCATCTGACTGCAGTTAAAGCCTAGGGCAAACTGTTCTTGGTAGTAAGCTCTGGATGGAAGCTGGTATCACAAAAATGACACTTGGAAGAGGTCCAGGATCCGTTAAGGAATCTGGACCTTAACTGCGATACTGACACTTTCTTTGTTGATGTTAACCCCAACAACTGCAACAACAAATTGTCTAGCCCCTCCCTCAGTGTCATCCAGAGCAAATCCTCTTTTATGAAGTTCAAAATACAGTGACAGATTGAGATTAATCACCTCAGAGGTAGATTAGCAATGACCAATTTAAATCTTGCTAGTCTGGACTTTCCTCCAAAATGCAGAATGTCCCTTTGGGGTGCACAGCCCTGAATGAAAACATGAAATCCTCCCCTTCCTTTCTTTCAGCAAAGGCTGAGAATTTTTCTCAGAAGTTTTCTGAGGGAGAGTCATTCCTCTCCTATTAGAAGCTTCTCTACCACCTTTACAGACTTTGGCCAGCTCAGTCTTCCACTCACATTGTAAATGCTCAGGTATTTCCCACACCTACTGAAGCTGTATCCACCTGCAAGACGAGGCTTGTCAGTACTAGTATTTTCTTCTTTTGGGTCCTGAGCACCTCAAAACTTAGATTGGGAATTTTCTGTTTCTTTCCACCTGTACAAGCAAGTCTAAGAAAATATGTGACCTCTCACTACTCCCCTGCCCTTGCTTCCATCCATCTCCATCTCCATCTCCATCTCCATCTCCATCTCCATCTCCATCTCCTCTCCTGCAACATGGGATATACTTGTCTCTCCATTCCTCTGGCAACTCAGTAAATTTCAGGAATTATTGAAAAGATGTCAATGTTTTCACTTCTCTGAAGCAAAAGAGAGTTTGGCCTTTTACAGAGATAACACAGAAGACTCACAAGAGCAGCTGAATTCCTTTTCGGTTTTTTGAACACTGATGTTCCATAGTTTTAAAGTCTTGATAAAGTCATTATGGTGCCAAAAGGGGAAACACATGTTGTTTCCATGGCTGCAAGCAAACATTTAAGATAGTTACATCCAGTGATTGGATACTTCAAAGAAAATGATAACACGCTCATATGCTTTACTTGCATGAAGTATGATGAGGATATTTTTTCCTTAGAAAATGTGTCTTACTAAAAAATGAATGTTTATTTTAACAATAACACTTGTGACACAAAGTTTCAATATGAAATTAAAAAATAAAAATATTTTATTTTCAATTAAACATTTTTTTGTGTACCTTTCTAGGGAACATTACTATTTGAAATTAAATAATTATTTTTTATTTATGTACAATTCCTCTCCCTTTCTTTACCACTGAAAAAACCACTAAAGTGAGTAATTTTTTTCCTTCCCAAATCTTTCTTTTTTTAGTCTGTGATTTATGAAATGATCTTTACATTGGAAAGTTATAGACAAAACTGTGTGTGACTTCTGCTCCATAAATTCTGTAATATCAAAGAAGCTCTAACTATTGACAATATGTTCATTTGCTATTTTGCTTTTTTGTGACTTTTACCAAGGTAAAGTAAGTTTTAACAAAAACTGTGAGCATTAATGTATCTACTGCTGCACATATGACGGGCAGAGGTGATAGTGGGTGATCTGACTCAGAGGTTTCTCTCTTCTGCACTTCTGCCAGGTCCTTCACATTATTTTACTTGCCAGATTCTTGCACTGGACAGTCTGTATCTGCAAGAAATTATCTCATCAACGTTTAACTTTGAGAGGAAGTCTAGTCCAGCCAGATGAGAAGTCAGGCCAACCCTCACTATACATTGGCTGTATAAATTGAACTAGGAGGAGGCTGTCTTCAAAGAAATATTTATTTACAGATAACTTTTCTAATCCATGTAGTGGAGATCAAAACCTCACTGCAGAGTCTTCAAAACCACAAGTCACAACAGAATTTACCCTCCTCTTAGATTTTGGAACATCATCTTTGGAACATCATTTGGAATAACATGAAGGGGCAATATTTTTGCAATTTTTTCATCCCCCATGATACTTGCAGCCACAAAATCCTCAGTACTTCAAGGGGAGATATGAAGATGTGTACATAGTCTTGAGTTACATGGAATCATGAATCGACCTGGAGAAGGGAAGAGATGGTTCATACAGCTGTTAGTTCTCCACATTATGCTGCTCTTGGTGTTAACTTCACATTGCTCCTGCACACACAGCTCTTCCACGTCTGGAAGTGAAAGCCCAGAAGAGCACAGTTTTGCATGCAATGAAGCTGTCAGTATGTACACAGCTTGATTCTCCCTATCATCATCCATGGAAAATGTGTCAACCTGCATTCAGGTCACACGTAGAGGGGCTTGGCCGTGTAAACTGCTGGAGTCACTTTGACACCACACAATATACTGGTAAAGTTCCCTTGGTTTCATTTGGCCTAGGTAAGATCGAAAGTGTGCAAACACCAGATCTTTCTCTAGCATAAAACAGCAGTGCTCCTCTGTGGAGTTGTCAGCTGGAATAGGACTACTGTGTGGTGTTCGTATTTTGTGCATTATGCACTCATATCATTTGAGTGAGGACATTCCAGCAGCCTTTTGTAAGAGTTTTCCTTTTACACTGTTGTTGGGTTCTGCAAGATTACACAAGATAACTGGTGTAGCACTGGGGATTGTGTTTGTTGAACTAAATGCTGTTGTCTCCATGCTTCAGTTTCCATACACCCAAATCCAAGGGTAGTGATGCTTTCCAGCTCTGTGAACACCTTTGAACTCCACTGCCAAGAAGAGATAGATAATGGATAGCATGGTTACAATGAGCTTTGTTGCTCAAGCACATCCCTGGGGTAAGACAAATAAAAACAAACAAATCCCCTACAAATACATTTCTGACATTGGAGCAAAGCCATGTTCTGGCACCTCCAAGCAGACGACCTGATTGCTGGTAACTGCATAATCTGCAAGGGAGAGACAGTTGGGAAGTGCAAAAAGTGCTTGCTAACCCATGAGTTGGTAGGGTACCAGTGTCAGTGGTGTTGCCTCATGGACAGGGCAGTGCTGATATGCACAGGAGTGTACTAAGATCAGAAGATTTGCACAAAGATGCCTTATTCATGCTCATCATCAGACACAAAAAGTAAACCTAAATTTGTCTTCCGCAGCCATGACCACAATATGTTTCATGAAGTTAGGCAAAGTGAATGTTAGGAACAATCAGGAGCCAAAATCCTCTAGAGCATCTCCTGGGGCACATCACCAGGACACCTCCCTGACTCATAGACCCTTGCTCACTGAGATATTCTGTCTTGCCAGGACACACACTGAAAGACAAAGAGGAAGACCAGCATAGATGCAAATCCAAAGTTTCAGAGGTCTAAAACTTCATGAGATGAGCCCCTGAGCAATGACTGGAAGAGCCTGGTGACTTAGTTATTTCTCTTTTACACTTATCTATAGACTTACTTCTTTTCTTTTAAAGATGCAGTATACAGCTGATATAATGAAATAGACTGTATATTTATTTTCCTTTCATTATTTTTCTTTTCCCCTTAATACGTACATTGAGAATCAGAGGGAAGAGATAAACAGAAATAAACTAAAACCAAACTAAAATTTGTTTTAGTCCTATCAATAACCTGATACAATCTTAAATTTGAGAAATCAAGCAAATCTTACTTCATTTACCCACTTAGTTAATAATTAAAATTCCTCAATAATAAGACATTCTGTAGCCTGAAGTCCTTGTTCTGAGTATATATTTATATTAGCAGTTAAGTATACTTTTCATGGGTAATTAAGACATTATTCATTCCTAGCTATTCACAGACATCTCAGGAGGGAGTGGGGAAAGAAGGAATTGTAAAGCCACAAGGATAATAAGAGCCAAAGATCCTTTCCTCTTCTTGTGATATTGATTTTCAGAATATAAACAGAGGCACAGAATGCTGGATCTTGGTAATATACCTGTTTTAAATGCCAGTTGTTGAGTAAATAGACCTCTGTAGGGATATGTTTGTTTGAAAAGTTCTTTAGGATTAGAGAATATTAGCACGACATTCAGCCTGAGACCTGTTTTGTGAGGCGTCTTTGTTACTTTGTCAGCTTTCTAAAGCCTTTTATGATAGGTCTCAGCCCTCGTGATATTTATTCAAGAAAACCTAAGAATAAGAGTTAAGATGCAGCTGTTCCAACATTGTGGACATCTTTGGGTCTCAGTGTGTTTCGAGTCGACCCTGAAGTGCAGGACACCTCAGAGCAGACTAACAAAGTATGCACACTCAGGCCCTCAGTTTGACACTCAGTCATTTTCCACAGTCAGTACCTGCTACTAATTAATTCTGGCCCCATATCATTTTTCCTCAGACACATGAACTAGTGAGTTGTTTACTTTCCACCAGTTTGCACATAAGGCCCCAGTTTTGAACAGGGCTAGCCCTGGCACTCGCCTGCAGCCCTGCATTCTGCTCTTCCTCCAAGGAATACAGGGTTTATATTTTTGTATTTGCCAGCCAAAGAAAATAAAGTTGTTCTCTGTCAAACAGGGCATCCTCTAGCTTCTTGACTCTTCACCACACAGGAAGAGCATTCCCAGGCTAGACTGATCTTCCCTCTCTTGCTATCAAACCAGGATAGCAAAGCCACATTTTTTAACAGTAGTTAATAAAAGGCAGCTCTGGGGTTTTGCTGTGGTTCTCATTAAGTCTTGGACTTTTCCAGATAACTTGAATCAAAATGCATGTATTCAATGATTTCATCATGCATCGTCTAATTCAGACCATAAGAGACATTATGTAAAATTGGAACATGAACGTAGGTGTGTACTAGCCCAGAGCTGGTTGTCATCAAACAGAATCTTTTTCTCAGATTAAGTAGTCCATCAGGCCCTTGACATATGGAAAAGTTGACTTTAATTTGTAATTTGAATGTGCTTATGGTGCTCAGTAAGGTAAAGGCAAAATACATTATTAAAACCTTCAGTAAGTCCTATGGATGACAGTAGGTCTTCCCCACATAGTGTATCTATTCTGTCATATACCACGCATTAGATAAGTGAAATGGCAAAAGTACAAAATTGATTTTCATAACAAAGGTCATTATCTAACTTTTCTACTATGCTGTGTCCCACAGGGACTGAAAATCACGGGAGCACAGCAGACATGGGCAGCCAGAGCAACCTTCAAGAGGAAAACCAGAAAACAAGGACTCCTGTAACAACCTGTGTTGCAATCCCACACATTGTTCCTGTCTGTGTCTCTCCCTGTTTTATAGGCAAAGGGGAAAAGGAACTTTAAAATTCCTCAGAGCCTACGCTCTTTCAAGGGTAGAGGTCTACTGAGGCCACAAACAGCACTGCAGTGAGTACTGTGATCACGTGTATAAAGGTAAGACTAGGGAGACATTGCTGCAGAAATAATATGCATATAGTAAATGTCTGTAAGCCAGATATGGCTCTTAATTTCTGGGATGTGGCATGAGGTTGACCTAATATTCCCAGACTGTAAAAAGTAGTAGGCATAATAAAAGGCTGTATCCCCAGCTGGAAAATATTTAGGGTATATGAAAAATAAAGGCCTAAGCCCAAGCAAATAGTACTTAATTGGGGAGACTGGTGGCTTCAGAGAGTAATTAATTTAATCTTAAAAAAGGGATGTAAAATATGGTAGATCAGACCAAAATCAGATGTCTAACTTTAGACACCTATGGCTATATATGAGTGAGATCTTAGCTTAAACATCTGAATAACTTAAAAGCTCTGATTTTTCTGTCCCCACCTCTGTAACAGGAGGCTCGTGATATTTCTCTGTGGGTATGTCCCATGGGTTTGTTCAGTAAATGAGTACTTTGAAAGCATTTTGAACTCCCTGTCCAGAAGAAACTACCTTGCCCAAATGTTATCACGAGTATCCAGTCTCCCCCCTGTATTAGGAAAGCGTGGTGTTTCATTTCAGTGGCAAACCCACAGCTGCAGGGTTGTTTGTTTCCACAGGTGGATTTGAAGTAGATGCCATCTTAATCACTAAATCTGACCGTGAGAAATCATGGACCCCTACTCCAGAGGCAAGATCTTCCACAAACACAGGGATTGCTCTGGGAAGGTATTTCTCTGAGCAGAACACAGAGGGATTGTAGGATCAGACAGAAACCCACTGTTAGTGAAGTCAAAGAGAAAAACCTGGGCAGAATCCAGAACTTAACTTAGGTAAATAAAATAGTACATTTCTATGAAAAGATTCATGAATAAGCAAAGATTTTTAAAATAAACCCTTTCTGGAAGTTGCAGCATACAATATTCTCTTCCAGGAATGATAGTATAAGACATAACCATTACAACTTTCATATTTACTCATTAAGTACAAAAAAATACAGTTGCAACCCAAATTAGGCTGGAGTTGGAATACTGCTTACAGTTCATTCTGCTCTGAGTGTTAACCAAGCATACTTTAGGGTTCCTCCCCCTAACGCGAGTTTCCTTTAAAATCAGGTATCAATTCCCAGCTGGTTCCTTCAGCTCCCTTTCAAGGCACAGCAAGAGGTAGAAGGTGCTCTGTCATCTGAGGTCTTTGGGGGGCTCTTCTCTTTCTGTTGGCAACACAGTCCTGACTACTCGCTGAATTTGTAGGCAGCAAAACTTTGGGAATTCCACCCTCCCTGGCTCTGGAGCCAAGGATCTGCTCCCTTGTTCAAGAAAAACATATGTAAATAGTTGTTCAACATGAGCATATACCTGAAACTCAGTGGAAATTAGGTGGATGAGGAAGTGTGTTGCTTAAACGCACAGCACATGAATATGCAGGACAAGGGAGGGTGGAAAAAGAGTCTTACATTCATTTAGGTTAAAGAATGAATTTGGACTTGACCACAGTTGCTTTCTGTGAATATTCAACAGCTGAACTATGTGAGCATGAAAGTTTGTCGACAGCATGTGTTCAGCTATTTTGTGAAAGCAAACTTGGAAGTTTAAAATGTGGGCTGTGTTCAAAATTCAAGTTACTTTCACCAACCAGAGCTGTGTGTTGCTTCATCTATGTACAGGACTGAGTACACTGGCAATGCTGCCAGAATGAAGGAACAATAATTCTTTCATGAGATCACCAAGTAAATATAAGTATCATATTAATGGGCTATTCATATAGCAAAAAATAACAATAATCCAGGCTCAGATCATCTCTAACATAATTACAGCACTGCCTGTTAACGCTGGTCATGTTGACCATTTATGTGCAGAACTTTTTACTGCTGTCTCCATAAAAGAGAGAATCTTCTTCTCCTGAGCCAGCAGGGAGAACTAATAAACAAAAATAAATCTAACCCTTAGAACCTAAATATGTCTGCCAGTAAATTATTAAATTCAACAACCTCATCATTTTGTGCTACACATGACCTCCCGAAAGCAGCTCTCAATAGACTTCAGCGGGCCAAATCTGTCTCAACACCGTATCTCAAATGTTGATAAAAGCTTGTTCTGTGTTGCTAAACTGGTTTTGATCCACATAGAAGTGTCTGCAATAATATAGTAATTATCTCAGGCTTTTTCTGTGGTTAATAATGACAGAAGAGAGCAGAGGAGGGGTCTGATATTGGAAGATGCCTCTCTCCATCTCTCCTTTATTTACAGAATGTCCATGTGGGGCAATTGAACTCCCGATCACTCTACCAGGTCCTTCAGTAAGATATATAGAGTAATTTGTGACTTTGCTCATAAAGTCATCAAATTCATATTCCAGAACAAGCAAAACTCCTTAATATATCTGCATGTGCCTCAAATGACTGACTTGCAGAGGGCAAACCGGAGCACGTGGTCACACTTGAGGGTGCTTGGTGCTGCTCAGTGCCAGGTGTCAACGAGGCATCTCAGAGTTTTTGCACACATTTCCTTGCACCACACAGTGCAAAATGGGAGAGATTTATTTTCACAAGTAACACAAGTGAAGCATTTTTGAGTGCTGCTTCGCTTCTCAATAGCCCTTGACTGGCAGCCACTGCAGAGCAGAGGGAGCCTGGGCCAGGGGGTTCTCCTTTCTGACAATCCACCTTATTCAAAGGCACAGGATGCTGCCATCTCCAATGTCTCTCTGTCATCTCCAATGTCTCTCTGTCATCCAGACATGGGGTTTCACCCTGCATGTGACAGGATTTTTAATGACTTTTCTGGAGACAGTCTTCCTGACCCATCCCTCATCTCCAAGGTGGGAAGATAACACTTTGACAGTAAGATTTCCTTGGGGCTGTGGTTGCTGCCAGTCAACTTCTGGTTCCTGAGAAAGATCTTTGCCAAGAAAGGTTTCCAAATATATCCTATAAAACTTAAGACCACTCACTCTCACACTGCTCTGTTGTCTGCCTTTGTTTTCTAGACCATTGTATCCTCTTTATCATTTTTCTAGGACTGAGACTTCTTGCTACTAACAGAGTGCATAAAATATTAATTTCCTAGATGAGGCTGAAGGACTGCAATGTCATCCCAGAGTAACTTCACCAAAGTCAAGTCAGAGGAGACATCAAATATAATTCAGGTGTGCAGACTCCTTGAAATACAGAAGTAAAAATTATTTTCACAAACATTTAAAAACATTTTCCCTTTCCCCCTTCTTTTCCCCAATTTTTTTTTTATTTTTTCATTTTTAGCCAAATGACTATAAATATTGTGTCAGGTGGACCGTGAACTGAATATCAAAGACAGTAAAATACCACTCCCAAAATTACATCTAGGAATGAACAGACAGACATGACAGACTGATGTCCAAGGCTCCGTACCTGGCAGGAAAGAAGCTTTGAGCATAATGCTTTTGAGAAAACACATGAAATAACTAGACATGGATTTTGCTAAGGCAGGTCCACAGAGACACTGTATTGCACAGCTTTACAACAGAAAATGCATCAACAAAATACATAATGTATACATACATCTCAATTAAAAAATAAATCCTTATGGTTTTAGAGACTGAGAGAATCCTCTCTATGTTCAGTCATCTGTCACTACGCTACCTTGGCCCACAGAGATGCAGTAAGAAATCACCTTAAGTAAGATTTCACATACAAATGAGAGCTCTGCAGAGCACTTGTGCCCTGCTGTAAACTTCCTCATCAGGGTGAATCCCTTGCCATGTGTGTTTTTACTGCAAAAGTAGTAAGTTAGTTCTCATTTACATGGTGCAAATATACACATAAAGCACAGTTGCCCTAAAGGTGCCCGTATGATCTCTTACTGCAACTCAGCTTCCCAACAGCAATTCACTGAGCTGCGCTGTCCTCTTTGCTTGCAACTGTGTGAACACAATGCCCAGAAGCATTTCACTTCTGCACCTTATTTCAGGAGCCTTCTGCACACATTTTCTCTTGCACACTGTACCCAGTTTTTATTAAACCCTATTTGGTTGGAGCTGAACCCACTTAACTAGATCGGGTCAGATCAATAAATTACAGGACTGTTTCTGACAGCTCAGAAGAACGCATGTGGGAAATATTCCTTTTTGAAGCAATCTGTAGGAAGTACCCCAGACACACAGATGGAGAGCATGTGTCCACTGAAATTAAACGGAGCTGGGGCTACACACCCAGAATAAAACACTCAGCCTTTTAGTAGTGGAAGGCCATTAAAAGAGCTTGGTGATGACACTCATGCAACCTAATATCTCCATCGATGATATACATTTATTTCAACCACCTAATGAAATTGGGTGGTTTTATTGCTTTCTTGTTTTCTTGAATTTAATAACACATGAAGTAAAAATTAAATGACCATTTTCTCCATGGTGGAGTCTCTGTTTTTAATTGGTATCCTGTTTCATTCATTTTTTTCATGTTTAAATGCTGCTCTACCCCCCTACACTGGCAAAGTTTGAACAAATATACAACCCACCAAAACTTATGAAAAGGGTTTCTGCTTTCCAGTCCAATCTTATTGAACCCAGTGAAAAGCCATCTTATGGAAAGATTCAGGAACATCCGTCATACATCCGTCCTTAAACAGAAATCCTTTAAGCATGTGCTTATCTCCACTTCGTTGGGAATTAAGCACATGTTAAAAATTCTTCCTGTAAGAAGTGCCCTTTGGTCCATCACCCACTTGCAGATGATTGGTGTGTTCATCACTCAGCCATGTAGAACCAAGTTTTGCCATGGTAGATGCCAAATTACTAATTGAGCAATGGTGGAGGGTTTAGTGAGGGGGGGCTGGGCATCTAGTTTTTTAGAACTAAAACTCTGTGAATGTCAGAGGACCATGGGTTTACTCCAAAGCCATATATCAGCTTAACACCAGCAAAACAAAACTAAAACAAAAATACTCCTCTAAATACTGAAAATAGAGGAGGCAATAGGGGATAGAATAACTGATGTTTTTCGTGTTTGCCATCTTTGACGCTTATAAATGTGGGGTGCTCCTGAAAATAACTGCACTCCCACTTGGGAGTTTGCCATAGCCATTGATCTCTTTATCATTCTAATGAAACAAATACTTGCCATGTCCCATTGCACAGTAGAGGAAACCTGAGGAATTGTGCTGATCACCTGCTGCTGTGCATCCTCACTTGGCTGAGGATCTAACAATGTTTAAGACCAGGAGAAGATAAATTGTTCAAAATACATGTTATCCTGAGCTGACACACCTTGCCCTCTTAGACCTTTATTTTCAGAGCTACCTGCCCCTCTTCCTTGCCTGTAGTACCTCAGACTGGTGTTTTGGGCCATTCTTGCATGCACATGGGCAAATCTGAAAGGGACCATTCCTGGACAAAATGCTCCTTTACCCAGCTATAGGGGAGATGCTGAGTTTTTCTAGCCAAGCAAGGACTGGTTATTTTCCCCACCTGCACACCTCAGGGGAGTAGTAAACCCATCATTAGTGCCACTGCACATATTTCAGCAATGAAGTACTTAACACACTCCAGCAGAAATGAGAATCTTACAGTGTTAAAATCAGTTTGTCACAGAAGGAGCTGGCAGGGTGCCCTGTCCATTGAAACAACAAATTGACATCAGTTATACTCAGAAATAGATGAATCCAGCAGCCAGAGGCCTGAGTGTAAGCCATAGCTGTGAAATGGCATGTGGGAAGGTTATCAATTAATTTATATTGGAAAAATCATGAAAATAATCAACAACTTGTTGCCTTTAGTGATATTTTGTAAAAAGTGATTCTTGCCCACCCACAAACATTTTGGAGCCTTTTTCCAAAGCCAAAGGCCAACTTCTTTATGGAGATTAGTGGTCAACTGGGCTCCTGTTCTGCAGACAGTAAGCACTTATTTTTATGGAATACACTGAATTAAATTCATATGGGAGAACTATCAAATCTCACTTCATGGGTACCTGTCCCTGGAATCTCCAAATTAGGACACTACAGGTCACTGAGGTTAGCAAGTATGCTATAGAAAGAAATGGCAAGGCAATGGTAAAATAGGCAGAATGAACAATGATCTCAAATCTAGACCATTTCTATTGGTTATTCACATGGATAGGAATTAAATTGTCCTTCCCAATATCTGTGGTATTTAAGTTTGGGAAAATAATGGAGACTGTCCTAAACCAAGACTGTCCCAAAAGACTAAGTTACTTGTAAGCCCCTTGTCTTCACTTCTCTGACTTCACAATAGGATTCTACCTCTTTGTGGTCTCCATGGGCAGAGCCTCACCTGTTCCTTTGGATGTGAGAATCTGGCACCATCAAGGCTCTTCCTTTTTCTGAGATCAAAAGAAGGGAAGTTTAATTAACACAGGCAAACCTACAAATTCATGTCCAGTCCTGCCTGTGGGATGTGACCTGTGCCTTCCACTTACTCCTTCCCAGTGGAAAGGAGATGCTGAAGATCTCAAAGATGAATGTGTTCTACATATGATGGATTTGAAATGCTTTATAAGGTTCAGATATGAATTCTGTCCCTGGCCACCAACTGAGCCATGGTAATGTGTCGTGTGTGCTTTCTAAGGCTGCTGCAGAGAACAGCATAAATACAGTGGTTTAGGGCTCTTGCTGAGAATTCAGCTGATGTGTTTTACTTCCCCTTCACTGCAGGTTACCAGTGTAGTCATGGCTGTCCTCTGTGCCTCAGCTGACATGCTGTCACCTTGAGAGATGCAAGTGCTCCACTGATTATTACTACTGGACATGACTACTCGATCTGGGATTTCACCAGTAATTTAGTCAAGATTCTCTTGATCTTGAATTGAGGGACAGACACTGGCTTTTGGATATGAAAGAAGTAATTCAAAGCTGAGAAACTCCTTCCAGCCCTCTGTGAGCCTTGTTTGGGGAACTTCAAGCTCAGCATTCAAACTTTCCATGAGCTGCAAAAGGAACCTAGAGAAATATCTGACGAAGATACACCTGGCAGCTAAAACGCGCACCTCCAACAACCATGGGCTCTCCACCTGGCTCCTAGGAGTTATCCACCTGATCTTTTCTGTCTCTCTAGCTCCTTCCCTACACATCCTTTCTCTACAGGTGGCTTCTACCTTTTCTTTCAGAATTGTCCTATGATATTCAGTAAAACAAGTGTTGCCCTTTTTTGTTTAGCTTTGAATTTCTATTTCAGACTGGAGGGAGAGCTTGTGCACCCAAATGTTTGTTTATTTTTCCAGCTGTACCATATGATCTAATAAAATTGAACTCCTCATCCTTTTAATCTTGCCCCATTGTCCTATGGATATTTACACTGTTGTATCTGTCTGGACGAGGAAAAAAGTGTGCGTCTGTAACAAGTAATACTCCATCTCTCTGGGTGTTAGAGATTCTCTCACTACGACTCATTGCAGCAATCAAAAATTAATCCTTTAATGTAGGTACACAATTTTCAAAATAAAATTATTAGAGAGCCCTTAACTGTTGAACCACAGGGTGGGGAAGGGCCTCAAGAAGGCAGTTAGTCCTTGTTTGGTTGTTCAGAATCTGTTAAAAGTAGGCAATTCTCCACAGGTTTGCCTGTCCTGTCCTTAAAGCCCTTTGGTGATAGAATATATGCTCAAACAACTCAGATCAGTGCAATCCTGTCCTTTTCCTTAGAAAGACTATTTTAACCTGAAAAGATGTGCTGGGTCTTTATTGATGTAATTTAAATCCACAGTTTATCAGAGTCTCCACTGAAGTTCTCAAAAATGTGCAAATGTCTCAAATTTCTCTGCGCAGCCCTCATTTAATGTACACCTCTGTGCTTCTTTGTATGTTAAGCAGTCCTTTTTCTTGCATGTTTTATTGGAGAAAGAAGTCTTACCCATATGGGAGCTGATTCCACGATCACAGGTTGGGAGATCCATATCTCACGCATGAGATGCTGGGAACGTTACACGCGATTTATGACTTGGATTAGCAAAATCTGTGGAAATTCTCTCTATGTCAAACTCTCTTATATGAAAGCTACACTCTTGGACAAAGTTTCATGTTTAGCAATTGAGGAAAAATCATGTCATCATCAGAGGGAGGTGATTTGGTGCATCTTAGCAGAGGCAGCAGAACAGCACAGTACAGTATATGGATGGATTGAATGCTGACAGTATAAACAGGACACTGACGGGGTATCCTTTTTTTTTAATGCTGCATAAGTGAGAAAAGGTGATCTACACGTTTCTACAATCAGGGAATGTTGCATGTTTCCCGATTCTGGCGCCAACTCCGCATTTAAATTCCAACCATATTATTACAGTCCATTAATTTTCGTAGACTGAAACTGTTGCAGTGCCACACAGGGAAAATATGTAGCACAGATGCGTTTGCTGTTATGAATTTTTCTCTCTCTCTTTTTTTTTATGTTTTTAGAAATAGCTGTAAAATACAATAATAAAAGCACTCCAAACAATTAATACACAAACTAAAATTAAATCCATGTTGCTCTTTGGTTGATTTTAGCAGAGTTGCAGTGCTAAACTTGGAAACACTCCTGCCACCTATTTGCAGTGTAATTAGAGTTCATTTGAAGTCTGATGGAATTTCATTTCTATTCCGAAGGACGTCTGTTGCAGTAAATTACTTTCTTGGACCAAAGAAAAGCTATTCAAAAATTAATAGCAAAGGGCAACTATGCTGCAAGCATCTGAGAGGGGTCTAGCTTGCTCAGATTTATATGGATGGAATGAAACTGCCATTAAAAGCAGCTCTAGAGCATTTGCTCAGAGGAACTTGTCGTATAACTTGTTCAGCTTGTTGCAGTTATTCTTTCTCTCTGTGTCACTAATTTTGAACAGCAGGATAAAGGCAGTTGGAGGACACCACCACAGCAGGCACAGAAATACTTGTCAGAATAATTCCCTACATTAGGAGGATGAGCTAAAAAGGCACAGGGCCAAACCTGGCTTGTATTAATGTCCCTGTTAGCACATGACTTACAGAAAAACACCAATGATGCTTGAACGTGGTCCTTCTGTCATACAGTCGTTCCCAGTACACCAGTAAACCCAAAAGAAATGTTGTTTCTGTAAATGACACTGCAAATTAGCCACTCCCTGCCATCCTTTTCCATTTGAATTTGTTGCATAAAGTAGGAAAGATGTGAATTCCTTTAAGTTCCCTCCAGATCTGGGGTGTCACTATTTTTTATGCAACCATAGTGTGTATATTGGGGTTTGCCTTTTTTTAACAAGAGAATTATTATGACCTAATGGGAAACCCTTTGTAACTTTCTATTCAACTGTTCATCCAAAAAGGTATTTTTACATCTCCAAAAGGTGAATGAAACATTCCTCACAGACATACATGATATCTTCTATATAGCTTACAGGCATCCATCTATCAGGGAATATCTCGGAATATGCTGCATTGGAAGAGACCCACAAGGATCATCCAATTCAACCCCTAGGCCTGCACAGGGCTCTTCCCAAGAGTCAAACCATGTGCCCGAGAATATCATCTAAATACTTCTTGAACTCTGTCAGGCTTGGTGCTGTGACTACTTCCCTGGGGAGCCTGTTCAAGTGCCCAACCACCCTCTGGGTGAAGAACCTCTTTCTAATATCCAACCTAAACCTCCCCTGACAAAACTTCAGTCCATTCCCTCAGGTTCTGTCACTGGTCACCACAGAGCAGAGATCAGTGACTGCCCCTCCCCTTCCCTTCACGAGGAAGTTGTAACTGCAGTGAGGTCTCCCCTCAGTCTCCTCTTCTCCAGGCTGAACAGATCAACTGACCTCAGCCATTCTTCATAAAGCTTCCCCTCAAGGCCCTTCACCATCTTCATTGCCCTCCTTTGGACAATCTCTAGGAGCTTAATGTCTTTTTTATATTGTGGTTCCCAAAACTGCCACAATATTCAAGGTGAGGCTGCTCCAGTGCAGAGCAGAGCAGGACATCCCCTCCTTTGACCGGCTGGCGATGCTTTCCCTGATGCCCCCCAGGACAAGGTTGGCCCTCCCGGCTGCCAGGGCACTGCTGACTCATGTCCAACTGGCCATCAACCAGGACCCCCAAAGCCCTTTCCCAGCATCGCTTTCCAACATCTCATTCCCAGTCTGTACATTCAGGGTTGCCCCACCCCATGTGCAGAATTTGGCATTTCCCCCTGCTGAACTTCATATGGTTGGTGATTGCCCACCTCGAATTTGTCAAGGCCTCTCTGCAGGGCCTCCCTGCCTTTGAGGGAGTCAACAGCAAGCATATGCCTATTTGTATATAACTACCAATTAGTATTGAATTAGCAAGGGAAACAGCAAATTAGTAGATTTTAATGCCAGCACTGATATCTTACTTGACGCCTATACAAGTTTAATACAAAATATTGTATTAGACCTCACCACAGACAGCAGCAGCAAGTTTATTGTACCAAAAGAAAGCTAAATACACTATGCAGGTTCCCTGGTGTTTATAACATTCTTTATCATATGGTTTCATGCCTTTTTTTTTGGTGAAGTTTTATTCAACACAGCTTGACAAGTGCAACCGTCATGGTCCCATTGACTTAATGGGGTGATGACAGTTTTCATCTGCAGAAGATGCATCCCAGGAGAACTTCCTTTGGAGTAAAGTGTTAGCGTGGCCAGAGTTTATCAGGAAAACCTTCATAAGCAAGTGTGGACCCTTACAAGATGCACATATTGCATTGATTTTCCACTTCACTGAGAGAAGTGAATGACTACACTAAATACAATTTCTTCTACAATATTTGGAACATACTTAACTGTGTCATCAGAAGCAATCTTTAACAAAATGAAGACTTTACCAGAGCCATTAAAAATGTAGCAATAAAGCAAAAAATCTTATGAGGTGGTGAAATAAGTGGCCATAATTCATTTTTATGAGAACATAATATTGTGAAGACTGAGCCAGACTCTTCCTAGAGGTGCACAGTGGGCAAGAGGCCATGGAGACGACTCACAAGAGCAGAGCTTCCAGGTAGATACTAGGTAAAAATTTTTACCAGTGATGGTAGTCAGACATTTGAGCAATTTGCCCAGTGAGGTTGTGCAATATCTGTCCCTGGGGATATTCAAAACTTAGCTGGGGTAAGTCCTGGGTAACCTGATCTAAGCTAGCTCTTTTTTGAGCAAGAGGTCAGACTATGTGATTTTCAAAAGTCTCTTCCAACACACATTATTCTGCTTCCACAACTCTGTGATTTACTTAGTTCACAGGAGTAAAATATCTTTGCTGTATTCCCAATTCTTATACAGACTTCTCCAACTGGAATGGGAAAGCCACAGAAATTCTCTGCTTCAGTTATTCTACCTGAAAAATTAAAACTTAAAGTATCTGTTTAATCACAGTGGTATATGAGTAGTGTATGCCATCATTGTCTGCCTTAGAGGATTGATATCATACACATATTTAAACACATTATGAATAGCCATTAAGTGGTAAGAGAAACACTTAAACTTGTTTTTAAAAATCATACATGTCAGTTGGCAATTGGGTAATAATTCCTGGAAATGTCCTTGTAAGTATTGCCCAGAGTGCTGGGACAAGTTCTGGGTTGCCTGTGACTTGTCTGCGAAGTTTGTGTTCTCCAGAAGAAGGGATTTTCATGCCTTCACATGCCCCATTACATCAAGCCTGCTTGAAACCTGGTCTGAAAGTTCTCAGGTGCCAAAAGTAGCCAAAACACATCCTCAGACAAATCAGGGAATTCTCATTATTTGGAGCACATGACTGGCCTCTAGGTAGGTTCATTTTATTTCTGGTCCTTGACTGAAGAGATACTTTAAAATCTGAAGATTGGTAGGTGACCAGAAATGAATCCCAAATGGGCAGCAGAGGAGAGTGAAGAAAGACTGGGTTTAGTTAGACATAACTACCTTGTCTCACTTGTACAGGGCAGGGATTTGCACAGGCTTAAGTTCACCTCACTCCAGAAGAGGCATGGAGAGCACTTCAGAACTACTTAGATACTTAAAACAGGACTTAAGTGGGACTTAAGGGCTGTTCCAGCCATCTGTGTGGATGGGAATGCCACCTACAAAGAGCAGCATGGCCCAGTTCATAGGAGAGCTCACAGACAATCAGTAACAAGAGGTTTAAATGTAACTGGGATGTGTAACTGACCAGAACAGGGAAGAGATGTTCAATGCTCTGGTGTGGTTCTGCTTCCAGACTGTTTTAAGTGTGTGTGTGTAGGGAGGGGGGGTGTGTTTGCGTGTATATAGGAATAAGAAAACATTTATAAAACATGCATACACACTGAGTGATTATTGTGATTTTCTTAGCATGCTTGGGAAGGTTGAATGAAAAATAATGTCAGACTTGTTCCGTATTCTGCTATGGAGAACGAGAAATGCTGCTGTTAATAAAGGCAGATTTGGCAGCTGCGGAGCCTTGGCAAGGGTACAGAGTTCCTTCGTGAGCTACTGAATAGCTCCAGCTGTGCACAGCTTGAAATGTATCTTGAAAGCACTAAAAGACAGCTGTCCTGCTCCACTGCCCCACTTGCCTGGCTGAGAGAGGATGAGGACACTTTTAATTGTAAATTTATGCTGTACTTTGGGTTCTTCCCCTGCCCGTTCTCCCTTTTCCTGGTGCAATTACATAAAAGAAAGGTGTTCCCCATGGGACAGCCAGCAGGGATGGGTGACACAAGTCATCCCAATGCAAGATAACAGTACTGCAGATTTGATCTAGGTCCTGCTGTTGGCAGAGGGAGAGACAGCTGCCAGGCCTGCCTTGCATTACGGCAGGGTTTTGATATTCACCCGGCTCAGTCAATTATATGGATCCTCTGTTGTTCTGATCCACCAGGGAGATATGGTGAAACTTCTTTTTCTACTGTGTTTGCAATGAAATTAACAAGGTGGGACAAAAAGGAATTTTTCTCTACAGTGTTTTATGTCCAGGTAGAGGAAGGTCTTCTGCCTCTTGCAAAAACGTCAGCACAATGTAGCAGGGAAGAGATCTTAGGAATGGTGGCTGCCCTCCAGTCTACCAGTAAAAGCCCAGAGCCATCTCTAACATGCCTTTCAGAGTGTGCTCAGCTCTGTAAGAAATTAAGTCAGCAGGATTTGCCATATACTTACAATAAATACAAGCTCAGTTGTCCAGAAGCTAATTTAGGGCTTAACACCTTTTAAGTCAAGTGGCAAATATATTGTTTTTTCTCATCCTTGCAGCTTCTTCTAATCAGAGTGGGCACAGCTTTCACTCTCACTGCCATCCCATCATACAGACCCACAGTACAACAAGCTGTTTGCCTCTGTTCTTTCCACTGGGATGCTGCTGAGAAGCTTCAATGTTCTGATGGCTAGAAGTCTTCTTACAGCTTCCAGATGCAAGCTTGTTTACAACCATTTCATACTCTTTTCTTCTTGTGCCAGTGTTGTTTGAAACAGGTCTTCTTCCTCCAGGTGTTTCCCCGAAACATTTTACCCAGGTGAGTGGATGTGTGGGCATGTGTGTATGCCCACACACACTGTGAAAACTCTATAGAGAGCTATAGAGACCTTTGTTTCCCTACACTAAGCAAAGCTGATGAATGTCTGCCCAGTTAGACCTTTCCCTCCTGTTTTTGAAGTCAATGAAAAGTTGTCTGTAGGGGAAAACATGTTTTGGTGACTGAGTGCCTTAGAGAGCCCTCGTTAAAGCATGCAGCTATTTCACTGTGGGGAGTCACTGTCTTTGTGGCACAAACCAAGCAGGACAACCTGGACAGCTCTAAAGGACTGCCAGGAGAGTCACTCTGGATTGACTGCACTGACTGAATTGCCTCGTTTTACCCAGATCAAGGTGGGAAATTTTGGCCAATTTTTCTAGTATGGAAAAAAAAAGTCAATGCCAACAAGTAGGAAAAAAAAAGGCATTGTTTTCAAAATATTCAATAAAAAGATTTTTCTTTCATTTCTTTTTGTTCATTGAATTTCAGATAAAGGCAAAGGTATTGTTGCATCCAGGGCTATCCTTTCAGGTGACCTGTAGGAGCAAAACTAGGGTTTCTTTTGGGGTAGCAGGTAGATGGAGAGGTCATGGGACTCGACAGGGGATGCACTAGCTACAAGTGGAGCTGCTGAAGTATAAAATATGGAGTTAAAAGAAATCCTGGGGAATGGGCCAGTTTAATTAGAATTCTAGTGGGGTTAGAAAAAAATGCATAACATGTTCTTCCTTAAGCATTGGGACTTAGGGAATATTTCCTGGGCTTCCTGTGGCTGCCTTCCATGTGGATTCTCTCATGTCAAATAACTATGGTTAACTCATATTTCCACTAGCTTAGTCTCTGTCCTGTAACCCACTGCTAATTTTTCTAAATATTTTAAATCATAATACATGTGATGCCTTTTCCCTTCCATCAAACTGCACTGAAATCAGCCAACAGCCTCAATAATTATTAAATGGGGGGTAAGCCTGACGGACAAACCACCAACCAGAGCACAGCTGCATAGTACTCATTTCCTCAGGAAATGAAGCAAAATATTACAAACAAAGTCCATGTATTAAAGCTATGTAATAATTTAATAAGAAGGATGTCAGTGTTCCCCCATTGAGACCTTACTTGGCTTTTAGGCTGGCCTTTTTGTCTTTCTTTCACCTTCCTCTGAAGATTAAAAGCTTGACTGCAGCTGGAGATGGGACACATAGATTGCCTGAAAGTGTCAAGCTATACCAAGCCAAGCCTGAGGATCGTATGCACCTGGTTGAACTCACTGCCAGGTGCTGAGTCCGGGAGGAATTTCTTCCCTTCCTTTGCAGAGTGGGGGATTGTCCCCTTCCTAGCCTCATCTGTGAGGTTTTTTTTAGGGAATTCCCTGACACTGCCAGAGTTCAACACATCTCTCTTGCTCCCCTGTGGCATGTCATTGCTCCAGAGACTTGAAGAAACCCAACACTGAAGCTCTGGCATCTATTAGTTCAGTTGTATGCTACTATTTACTAATATTCTTGTTAAGGATTTAAATTGCAGCTATGCTCAAGATGTTTGGGATACTTTCTAGAAATGGAAGAAGGTCCTCTATTAAAAGCCTTATTCTGAAACAGAGGAGGCACAGAAACATCTTGGTGAGATATAAGTAGCACTACTAGCAGTGATTACAAATAGATTATAGGAGCTACAACAGCATGATCAAACACAGGCAATGTTTTTAATCCATTTGATGTTCTAGCAGGAAACAGACCAGCATTTGACAATTTAGATATTGTGATGGGGCACGTGAATCTCTTTCTGCACAGGAAATCCAACTTAATGGGAGGTGCACATCCAACACGGATGGGGAATGTGCGTGACTGTTCATCTCTGGTTGCTGACGTATGGAGAAGTACGCTATTCATACAGCTGGTCACTGTTTGTTGGTTACCTGTTTTACGGGAGCTGCCGTGGTGGTGACTATCATAAAGATAAGAGCCCTGTGTCCTTGGCAACCTGCAGACAACTCACTTGCTGAGCAAAGTTACAATTTACCTATTTAGCATAAATGCGGCACTCAAACCTCTCAGCAAGTTATCTAAAACCTCTGTTTTATAGTAACATTTCACCATTCCAGTCTGTGGAAGCTGGAAACTAAAATTTTGTCACTAAATACAACATCCATCAGACTTGCTGAAAGGACGGAATAGCATTTTCCAGCATCAGATGACAGGCAGCCAGAAAATACAGCAACTTGCTGAGCAGTCATGATGTTGAAATGAGCTCGAGCTGAGCTGAGGGAACTCATATGTTATCTGGGACACCCAGACCATGTGTCCATCCTGCACGGTAACATGCCAGCGTGCACTCACAGCCTCTTGCTTTCCCCTAAAGAGTGCAACACACACTGTAACTGTCCCTGTAGCAACACTAAAGGAGAGAGGAGAGGATTCAACTTTTCTGCTTTAGTCATCAGACTTTAAACTTGATGCTTCTCAATTCAGACACACGAACCAAGGTGCACATGGTAGCAGCATAGTCATCTCTAGCTAATAGACACACAGAAGGGTCAGTGTTTGGAGGTAAGGGGGACATAGGTACCTCACGGAGGAGACTAAAGGTTGGAGGGGTGGAGCTGGAGCTGGTTTTCCTATGACTCTCCAAAGAAGGTGGAAAAAGATTTGGTCCTCCAGAGGTTTCTTCATGGGTGTAGCCTAAATTCTGTGCTCTGAAACACTCTCTGGAAGACCCTTCCCTCTCCAGTGGCTATAGATGGAGTCTAAGGAGCTCAGCCACCCAAATCTAGAGGAGAGCAGGTAGCATGAGCATCCCCGGAGGAAGTAACCTGGAGTGTGCCCAGAGCCACAGAGCAGTTTGTGATTGGGTTTCAGGGTAACCTTGATCCTCCCCCATGGTGTTGGTACTTTATAGGCAGCTGCCTATGCAAAAATGTTTTAGTGGAGACAACTGGACACTTAGTAGGGACAAACTGGATAAATTAATAGCCACCCCATAGAGATGAATGCCCTCCATTCAGGGGGAGGAAAAAAAACCAGAGAACTTTCACCTCATTTATAAACTCCAATTAGTGGTCATAGTAACTAATACTAAGAAATTGTGAAGGACTCCAAATAGAAGTTAAATGTCTTGAACTTTTAAATTCTTTCATAGACTATATCTTAGCATTTTTCTTCAGGTCTCACATGCTTGCCCGCTTTCTTCCATGCCTCCTAATCATTTGGACTAATAAAAATATTATCTCTTTCTATAAAGAGTGGTTTTCTTGTATACTGAGACTGTTAGAGCTACAGAATTACTCATCCATCTGTATCCAACTCCTCTGCTCACTTAAGTAATCAGTGACTGAGTTTTTGTTCTTTACAAAAGCTCTTTCGAATGTCTGGATTTCTAATCCCCTTGACCACAGAAGAAGGATGGGAAAGAGCCAAAGTCCACACCCTTGTAGAGGCAGAAAAAGCCTTTGTCACTGTACTCACCTCTTCCATTGCACAAGCAAGTGGTACAGGATGCATACATGTACATATACGTCATCAGTAGAGCTTAAACATATGTAGCTGTAGAAACAAGCTCTGACAAAGAGTTGAAAGGTATTAGCAAATTCAAGTGATTTGGATCCAGCTCCCTGGAGCTTCCTGAACTAAACTGGTAGAAAATACGTAATTCCACATAATTCTGCGCAGACATAAAGCAAAAATTAAAATCTAGGTCTGTAACCAACTTATAACAAATACCCAAGGTTCTGGCAAGAGTGCACCTGCTTTGAAATTTGAAGACCAAACATAAACTTCTCAAATTTGAAAGTTTTATGTCTGATGATTTGTATCTACACAAAAGATAGCATAGTGTGGATTTTGGGGGTTGATTTGTTTTTGTTTGTTTGTTTGTTTGTTTGCTTGCTTTTTAATATCAGACCACAATGATGTTGTCAAAGACTTGATTTATCTTGATAAGTTTGGAGAAGTCTAGAGATCCAACCTGATTCAGAGCTCTTAGCACTTCACAAACCAGCATGAAAACACCGCCCCAGTCCTAAAACCCAAGACAAGCAGTACTGCACAAAGCCTGGGAGATGGAGGAGACAAGGAAATACACACCACATCGATGTCCAGACATGAAGATAACCAGAGTGACTGGCAGGTCTGTGTGGAGAATCTCTGACTGGGCATGAAGAGCCTGGTCCCCTCTGTACCCATGTGCTCTTGGAAACTCCATAAGTCTAAGCAGCTTTTCTGGCCTTTCCACCTCTCAGTCTACCTGCTACCTCTTAAGAGTAGTGGGACCTCAGCTTCACCTAACCCAGGAAAATAAACCAGTTGCTAGCCAATGTAACTGCTACCATGATATTATAAATGAGAACCAAAGCAAAGACAGGCTGAAGGTGAGATTCAGACAAAGAGCAAGTCCATTTTCAGCATGGGATGATTCTGCATTTTGGGTTCTTCACTGTTCCATTTGCTTAGGTGTTTTTATCAGGTGGTTTCACACTGAATTTATTTGGCAGAAACACAGGAAGGCTGGAAAACAAGTTCTGAGATGGCAGCAAGCTCTCTGTGCAGTCACTCCATCGCCACCTCTTTCAAAATTAGAAAATTGTGACCTCGTGACAAACTTTGTCAAGTATGCAGTCAGCCAGGAGCCAGTAATAGTAGTGGTATCTAAACCACCAAAAAAAGAGAACAATTCAAGACAGGGAGAACTAATATTGCTCGTAAAGAACTCGAATTAAGCCAATTCATAAACCCAGACATTCTTATTAAAGTGCCTAAACTAACACATCTTGCTATTTCTAACATTCCAGTACAGCATATATATCCTTAACCACAAGGCATAAAGGATGGGGTTTCTAACCTCATTGGCAGCGTGTTTCTTTATAACATCACACAGTTTGTGAAAAGCCTGGCATACAATGCTGGATTCATTTATATCCATTAGAGAAGACCAGATGAGCTTGACAGTTTTATTTTCACTTGAAGATCTCTCTGCAGGCTGTCCTGATGGCATCAGGCCCTAGTGACAACTGAAATATTGCTCATAGAGAGGAATCAGAAGGATCATTGACCATAATGGACTGGGAAAAATGCTGTAAATTTGCATGGAATTTACACGGAAAGAATGTGCAACCTAAAGCTACAACTCATCTGTTGTAGCCCAGAGGGGATAAAGGATGATACTTCTACAAAATTTCAGCTACTTTTGGATTAAGATTTGAAAAAAAGGGTCCTGCTTGTCTTTCCAGGATTTCCAGTGAAAATTCTTCAAAGCCCAGTGGTGATCCTGGTTTGTACTCATGACGAGAAGCAAATCCTCTTTGTTCTTTTCCTTCTGACTGCAGGCTCCTATGACTCCATATAGAAACTGCATTAAGTGCTGGATTGCTCAGTCCTGTGACTTTGTTGCTCTTACCCATAATTTAATTCTGAGGTATTCAGAAATCTCTTAAGTGCCTCCTGATATGCTGGAACAGAGAGAAGAATGCAAAATCAACATTATTAGATACAGCAGCTTCCATGGGAAGAGAGTACTATGTTTCTGGGAAGAATGTAGACAATTTCTGAAGGGATGCATTAGAAAAGTGACTTTAAAGACATTTTTAAAGCGACAAGACCTTGATGTTGTACTTCCACTGGGTGGTGCCTTGCTTTTCTCCAGGCACCCCCACAGATTCCAGTGGGAGACTGTGGGATAAGGTCTCTAACGAAAGTATCAGAACCTGGTAATTTAGGCTTAGTCTGTGGTTGTTAGGTTTGATATTAAAATCAAAGAGACTCTTTATGCTAGACTGGGACCTTTATTAAATTTGGAATTGAGCTTTCCTCTCTAATTTCAGTCTTCATTTTCATGTTCTCCATTTTCATGCCACGAGAACAGTGTTAAATGAATGGATTTTGCATGACAGAGCTGCTGATGAACAGGCTCTTCAGCAGGTTAGAAACAGAAAATAAGATTCTGAGCTAATATTAATGCACATCATTGATGTGGAGTTGATGGAGACATATCAATTTTTGTTCACTGTAGTTGCGGCCCCATGATTGCAATTTTCTTTCGATAAGTGATTTCCTGTGATAAAATTACTGTGAACTATCTCTCTATTGACTTCAACAGTTTTTGGATTCTGCCTTCTCTCTTTAAAAAAATCACGTTTTAGGTTTAACACTGCTGCAATTGTGTCTGTAAGGGAATTCATGAGCTCATTAAGTCCATTCCAGGAAAGGATTAATTCTACATAAAATAGGCCTAATATTTCTTATCTAATCAGTTTTTAAAGACTTCTGTTGCTGCATATTCCAAAACAACGCTGAGACAAGTATTAATAAGTCTAGTTACCTTGCGAAACACGAGTGAGGTGGGATTATATCTTTAAAATCAGATATTTTCCTGGGGTTTTAGCCACTCTTAAAGTTCTTATCAGTTTGCAGGTTTCAATCTGGCTTTTCCAAAAGCATCATAGGTCCTCAACCCATGCTCATTATCTTGAGTATTTTGCTATTATTTTCCTAGAGGTTTTCTCCCATAGTCCTTCCACAAAACTACAGACAAATTCAAAGCCCTCTTTCACATTTGGTCACAGTATGTTGATTAGCAGGCAGGACAGGGACTAAGATCTTTTTAGCAATGAGTTAAAAACCAAACCAAAATAAATCCAGAGAAACTCATTCCAGAATGACTACACAAGCTATAGTGACTATCATCATGTGTATGGAGTTCATTGAAAAGGGATTTACAGGTCCTGGAGTCTTAGGGGGCATGAAAGGAAAGCAGGGACTCAGTATC
Source organism: Neopelma chrysocephalum (assembly GCF_003984885.1). Classification (NCBI taxonomy): domain Eukaryota; kingdom Metazoa; phylum Chordata; class Aves; order Passeriformes; family Pipridae; genus Neopelma; species Neopelma chrysocephalum. Next base: position 1,194,344 of record NW_020897804.1, on the reverse strand, counting down.
AAGAAGAGATATTTGAATCCAGTTGGCAGTGGATTGGTAGGAAGAAATAAAGCTTTTTGTTTTCCCCACTCCTGCTCTTCTATTTTACTCCTTTGTGAAGTTTTTTGTACCCCAAGAGGCTCAGTCACCATAGGGGTCTGCTCAGCTACTCTAAACTACAAGCATCTTCAGGCATTCACAGACAAAACTGAACTGGGAGGGGGTAAGGACTGAGATTATACCACCACAACCAAGACTGAACCAGAATCTCTGTTGATCCAAATTTTGGGCCATTCCACCAACCCCCAGGAAGCCCCACGGCCGTCAATACCTCTGGTCCAGCCAGGGCATACTGAAATGCTGACAGAGAAGATCCAGCCTGTACCTCACCTGCAGTGTTGGACACTTCAGAAGATCAGTATGTAAGGCACATCTGCCCATGGTTTTCCTTTGCATCAACAACAGTGAAAGTTCTCTTTGTAATCTGTCTTTTTACAAAGCTGCCTCTCCCCAAAGAGCACTAAAATACTTTGCAAGCCAAAGGCCTTGTTTGGATCTGTCTTATATCGGTATAAATGCAAATTACCCTGATAGTAGTTCAGAATCAACCCTTTGTGTAAACAGCATTCTTGAAACTCAGCCTTCTCTTAGGCAGAAATCAATGAGGCTGCTTCTTTGGCTTTAACCCTCCTGTCATAAGCAATAAACTTATTGCAGTGGGAATTGAGAGGGTGCATCCAGTAACCACTCCATGATTGAGGCTCTAGAGTTGACGAGGCTTATGGGTAAAATTCCTCAGGACAGGAATGGCCTCTTACAGAAGGTCAGAAATTGCAAATATCACAAACACAGTATAGCAAGGGGATGCCAAGGCTAGGATCTCTCCCCAGTTTTAGTGCAGATGACCTTGTTAAAGTCACACCCTGCTATAGAGGTGATCGAGCAGTTAGGCATTTTCTTACAGAGGTGCAGCCACCAGTATAAAAAACTGATGTCTCCTGACAGTAGACCGTCATTTTCACAGATCTTTTTAGAGCAGCTCACATGTCTGGAGAGTTGCATTGCTTTGCACTTTGAAAACCCTTGGCTTAAATCACCAGCCTGTAGCACAGCTGAGACTTCTAAGCACTGCTGTGATGAAGAACAGATAAATAACTTGTATGGGGAAAGGAGAAGAAGCATTGCCAACCAAGTGACATGGCTTCAGCTGAAATTTCAAGCATTGGTTTTCCCCAGTGCCTGCATTTGCCTCCATGGTTTCAGCATCCTGCCACTTTAAAAGCCATTTGGGGACAGGGACAGTTGTTCCTTAAATTTTGTCAGCAGATAACTGCAGATGAAAAGAGGTGGGGAGGAGGAAAGAGGTACAGATAGAAACCTTTTTCCTCTCTTCCTGCTTATTTCACTCTATATAAGTCTTAAATTGCTCAGCACAAAACTCTTCCTATGGGGTATCCTGGGGCATCAAAATGTTTCACTTTAAATCATTGACATGTCTCAGCTAAGGTAGAAAAAAAGGAAGAGTGCACGTGCATGTGTAGGGGGATTTGAAAATAAAATAAACAACCTAAGGCAATTCTGGAAAACAAAATAAATTAACAAATAAATAACTATTTACCTGTGTTTGTTTTCAAAACAGGAACATTATCAAGAAGAGCAAATTTGCTCTCACTTCCTTGTGGGATATTCCTGGATTTTGCACTACAGAAACACATCACATGGAAAGAATCAAGAAAAACAGGCTCCTACTCTGGGTTTACATTCTTCTTCCCCTCTAAACCCTTCAATTAAAATGCCCCTACCTTGAAAGCACAGAGCTCATTTTGAGGTCCCCATTGAAGAGCTCAGATCTTGCTTTGCCTTCCTCTCAAAAGGGTTGCTAAAATAAACAATGATATGTTGTAAATAAATCCAGGATTGTTTTCCCTGGAAAGGTATCTGAGGATCCTGAGTAGGAGCAGAATGAATGTGGAGGAGTGTTTCAAACCAGAAGGAAAAGATATGCAGAGTTTTAGCTAACTTGCACCAGTAAATCAAAGGGACAGATCTAAAGGGCCTAACAGGAGCGGTGCGTACAACAGCAAGAACTCTCCTGGTAGGTGTTATTCCCACCAGTCGCTTCATTAGTAGCCTCCCCTCCTGATGGCTGAGTATGTCTTGGTACATGAGAATGCAGCCAGAGCTGTTGGGGCTTGTGCTCGCTGAGCAGCATCGATTGGTTTTGATTATGTGGCTGCACTCAGGCAGCTCCGCCGTCGTGTCAGACAGTCCCTGGAGAGACAGGGCTGACGCCTCGCAGCCCAGTCAGCCGAAGCCACATTCCCCCAGTGCTGGTGGCAATGACACAGCTACCAGAGGAACTCATACCAAGCAGCATCTGAAAGCAATAAAGCAAATGAAAACTGCGGGGAAGCGTGAGCTGCAGGAGTCTGGGTGGGAGCAGCCAAGCCGCTCGGTTGTATGGAGAGGATTCATTAGCAGCCATCTTTATACTGAAAGGCATCCCAGTCTTGGAGATAAGTTTCCTGTTGAGATGTTTCCTTGTTATTCGTAGCTTTTATCCCCAGTTTTCATCTTCATTTCTATTTGATTGCTCTCAGACACCAGACCTGTCTCTTCCCGCTCTTATCAAATGACTTTGCAGTAGCAAGCCTGTTGAGGACTCAGAGTTTGAATTACTACAATGAACCTTCACAGATACTCCAAATATCTCCATTCCTGTAGCAAAAGGACATGTATTTGCCTCCTGCCAATGCACAGTCTGTGCTCAAAACAGGTAGGCAGGTCCATCTGATGTGGGCAGCAGCATCAGTAACCATTCCCATAATAAAACTGCCTGGAAAGCAGACTCTGGAAATGTGCTTAAGCCCAGATTGTTTAAACTTAACTCAGAAAAGTCTCCTTAGTTCATTTTAAGGATGAATGCATCATGCTTTTGATTACACTGACACCACCATGCAAGCCTTCCTTTGAGAGTCTGATTCACAGGAGAATTGCAACCTGAAATATTTAATTCGAGGAGCCGCATAGATTTCTTAAATACAAGGAGATCAAAGCCTTAAGTCCATTATTTTCAGAAAGTCCATCAAACTATGGCAGGCAGATGGAGCAACAGCAACAAAAAATCTGGAAGTTCAAATCTTGAGTGCAAATAAAATTCCAGCAAGTTATTGTTTGAATTTAGACCCAAATTAGCTTTGCATGCTTTTGTAGCTCAAGAGAATGAATAAAGCTCCTCTTACTTGTCTGAACACAAAACTCCTTCAGATGGTTTGCCCAGTTTGATGGTCAGAGAGACATATCTGGTACTGTGCAGAATATAAATGCATTCCCCCTGAGTTTGTTGCAAGTTCCCCAAGCCTGTCATTACCATGAGTTAGAAGCCAGCTTCACGTCTGCTGTGAGGAAAAGGACTGATCTCTGGCTTCAGACAAGTGGCTTCTCCAGCCCGTTTATCTCCAGCTCTCCCCTGGGAAAAGGGGCATCTCTGTGTCCTAGTGTTTCATTCCACATGCTGCTGGGATGGCCAGTCATCCTGAGGACACTGGTCTCCCTGATGTTTGGCCAAGGATGTGGAAGGTAGATGTCTCCTCTGCTATGCCACTGTCACTTTGCTGCACAGAGTGGAAGACAGGCCAGTAACGGACTGGATGAGCCTAGTCCAGGGGATGCTCAAAGGGAATTTGTATTCAAGGGAGTTTGGAACCTTGGGAAGGATACTAAACTCCTCTATTTGGAACAGGATTTAACACAGATTGAAAATCTTCCATACACTTCAAAGTTTTCTGCTTCATTCCCAGAGATGCTTTGCAAGCCTGTCAACCCTGATTAAATCATTCCAAATAATTAAATTGTTTTTGAAAACGATTTTTCAAATATATACATACATATATAATTTGTAACTTACATGATCACAGTAATACATCAAGTTCCTGAAAGTCATTGAGTCCTGTATCAAACTGCCTTCAGTCTAAATGGTTTTATTCTGTTCAATTGGGTTATAAAACCTTGGCCACCTAGTGAATCTAGTAGTGGTTATAAATCTCTGCAGCTGGGAAACTGGAAGGCAGCCCTGCCTACCTTACAATGAGAAGAAACCCTGCTTCCCATTCCAATTCAGCAGTGCCTGCAGAGTATAAAGACCTTTCTGAGCAAAATCCTTCAAAAATAGTAATAAAGAACCGAGGGGAGCCTGGGGAAGAACACGTAATTATAGATGTTATTTGGAGGGCTCTGCTGTGTTTTGAAGGACATTTTGAAAGCCACAGCAGTGATGGGATGGGATTTTTGCTCTGCAAGAGTTTGAAGGCATCCTGCTGCAGGGTGTACTGACAGGACCCATGCAGCACCACCGCACCACCGCCGAGCTATATCACTTTGTTGTACCCACTGCTTGTAAGGCCCTTGGAAACCCAGTGAGCTACAGTGAATGTTGCTGAACATCCATTTCCCAAGGCTATTGAAATAGGATTTTTTTTTTTATTTTTGGTGAACAGCCAATGAATAAAACAATCCTGACGGAAGAAAACCAGCCAATTCCTGGCTTCTGTGTTAGGATTGAATAAAGAGGATCAGCTCACACAGTAGGTGAAAAGGATACAATACACTTGTGATAAACTGATTGCCTTTTGTCCAATTTTCTATTAATTTCCACATTGTAAGTTTTCTTTCCTTCAAAAAATTATTATAAAATTTTGTATAACATTGAGGTCAAACTAATGGCTCTGTATTTGCCCAAAACATCTCGTTCTCTCCCTGCTTCTCTTATTTAGCCATGGGGCCCAAATCCTATTTTCCAGTTACATGAACTACCCATGATTGAATGAATGCATCATTGCTACTGGACTAGCCAATTCACACCCTTCTTCCAGAATTTGGGGACAGAGACTATCTATTCCTCCTCCTATGTGGTCATTCTCATTCCTATAGCCTCATCCTCATTTCCTTTCTTTTGCAAATTCACCCATGTCCTCAACCAAAAGGGAAGTGGTGCTGTCACAGGCAGCTGGGCCAGTCTAACACTGCACAGGCCAAGAAGGGGAAGGACCTGCCTCTCTCCTCCCTCACCTCCCCATGGCCTCACTCATCCCTGGCACCAGCTTGGATACTTGTGGTTCAGTTTCCTGAGCTGATTCAACTTGCTAAAATGGCAGAAAAACTAGCCACATGCTTTTCTGGGGTAGTTTGGTGATGAGTTAAGGAGCTGAAACAAGACATGGGGTGAGGCTGTGCTACTGTGGTGGGGAGAGGGGAAAGCACAGCAGAGCACCTTCTTGCTGGCAGAGACAAGTAATTTCACTCCATCTCACAGAACTGCATCCAGAGGCAAAGCATTTATTCAGTTTTGGTGCACTATTTTCAATCTCCTCGCTCTTTCTCTCCTATTCCTCCTCCAGCTGAAAAACCTTCTGGTTTTTATTTTAATTTCCTTTGCAAGGTTTAACCCCGACTGACAGTTGGCAGTTCTCACAAGCCCTCTATGCTTTCTGACCTCTAAGATGTGGCTTTTTTTGCTGGTCAGGTCTGGTTTTCAGCCCTTGTAACGTTTTGTTCTGCTCACTCCAAATATCCTGTTTGAAGTGGATCCTGCACTTGGTTCAGCCTGGAGCCTTCCTCTGCAATATTGGTCCCTACCCTGAGCAAGATACAAAAGCAAAGGGGTTTTTCCACCCTTGTCTGAAAAGTATTCTGCACACAAAAGTCCTAGAGCTCTTCAACCCCATTGGTTTTACCCTTAATTCCTCTAATTTATTTAAATTTGCCCTTTGGAACTAAGTTACAGATCCCTTTTTTTAATACTTTAATTATATTTACATGGATTTATCACATGATCACAGATCCTCAGTCACTATTTTCTCAAGACATCTCATTGTCTACAAAATCAAATCTAAAATCTCACTATCTTGTATTTGTTGTATGACTGACTAGTCAGTGACTCAGCCCACAGAGTTATATGCATATATATTATTCTGCATATATACAGAATTAAAGCTTCCCATAATGATACAATTCTCACTTGTATACACATTGCTGTCTCTATATATATTTATATATATATATATATAAACACATACACACATATAAGAAAGTAATCTTTAGCTTATAGTCCCTTCTTCTCTGTTTTTTACCCTCTTACCTCTTTGTAGCCTCTTGAGTCCCTTGGTAGATAAATTTTTTCTTCTTTTCTTGTTGAACTACTTGTTTATTCCTGCTGGTTTCTCCTCCCCTTTCTGCAACACAGTGGATCTCTTCCTCATCCCTGTTGCTCCTCTGCTCCTTTCCTTTACCTCACTTCTTACACTTCTAAAAGTCACTGCAATCAACCAGTAGTTTACCTCGCCAGGTGCTTGTCCAGCAGGTACATGAAGGACCTGAGCTGTCCATGCAGGCTCTGTGCATCTCCAGCCAGCCTCCAGTCTCCCCACTGAACTCCACTGTTTTCTCCAATGACACCCCTGGATTTCCTACCTCCTCTTCTTTGAGGAAGGCAAATATGCATGTGTCCCAATATTTTTAAACTAAGATAAATTCAGCATCTTCTACATTCACTGATGTCACCAAGTTTTTGTGTCACTTCTGTTTCTGCCTCATTGATCTATTATAAATGAAAATGGGACAGACACACTTATCCCTATATTAAAAACTCCCTTGCTTACAGCTCCTACCATATGACAGAAGTACTGCAGGGCAAGGTAACATCATTTGGCACTTTGCATTTTATATGGTATCCCTCCTCCTCCTCCTGAGCTGATGTATTGGTGTGAAATATTGTATCCCTCTATCTATATCTGTCAAAAAAACAGAGTTCAGGATCTACTAGGGGTTGTCCATCAGTGTCTGCATGAATAAGCAGTCTTGTCCCACATTATGACACGGACAAGGAGCATGGATAACCTTGTTTTCTCCTCTTAGATGTCTGCCATATGGAAGTTAACTGGCCAATATAATTTTCTCCTTCTGGTCACTGAGGGAACCAGGGATAACACTGTGGGTTTTGGATTTAAAATCTGGTTTCATCTATGTAGCTTGACCAGTTAAGTAACATGCCACTCATACTTCAGGGCCTGGGCTGGAGACACACTTATGGTGGTGTGAGAAATATTTACCCTGAACAGCAGAGATCTGGTCTCTAGGTAGCCTGACCGTGGGGTTTGGATTCAGTATTTGTAAGATGAGTTACTGTGCAGAGTTTCTGCACTGTTTAATGAGAGCTCTACTCACTCTGCATCCTCTGTCACCGCTGCCCCTTTCCTCTACTCAAGCAGCTGTTTGTCAAAAACGTGTCAGTGCTTTGTATCTCTGAGATCCTAAAAAACTTAGCTCAAATTGACTACGTGGCTATGTGGCTGATTAGTTGTTTAGGAAAACCAGAAAATACACACACAGCACACAAAAACCCCAACTATGTTACAAAATCAGGCAAAGAAGGTGCTAATATGTATTCATCTTTAGCTAAGCATTGACAGCAGGGCAATGTATTATCTTTGCCGAACTTATTTTCACTTGAATGGTTTCCCTTTTATCCCCTGTGGTGTTTAAGGTCTTCCAAAAGAAATACAAATGATCATTGGAAATGAATAGCTGGTTGTGCATGGGTGTTGGGAGAGTGCTGAAAATGGGCTTTCACTCTGCATTCAGTGAGAAAGTGAATCACTCTCACACAAAGCTAGAGCCTCGAATGTGAGGGGAGAGAATGAAAGCAGGATGTGATTCTCAAATGACATTTGGTGCTGTTTATCTACTGGAACAGTGCATAGATTCGGTGTAGAGGAAACACGGCATCTCACTGCTGGGAAGCAATTGCATTCATTTTGAAGTGATCTATTAGCTCTCAGGTCCTTTAAGAAAACAGAGAATAACATGAAAAGAGACAGAAAGAAAAGGGGAGGAAAAAGTAGAAGTAGCCATAGGGCCAGTCTAAAGGCTCTGGGAGGCTGTGGAGGGGCAGAAGTCTGGATATAGCAGACTATTGTCTGCCCTAGATATGCCTGTAAAGATGATTTAATCTATTGTTGAACTTTGTATAAAACTCTCAGCCTTGTATAAAAGTAGAGTCCCAGCGCTTTAGGTAAGGCATCCAGGAGCTAACTAGAGGCTCTGGGGCTATATGGGGTTAAAACTTACCTCATTATTCCACTTAAAGCAAGGATGCAGTAAAAACACGGTCAGCTGTGTGCAGTGGGCGTGTGCAACTTCAGCGTGGTTGAAAACTGAAAGTGAGGCCAAGTGCTGTATAGCAGATCTGCTGGAGGTTATAACTTCATTTCCTTGTACCCTTCCTCTTCCAGCTTCCCTTCTTCATGCCCACACCTTGTTGGTGCCTCTGACATTCACCAACTGGCCAAGAAGGGCCAGATCCCCTCCACATAACCCACTCATCATTATTTTGGAGGTTAATACTTTGAGTATGTAAAATCTGGTTGCTCTCAGATTCAAACCCCAGCTGACATAGATCAATGAAACTTCATTGATTTCAGTTCCACCAGCTGAGGCAAGCCAGTTTTAAGAGACACAAACACCAAAAACTTCATTTAGCTTGTCATTTCTTCTCAGAAACTACTCCCAGTCCTCCAGCACTGCAGGAACTTTGGAAAACCAATGACTCAAAAGCAAGAGAAACCTGTCCTTGAAGTTAGATATTTTAGCACCTGGAAAAAAGAGCAGATCTTTAGTTTGTAGGAGCAGACATAGCTAAGAAGCTGCAGGAGAAGCCGTGTCCACCTACACTTGCAGAACTCCCTGTGCACTCTGCCCAAGGTGATCATTGTAGCACTAATGGGAGTTCTGAGATGGTCCTCAACTTGGGGACAGGGGAGAAAGAGGATGGATTGTTCAGAGGATTAATAACTCTCCAATGTAGCTTTCTTGGGCTGTGATCATCACTGATGTGTTCCTCCAGGCAGTGTGACCCTGTCCAGAAACGAGGGACTGCTGACCTGTGGTACCTCTTCTACAGGGAAGTGGTGAGTCATAGAACAAACTCCTACACAGTTTCAAGGTGTGGACGTGATGCTGGAGACTACAGAGAAGTGGAAGATGGTACCATCCCCAAGGCTTGCCATCTGCCCAGTTAGGTGGTGTCATGAATGAATGTTTTAAGGGCACTTATGGAATCTTTTTAAGGTTGCTTTCCCACAGGTGGGAAAGTCCAGAGGGAGACCTGTGGCCCATAGCTTTCCCAGGTGGGCTCCCCATCCCCTGGTTCTATCCATACCAAGTGGTCAGTGGGTCTGTTCCACAGAGGGGAAACTTGTGTTTGAAAATCAGATTTTCTGACTTCAGTGCTAAGCCACAGCTGAGCTTATACGACTGGCTGGGACCTCACTGGTAGGGTGCTGGCCTTGGGTGCACCCTGGTAGGGCATTCCCAGTGCTGTCCCCCTCGTCCAGGGCTGGGTACGTGCCAGTGCAGCCTCTCCGTGTCTGAATTTTCTCCAGCTGCGATGAGCTGTCCACGCTGCCTGCCCTGTCACAAAAAACACATCCGTCCTCACAGAAAGCAGCATACCCACAGAGAGACTGGTTCCAGCACTCCTGGAAGCCCTGTTTGAATTTAAGCTCTTAATTTAATTTGTAGATTTGCAGGCTTTAATTATAATTGGAGTTTCATAGAGCATAATTACTATTTTTTCATTCTCTTTTTTACTGGTGCAACGAATAGTTACTGGCAGTTTTTCAAAGTTACATGCAGCATCTATCCTGGTAGTGAGAAAAAAAAAATCAAGCAGCTTTCTTAAAAAAGCAATGATTTACTGATTTAAAATGACCGGCAAAGGTGCTTCTGCCGAGTCAGAGTGAGAACAGGCACAAGGCATCTCACTATTTCTTTTTTTTTTTTCGGTGGCAATGTCTGGAAGGTGGCTCATTATCAATTGTAAATTACAGGGGGATGGAGAAAGGGACATGAATGACAAAGTTCAGAAACAGCATCTGCTGAAGAAAAACAAATGAGGTGGGGGGCAAAGCAGGAAAAAAACAGATGAAACACTGTAATTGCTTGGCAACAAGTTGCTATTGTAATTTAGAAAATTGGAAGCATCCGTTCTCAAACAGTTCTAGCTTTATTTCGTTTCTTCTTTATTTTTGAGTGCAGACCTTGTTTAGCGATCAGCTGTGTCCTCCTGCAGGATTACCGCCTCTCCCTCACACAGAGCAGTAATGGACCCCTCGTGTTTGGTTATGGGCCATCGAAGAAAGCATTTTGCGATTGTTTCTCAGTGCAGTCATTTAACAAGATTAGAGATAATTTGCCCCTTGGAATGCAAAACTGTTTCTACAGGTGCTTAAGCTTCCTGGCTTTTGGATTAGAGCCCTCATTTTGTTTTGTGCCATTGCATTCAGCGAGGTCTCCAAGGACTGTAAATAAATGAACAGCTACCCTCCGCAGCTGGGAAACTAATTTTCCAGCCCAAGCTACAAGAGTTGCAGCTTACAAAGCTCAGTGGATGCAGATTAATATGTACATGCTAATGTATTAAACGTGCTGATTAACTAATACTGACTGTGCCGGAATGCAAGCCGTTTTCCAGCTTGGAGGCTCTGGAGAAACAAGCCTGACCAGAGAGGGAGCAGGTCGCTGGAGGCAAGAAGGAAGTGCAGGGGTGTCAGAGCTACTCGAGGTGGTAAAAGGGGTGATGGCCATTCTCACTGCTGCTGGCAGAATTCCTTCACACCTCCCTACCTCATTCTCCCACGGGGGAGAGAACAAGCCACAGGCTTTGGCCACATCCAGGAGGACGGGAAGTCGAGTAGACATCCACTGAGATGGGGATCCTCGAGGATGTAGGGATGCCATGGACTCCTTCCAAAGGAAAGGAGAGCCAACGCACGCTCCCCCAGGGACATCCAGTTCTGGTCCTGCCAAATAGATGTGGTTTCTGGAGCAATTCTCCAAGAAGGATCATGGATTCTTGGACAGAGCTGGATCATGGTTACCGGGGATCAGAGAAAGACTCATTCATTTGACTTCCCTCATTCTTTTTCTATGTCTTTTGCTTTTCTTGTAGTGTTTCCCTTCCTTACTTGTGTGTAATTTGTTTATTTGTGCTGATACGGAAATTGAATTAATTCCACTTTTATTCCTAAGTCTTTTTTTAATTCAGATATTGGATGAAAAACAAACCTTCTGAAATTCCTCACGTGATGAAATTACTTTTCTCCGCTCAACCGTGCAACAGTTCTCAGTTTGGGACAGCCTGAGCAAGTCTAGCTGGGACCAGAGACCCCCTCTGCTTCAGACATCCTTGCTGGCCTGGGTCTGGCTCTCTGGGATGTTCAGGAGCACTCTGCTTCTATAATTCCCAGACCTGTGAGGCTCAGAGTGCCAAGCACACTGCCAAACTAGCCATGATGAGTGGTTTTGGAAGATCTAGAAGTTCATTGTTTAAGATCTTGCTGTGCCATAGGTCTTCTGGCTACCTTGCTGAAACGTTTCACAGTATTTAGGTGTCGGGGGACAGAGAACTTGAAGGGTCTATAGCGTCACTACTGATGCATTTCAAAAGTGATTTAGGTGAGAGTTTTTTTCATACAAATTTTTACAGTCTTCAGATATGTAACAATGAAAAAGAAAGATTTTGTCAGAGGAGCCGAAGGTATGTTCAGCTATAAGATACCACCAAGGGTGTTGGGCTATTCTAGTCTAACCCTCACTGCTTGTTCCCACCTGCCCCAAGCCATGTACTGATGGTGAAGCTTTGGAAGCATGAGTGTTTTTGGGGTTGAGAGTGCACAGTCAGGTCAAATGAACACCGGCATCAGACAAAGGAAGCAACAAGATTTAGCAAGTGCAGGCGAACAGGACCATCCCTTCTGGCACCAGGATTCTATTAACTCAGCTAGGAGGTGGTAAAGCTCCTAACACTGCCTTTATTTTTTTTTTCATTTTTTAAAAAATAAGGTTAGCTGCCCCTTTCAAAATTATGTACCATTTTTAATGAAGGTCAAACTCTTCTGAGAAATTTTCCTTTTTTTTTTTCTTTTTTGCTCAAAATATTATTCACCTCTAGTCCAAAACCCCAAGAGATTTAAGAGCACAGACAGCTTCAGTTGATCAGAAATGCATTTTTGGCAAATAAAATATTTGCACAGAAATTTTTGCCCAGCTGTACTCTTAAGAGTACAGATCTTCTTCTAGTAAAATGGCAAAATAGAATGTCCTTATCCAACACAGAGTTTACAAGAATAAATGTGTTAAGAAATGTGGCTCACACAGTAGGAGCCAAAAAGACAGGTGCTGTAAATTGTGTCCCTGAAGAAATAATAATAATAAACAACAGTCTTACAGACTGACAGGGTATCACAGGAAAAGAGCAAATTCCACCTAGTTCATCTGCTTCAGCTGCCTGAAACCCTGGACTCACCATGCACAGTTTGGTACCTGCCTTTTCACTGATGAGTGAGAGCAGATTTTGCAGAGGAGGCATTTCTGTGAGAGGACTGACATTGAAGTTTCCTTCAAATTTGCTACAAGCCACCAGGCAGTCACTTGACAAGCAGCAAAGTTCAAGCAGTAGCAAGCAAAAAAAGAAGGAGAAAAAAGCAGAAGTAGTACTAAGAAACCTGTCCAGAAACCACAACTCAAATAACCAGCCCTACTAAGTAGACAGCCACATGAAGAGCACGTACACCTTCAGAGCAAGGTGATACCAGTGGGGATTGGTGTGGAACAGACTTTCCAGATGGCTGCATATATTGCTCAAACTTCATGCAAATGTTATTTGCATGGGTTTAACTGCTTGTCTATAGAAAATCCCACTCATCACCCATATGAATGCTTATGGGAAGCAAGAAGAAAAATGTGATTAGCAACACACAAGTAAATATGCAGGGTTTATACAATGCAGTGTTTGTGGTTATCTGATTGCAGGCATCAGCAGTCTCTAGTCCGAGCAGAGCAAAGTTTGTAGAGCAGAGTCAGACAGTTTGTAGTCCTTTAGGCCAAGGTGTAATGCCTAGAGGTGAGAATGTGGCTAGGGATCCCCTAGGGATGCACTGTGATGGATCCCCATCACAACCAGGCTCTGAGTTGGGCACCCAGAGTGTATCACTAATGTCCAGCCACTATTCCAGAGATTTATATTGCGATAACAGCTTTAGGTCCATTTCAAGGTTCATCCCACTTTATTAGGTGCTGCGAGCTGCCACAGACTCCCACAGTTCCTGAAAATCACTGAACGGGCAGATAAAATCTAAGAGAGCCGAGAAACAAGAGCTCAGGAAATTGGGGAGGTTTGCCCTCAGAGGAAAAGATTGCTCTCTGCTGTTGGGAGTACTTTGCAAGCACTGTGTCAGAAAGGGACCTTAAAAGGAAGGGGCAGGGAATTCTAAAGGCTGATCTCCTGGGAAAGACACATACTTCAGGTGGCTCATCTCTCTTGAGGTAATTCTACCTTTAATTCACTGGTGAATCTGATCATCTTAACGTTTAAAAGCAAATCTGCGGAGTGGTACCATATTTGCTCTTCATTTTTCTTTACCAAAGAGGCAGGGGCTGCTTGCAGTATGTGAGCAAGACCTGTCCTCAATGGACACACCTCAGGGCCCTTCTCTTTGAGCTCTGCCCAAGTAAAGCTGCAGGTGGAGGTAGCTTGGCCAAGCTCAGCTTCACTGCTTCTAATTTTAGACACACAACAAGGTGTCTGTGTTAGAAGTCTTTCCCCTGGCCTCACTGTCAGTGCTGGAAGGGTATCCATCCCCTCCAGAGGGCAGATTGGGTCACCCCAGTTTGGACTTGGGTTTCTCCCTTTCCCTACTGCTTGCAGAGAGACCGAGGAAAGACATTTCAGGTGTATTGGTGAGAGACTGTGCTCACTTGTGTAGTCCTGACTGCGTTCCCTGGAGCAAGAAGCTTCCTCCCACTGAGCATCACGACCAAGTGTTTCAGGGCAGGTTATTCTTCCTGGGAGTTGCATGCAGCCCCCATTGCTCAGAAGAGCATAAGTGAGCATTGTTTCCCCCACATTGTTCCCTGGCTCTCCACTTTTCCCAACTCCTTCTTACCTCATCCTCCCCTTGCCGGCTAGAGAGCTGTAAGCCGCTGATTAGCACTTCATTTGACAAACAGGAAGTCGGGAAGAAAAGCATCATTTTCAGAATTAGAGCCTCGGAATGAATTGAAGAAAGAAAGGGGGAAGAAGGAAAAAAAAGAAAGCGAGCCTTGCACACTTTCCTAATTGCTCGTTAGAACCAATGGCCTTTGTGGTTCCTTCCCCCTGTGTCTTCTCTATAAAAGCGTTTGCACAAGACATTGCTATTGTCTGCCAGACAGCCTCAGGGTAGGACAAAATGAACTAATTGATTTGCAGTTATGTCGTGGTGAATAGTGCTAAACATCCATCTGCGGATTCCTTGTGAGGAGTGATTAATAATTTGTACTCCTGGGCCTAGGAGCCTGAATACCCTTTTTTCATGTAAAACCGAAGCGTTTCATTCTCTCAGCATCACAGATATCTCGTCTACATTGTGGGTTACAAGGACGAGGTCAGGAGTGCCGTGCCTGCATTGCTGCATAGGCAGTTGTCTATGTGTGGGTAAAACCCAGCACGATGGTGGGATTAATGGGAATTTGTAAAGCTGACAACACACAGTACTGTACAGCATGCCTGCTACGGCCATTCCAGTGCAGATGTTCCCGATCACTTGTTATTGTTCCAGAGACAGAGGATTTTGCATGGGTTTTCAAAGAGAGCACTAGGAGACTTAAAATTTTGTTTCAAACACGGAACCAAAGCCTAGATTGAGACAGTTAGACGAATTAGGACTTGGCTTTGAATTTAATGTGTTTTGTGAACACCATTTCTATAACCACCAGAGGGAAAACCCTAGAGCCAAACACACGCAAGGAGTTTCAAAGTCAATACAAAAAATTTCATTCAAATACCACCTACATGTTGAAAAATACATGCAAAATACCTTAAACTGTCCTGTAACAGGGAAGTCTGCAAAACCTCTCTACAGGAATTCCTGCCTGTGGACTTGCTTTACCAGGACATCCCTCCTGTCGGAGCTGCACACTTCAATAATTTAAATGGTGAGCCCAAGGCGGTGGGCCCTTTGCCTTTGTCTGAACTCAGTCAGCTGTGACAGCCTGTGATCCTCTCTCCCAGCCATATCTCATGGTCTTTGTGGTTGTGTCTCCAACTCCACTGCTCATTCTTGGTCCTTTCCACCTCCACCTGGAATGAAAGCTCATAGCTGCTCTCTGAGCCATTTCCTGCTTCCTAATGAAATCTATTGGCCTCCTGGGGGGAAAAAAAACATTGACTCAGCCAACTCTTAATGAAGTCATCTGTTTTCATGGTGTTACTGGTGCCCTCTACTTTCCCAGCTCATTAAAAAAATTAACAGCCTTTGGATACATCCAAAGATCCAGAGATGAGATCTACCTGGTCAGAGTAAATCAATTTCAGTGGAAAAACATTTTTCCTTCCCTTGTGACCCATTTTTACTTCTTCCTACATTAACTACATTCTATCCCATGCTTTGAGCATTTTGTCTGGGCACATCTACATTGATAATCAGATGCCTGTGAAGCCTTGCCTAGCTGTTAGCTTGCTCCCTGGCTGGTTTGGACTACAGACAGACTTCTCTGAAATCAAACTAAGGCACAGTTCTGGGAATGGTTCTCTACAGGAACTGATCTGACGTCTCAGATTTGGCTCCCTTTGTATTTCACAGTCCTGCAGGCTTTGAATCTTTAAATATTCCCTGATGCTCTGCTGTGTACTCACCACCAATCCCACTTATGTCCCATGCCATAAAAACCCCTTCAGTGGTCTGCTCATGCCACTTGCTCTCAGAGACAAGGACTTACTGCTGTCCTTTGTGAGAAGCATGGACACAGTCTATCTGTCTGTGACAGGTAGACGTAAGGTGCGAGACAGATTTGTTTGGTTATGCCACATCTGGATCTGGTTTCCTTCTTGGAAGCCTTGGATGAAGCTTTTACAAGCATTTCTTCCCCTGCAATAACCAGAAGGGCAAAAAGAGACAAAGGTTTTTAAAAGACTGCGCAAACCCAAAAAACTTACATGGTAAAACAAGCCAAGAACATTTAATTATTCAGTTTTCTCAGATTCCAACAGTCAGCCTGGCAATGCCTGGTTGTTTTCCACTCCTGATAGGTAAGAGCTGCTGGGGAAATCAGCTCTTCTGAGTGATGCACTGCAGCGTATTAGGCAAAAGTAATTACTGTAAGTGCTTACCAAGAATATCTTTGGGTAATGTATTTGATATAGTTCTGAAAATTATTATGTGAGAAAATGATGAGCAGGGAGAATAGAAACTTCCTATTTCAGAGAACTTTACCTATAACCTTTTGGGGGTGATAGGTTCTAGCCATTCATTAAATGTAGTGGAAAAGCTTTACAAATGTATGGTGCTGTAAGGGGAGTGAGATTAGATTGGGTGTAGCTTTAAATGAAAACAGGATCCATCTAGAAGAGCGTTAGCAATGCAAGATTGATGGTCCCAGGGATTTCTGTGGACCAATGGAAAGAGCGAGGCTATGGGTATGCTGTCTTATTCTTTCTTTTTCACTTGGGACAGCTGGGGCTAATTTAGCGCTCTGCAAATGCGATGACCTGAGCTTAAACAGATGAAGTGGACAGGTTTGGATGCTTTATGGTAACATACTGCTTATAATCCATGATCTTGAATAGTAGTATAAATGCTCCTTGTTCTATCTCTTAGTTTCCTGAGAGTAACAACAGACGGTCAGCATTTCCACACTGTTGAGCTGACTTGTGAAACTCATTGCTACAGTAGATGAATTAGGCCAAGAGTATAGTCCAATCCAGAAAAATCAGTAGGAACATAAGAGAAAACAGCATTAGTCATAATAATCTGTCTGTTACATTCCTACTGATTTTTCTGAATTTGACATTCACTTGTACAAATCTATACAGCACCCACGTCTTCAATACTAGAAGCAGTTTGGGTTTGTCCACCTCAAAAAGAGATATAGTAGAAGTATGGACAAAGATGGACCAAACTAAAGAATAGCTTTTTTTTCAGGGATGAAGGTCACAAAGTCCCCAAGCAGGTTTCCTCAGATCAGAACAAGTTAAAGGAGACAGATCTTTGCCCCGTGTGTGGTTTAGTTGTGGAACCCTTTGCTGCAGGAGCAGTGGGTGCAGGAAGCAAGTTCAAAAAGTATTTAGATATAATGTAAAAAGTCACTGAGGACTGTTCAAGAAGAGCATACCACCATTAAATAAAAAGTTCTCAAGGTCCTATGTCCCAGACTGCTGGAGTGGGAGGAGGATGTTCTGAGGTAGCATCATTGCATGCTGTCCTAAAGTTTGCTCCTACCTATCCACCCTTTTCAGCTGCTGAAAAACGGTGGGTCTGTGGCAGTAGCAGAACTAAAATCCCCATCTCCTGAGTCCTTTCCCTGATGACTCTGGGCAGCTGACAAACTGAGCCCACAAAATTAACTTTATGCCAAGAAGGGACACAAAGTCAAAAGTCTGGGCTCTGTTTAGTGAGATAAAAGATGTTGAAAAATGTTCAGCTTCAGCTTTTCCTGCATAATTGCAACATCTGACAGGCAGTTAAAATTTACCCAGCTAAAATGAGAAGTGTAGCCCTTGTGAAAGCAGAAAGGCAGCCTCGGAAATGTGGACCCATAGTGCAAAGTGTCGGGGTGCCCCGTCCCTCTGCCCAGCCTTCCTGGGAGGAGAGGGTCTAGGGACATGACCCCTGGGTCTGTCTGCTGTCTCAGGTTCTGCACCAGAAAGGGTGCAGACGAAGCAGAGGTGGTACAGCACGGCAGCACCCAGCCGCAAAAACCCTCGCATTTCTCCCATCCTTCCCGTGCAAGGCTCAGCGACAGAGGTGGCACCGAGGAGAGAGAAGGAACGTGCCCCTCGCTCCCCCGAAAGCCCTGGCGTCTCCGGCCACTTCAGACAGAGCAATTGAGTGGGGCGGAGAGGCTGCGCTTTGTGCCCCTTCCCAGAGGACTGCCTCCTCTCCATTTGTTTACCACACATCCTGTCTTCCTTTCTGTTTGTTTCACACATCATCGCCTTCATTAATCGTCCTCCCCGCTCCCCATTTGGGCCTTTGGATTTTCGGCTCGCCATGGGTAATTCTAATTACCTCAGACATAAAAAAAATAAAATAAAATAGGAGCTTAAGTAGGTGCACTTCATTCTTCAACTGCCTTTTACAAGCAGTTCAGTGCTGGCTACCAAGGGAATCTGATTAAACTAATTACCCTGATTGGCTTGTTTAATCAACTGCTTGGTTTAATTGGGCCTCGCTAATGCGGAGTGGTGGAGTCCGTGGTGCGTAATGTGAGAACCAGGAGACCCGTAACACCGGCGGTGACACCACTACAGAAACCAGCCCGCATTCCCAGCCTAACGGGGGGACTTTAATAAATGCAGACCTCAGCTGAGAGCCCAACTGTATTCTCAAGAGCCTGAATGGACTGGAGGTTTTAGTGATAATTAAAATTGCTAGGAAAAAAAAAAAAGGAAAAAAACCCTCAACCCTTTCTCATTAAAGGACTTGTCCTTTCCCTTCCCCCTCCCAGCCTCCAAACTCGAAGCAATATCGGGAATCCTGTCTGCCTCTTTCAAACAACACTTCAATTCATCAGGGCAAAGAATCCCTCCTCCTTCATCTCCCCCCATCCCTGAGATTTTTTACTTCTATTTACAGTGTGCAAGGCCGAAAGTAAATACACAGACAACAGGGTTACAAATTACCTTGCACTAGGTAAATCCACTCTGAGTACCTAGGGAGTTTGTGGAATACAAACAGCTTCTGTGTAAGCATCCTAGCAATAATGGGCATTCCTATAGCTCTAATTAGTAGAACAATAATAACCTGGAGAGCATCCCTTTCCTCATCCCATCTCAGCACTGATTGCCCACTCACTTCCCTGCCCTCCACTTGCTCTCACAGTGGGGAGGGATGAGGATGAAGAGCCAAACACACGCCTGCCTTAGCAAAGCTCCACTCATCTGAGTCCAATATGTTTTATGGTGACATGCAGATTGAATTTGCTACTCACTGAGGATTTTCCCACAGCCAACGACAGACTGGCAGACCGGTGGGCATTGGCATGAGTGTTAAACCCCTGCAGTCAGCACTATATTCCAGCACAGTTTTTCCCTCTGCCACAGTGCGTGCCCACTTGGGCACAAATCAATGGCACGCTCAATTGTCATAAATCTCCATTTACCATCTGTAAAATGGAGAATATAGCAGCAAAATAGTGTGGAGATGAAAAAACTTGGGACATGTGTAAGGACCTGGTAGGCACAGCCAGTGAGTGATCCTGAAACATTCCTAGCACAATTTTTGGAGGTGATCTCACCACCTTAAAAACTGAGGGTCAAATTAGCTGGCAACATCTAATATTTGTTTTAAACTGTCCACAAAGCTGACTCTCCTCTTCCCTGCTAGAATGGACAGTGGGCTGAGATGAAATACATTTTACAGGGAAACCTGTTCAGCTTTGCCTATCTCAGGATTCTCATACCCTTCACACCCCACCCTGGGACAACATGAGACACGTCCAGTGTCTCCCAGGTGACCCTTCATGACATCTGCACCCACCTGCCTGCACACAGGACTGTGTCCTGGACCAGGGTTCTTTGTCTTCTACTGTGTATTTGTAAAGCAAGTAGGACTAAGCTATGGAAAGGAGCTTCTACCACATTTCTTTGCTATTTCCTGCCACCCAAGCACAGGGGCTTTTGGGACTTCACAGTCTGAGAGGACAGACTATGTTCTTTCTTCTGCCTATTCATTCCCAAAATTGCCTGTTTAGACCCAGTGGGACCAATATAACTAAGACTGGGACAATTCTACAGTTAATTTAACTACTTGGACTCCAGGTGAGGGATGGATACAGCTGTCTTGTCAAGGTGGGAATTTTTTGAATCAGTGGGCATCCAGGATTAGATTACCAGAAGAGGAAGAAAATAATTAAAACAGACCTGTTTAAATTTCAGCTGCTTCAGTCCTTTATCAGACTGAGCCATGAGAGAGGGATTTGTCACACCTAACTTTAGCCATGGAAGATATAAATGTATATACATGATGTAACAGCTTTAGACTGCCTTTGTACTTGATGCAGAGAAATGGGCATTTATGCCTATTTAAGTTGTCCATTTCAGCTTACCCTAGAAATACCTTTTTCTTCTGCTTTGTGTGTGAGGGGAACTTCAGGTGATCTTGGAGTTACCCCATGGCCAAATGACTCCTGCCTTGGCTGCTGGGAGAAGGACCTTAGGGAAGGCACCAGAGCTCCCTGCAGAGCCCAGCCTATGCTCCTGAGGGTGTTGGGGACCTGACATCTAACCAGCCTGGCACCCTCCCACTGCAAACCATCAGAACAAACCTGGCCTGCCTCCCACTGTGCTCACTGCCTCCCACTGTGCTCACTGCCTTATCTCTGAGCTCTGTCCACATGCTGGCCCAGCCTCCCCACTTGTGATGGGCAAGGGACTACCCACAGGCATGAACAGATTTATAAAAGGGGTCTGGTCTTACTTATGACCACAAAATCTGAGGGGAAGAAAAGACAGTTCCTCCAGAAGTGGTTGGGTGAACTCCTGTGTTAGCCCACATATCCCCTGGTTGCTGCCACCTCCTATCTTGGTACCATACACAGCAGGTTGCTGCAAATGGTCTCCAATTGTCACTTTTTTTTTCCTGAATGAAACACTTTATGGATCTGCAGATTAGTAAAATATGTTTGAACTCTGTAAAAATTCAAATGCATGGGATTTTTTTCTAAATCATATATTGTGGAAGTTTCTTTTGCCTTGTCTCCCCTGTAACCCACAGCAAATGAACACCATGGCTCTCAAACCCCACTCTAATTACTCTGGAGAGGTCTCTCCTTTTAATTTTGTGGCTTGCTCTGGGCTGAAAAATGTCCATATAAGTGAGTAGGTGAAAGCATTTTAAAACCGCAGGGAGCCCCAGTGTTGAGCCGGAAAGGAAATAAAAAATTTTCTTCTTGGATGGGGTATGTTCTATATCCCAGCTGACCATGCTGGAAAGGTCATTAGATACTGCTCAGCTGGGGTTATCTCACTGACCATCCCAAAAGTACCAACTGCAGAATGACTAAATTAAAGTCCCAGCAAACATAATTTTTGTGAGGGAGAGTATGGCATTTTTCACTAAAATATACCCAGTCAGATATGAAACAAAGGGGGGGGAAACAATAGCCATTTGCTGATATTTCTGCACTTTTCAGGTCACTTGGGATAGCGCTGTGGTGACCTCCCTCCCCATCCCTCTGCCCGGCGGCATCCATCTGGGACACCTAATGAATGATTGGTAAACATAACTTTTCCCAGCAAGACAAAATCTGTTTCTAACTCGTGACCTGCTGACACTCATTCATTATGTAGCCTTCTTCTGAGAGACAGGCTGTTTAGGAAAACTATTGCCTGGCTACATGCTCAGTACAGCCATCCCTTAATGACAGGACAGACCCTCTTAGTAACTTGGTGATACTGAGGGACTGCTGACCGGATGTTATATTTAGGGTATCACCACTTAGTGCTTTGCTGAGACTACGCGGTGCCGTGGGACCTGTTGCAGAGCCCATGGAGCTGGAGGACACGTCCTGGCTGGCTCCATCACTGCTGAAACAGGGCCATATTTCACCGGAGCTTTCTCCCTCAGCCATCCCTCCTCTTCTGTAAAGGATTTCACTTAACACCTACAAAGATCAACGCAAAATTTTTCACCGCTTTTCATCGGCTTTGAGCGAGGTGTTATTTGAAAGTATTTTGGGATGCATATTAGTTCTTGTGAAATCCTTCACATTCACAGCTGCTGCACTGTCCTTCATCCAGATGTTTGTCAGAGACCTCCCTCTCCTGTAGGTAATGCCCTAGCCTCAGACAAACATGCCTCTGGTGTGCAGCAACGCATGGCATTGCTCTCCCATTCCTTGGAGGCAAGAAAGATTCACCTAAAGCCAATCACTCCAGCTAGCTATTTCTTGCTGATGACTGAATTAATGACATCGCAGAGAGAACTGATACTTAACAAACACTTTCACTTCCCACTCTTCCAACTGACCCTTTGGGAATTGATGTGAGCTAGAGAGAGTGCTGTTTTTTCCCTCCTCAGAGAGCCTCAGAATGATTCACCTGGCAAGGTAAACAACCTCATCGATCTTATGAGGTTTAGCTGAAGATCGAAGTAATTTGGGCACACTCCAAGCTTTAGGGTTTTTTTCCTAAAGCCAATTATGTACTAGTTTTTAATGTTTGGTTGTTCTGTTTTTTCCAGCTCTGAAGAGCTGCATTAAAACACCTTATTACCATTAGGAGGGGAATATCTCCATTCCACTGAACGATGCCAAGTTATCATTACGTTCAAACTGCATTTTAACAGCCTTCACATTTTCAGGGCTTTTCACCTTTGCATTAGTAAACACTCAAAATCCAAGAGCTGTTGAACTTCATACCTTTCCCTATATCCTCTCTGTGTTTCCTAGAGGCATGAGAGCAAGAGGGATTTGATCAAGGTCGAATTGAATCAAAACAATGGAAAGGCAGACAGTTGGCTCTAGAGCCTTGGCAGTGCCAGAAGCAAATAAAACTGCTCTGTGTTTATCACTTCATTCAGTCCAGATGGGCTGTTTTCCCCATACTGCAGTCATCGTCCTGTATCCATACAAAGCCCTGAATGATATTTCCATAGCATGTTGCTTCAATGAAGCTGTCCTAGAGTGGCTGTACTAGCGGTTTTGAAGTTGCCTCTGTGTCTCTCATGTGGTTAGGCTTACAGATGTCTTCTGTGGTCTCTCTTTCTCTATCAGTCATCGTTTCATTCTCATGTCTTCCAGATTTCCAGATACCTCCTGCCTGTGTCTGCCTGAAGAAAGGCACCCTGTAAAGCCCTCCCATGTATTACAAAAAGATCTGCCTCTGGTTTTGCTTCACATAACGCAGTGTATGTTTTGCAAAAACCTAGGAACTGACAATCAGATTATTGATCACAGCCAACAATTCTGGCTCCTCTGTGTCTAATCCTACACTCCCCCCTGGAAAGTGGTTTTAGATTTGTTAAATGAATTTGCAGCTGATGAAAAGCTAAGGTCAGACGGATGGGCCTTAACCAGACAGAGTACAGGGAGGAACTTCTTATGTCATTTGCCCTTCTAATTAGACTCAGTCACATACTGTACCATTCCTGCAGCTCAGGCTATCAGTCTCCCTTGGAAAAAAAGCTTTTATCTGCCCAGTATTCTGCTCCAAATCAGGTCAGATTCAGCTCATTTGCAAACCTGGCCCACATTTTGCACAGTGGAAGTTCAAGGCATTGAGCATTCCTGCCCGCTGCTCCCATCTGCCAGCTGGAAAGGGAGTTCAGCAGAGTAACTGCTGGCAGTAGTGTTGGCTCCCTTTGAAAACAGACTGCAAGAATGGGACAAGAAGGAAGGATCCAGGCAAGGAGTTGGGATTTGAAAGACTCAGAGTTCAAGCTCATATTCAGACATTCAGCCACAGTCCTGTGCCACTCAGGATGAACTCTTTGGGGCACATTACAGCACAGGGTAGAAAATAATATACATACACCTCGAATCCATGAGTCTGGATCTGCTAGAGTGAGTCCAAGCAGCTCAGCTCATGCAGAGAAGATAAGGTGCACCCATTTGGGAAGCTTTCAAGCTCACCTGGCTCTGCTCCCAGGTGATGTGTCTCTGCAGTAGCAATAAACTTGTTAACAATTGGCCTTGCTCTTATTAACACAGACATAGCACTGTCCAGCTCTGTCTAGAGTCCAGCTGAAACCAAGCAAGAATATGTGTCTGCACTCTGTTCCTGACACAAACCCTTAGTGTTTCCCTGGCTTTATCCTTCTGGTAGCACAGGCTTTGCAGTCACTTTTTAAAGCAGACCTGATTATTTGACCACTCAAAAAATATAGCAGAAAACAAAACCACTGGGCAAAATCAGAAAAAAACCTGGTAGTATCGCCATCCTCAAGTCTCTGATACCACAAGGGAACCCAGGCTGGTTTCAAGGTGTTTCCTCTCCAAAACCCTTTTTAAAGAGCTGAGTAACCTCATGGGCTTTGCACTGGGCTCTGAGCTGGTGTGAGCAGGGCTGCAGAGGTATAACTGAGCACTAAATATGACTCTGGCTTAGCCCAGTCTGACTCTGGCTGGGCTGTGCACAAAGCCACAGAGTCTGTGTGAGAATGCCCTCAGTCAAGCTCATAAAATGTTGTAGTTTGCAGCTGAGAAGGGATAAATTAAACTAACAAGCATGACAGCTATTTAAAAATAAGAAATCATGTTTCATGGGGTAAAACAACATCTGAGGCCCCAGAGAGTCTGTACTTTGTATTTTTAATAGTCCTTTCACTGCAACAACACTCTCCCCTCCACTTAGCCGGGCTGAAGACCCCGAGTTCAAACATTTCCCCATTGCTCTCTCCCTGGTTTACTGCAGCTCTCATCTTTACTATCATTCTGGATAACTCTCTTTTGTGAGGAGAAGGGCTCATTAGCTAGGAACTGATAAACAAAGAGGAGGGTGGAAGCAGAGGTCCATGCTCCCCAAAGCAGGCTCCTCTGGGGGCGGTGGTGGCCTCCCACCCAGGACGGCTCCGTGCAGATCCCAGCTGCAGCCTGTCAGCAAACGTGCTGGTGGACAGGCTGTCACAGGGCTGAGCTGTTCCACACCAGCCTTTTGGGGGAATTGTGTGCTAAGGGCGTGAAAAATCTGTGTTTCAGAAGACTTGCAAAGACGGAGGGTGGCTGGTTGCCTTGGGCCAGCGGTGGCACCCAGGGAGTGGGTGGCTGCTGGTGACTTTGGGTTTCAGTGGTAGCAGAGGCCCATGAATCCCCATTGCAGGGGACCTGAGGACTTGTCTTCTACAAAAGTCTGCATCTGTTTTGAAAACACCATGACACTCGTATCCATCAGTGTTTCCTGCACGCTCTCAGCACTCTGCTGCTTTAAGGAGGGCTAAAAGCAATCGAATGAGAATAAAAACGCAGTTAAAAGGAGCTTTGAAGCAATTTGGCAATGATCGCTAATGGCTCGCTTCTCCAAAGAAGAAAGATAAATTTTAGGATAAATTCCCTGTGAGAACAGATAATCTGTGACAAGATTACATTAATGAAAAAGAGAGATCATCATGCAACCAACCAACTTTTTAGACACATTCACTCAGTTGTCGTTCCTCCAGATGACAAAATAATGCTGTTCCCTGTGGTCATTAAATTTGGTGAAGATAAAAGACAAAGTGTTAAAGTTACTTAAGGCAAAGCAGAAACATTTTTCAATTTGACTTTTCACATGGTGACCGCTATGTGAATGGGGAAGCTGAGGCAGAGAAGTGCAGGACTGGTTGCAGGTAAGAACAAGGTTTGTTCTTATGCCTGAAACTCTCAGAGCCTATTATGATTTAACGCTACCCAGAGAAGAAGCTGGTCATCTTTTCTGAAGTTCTAGCAGAAGATAGTCAAAGAAGAGCACTTCTCCATGAGACTTTTAACCAGGGCAGATACAGATAGGACAAGGGGGAATGGTTTTAAACTAAAAGAGGAGAGATTTAGGTTACATGTTAGGAAGGGGTTCTTTACTGTGAGGGTGGTGAGGCCCTGGCACAGGTTGCCCAGAGAAGTTGTGAATGACCCATCCATGGAAGTGTTCAAGGCCAGGTTGGATGGGACTTTGAGTAACTTGGTCTAGTGGAAGGTGTCCACAGCAAGGGAGTTGGAACTAGGTGATCTTTAAGATCCCTTCCAATCCAAACCATTCTATGGTTCTATGATCTTCCTTTTGAAAGCAATTCACAGAGACCTAAAGACGCGGTTAAAATAAAAGTCTGGATGAGTATACAGAATTTAGCTTGCCTTGTTCTCTAAGTGACGAAAAACAAGGGTGTTTGATTTTATCTAAAGAGGACTTGAAGACAAGGAGTTCATCAGACTACTTGATATTGCAGTTTTATCCTCCCAAAGGACAAGAGGAACAGCAGGTCCCAAGAGCCTAGAATTGTCAGATTTGGCCTCAATACATAGCAGATAAGTTTTTGGAAATGATCACTTGGTGAAGCTGAGCAGCAACAGAGCTATCCGCAGCCAGCTGCTTTCTGCAGGCACCGTCAGTCTTCCCATGGATTACGAAATAAGTTTTCAGAGGCAAAACCTGATTTTTGGGCTGATGACAATCCTCATGTGATCTGAAATGGAGCTAAGCTGTGTGCTGCAAGTGTAAGCCTTTGCCTTTCTGCAAAGCTTGCTGGAACACTTGTCATTAGCTATACCTGTTTTTGATGAAAAATAACTTCACGATTGTGATAGAATTTTTCATGGGAAATGTATCTCTTTTTTTTTTTCCCTATTTCTTGAATAAAACATCTGAAAATAATGTGAAAACCAAGGTTTTACTCTGTAGTGTTTTCTCAAATTTAAATGTTGTCTTTCATTTTCCTTTATTAATTTTTCCTCCTTTTTTCTTTTCCTATGACGAAAATACACATTCCTCTTTTTTCTATATACCTTTCCGTATCTGTCCTTTTTCTTTCCCCTAGCTGAGGAAAGCAAAAAGAGAGGATAACAATGAAGAAAAAGAAGACAAAATATATCAAACACAAATATTTTATTTTTCTAAGAACCTGGAATCAAGCAAAATGTTCAATTCACAGCATGAGCATTTTCAAAGAACTCTCTTCATCCCTATCTTATTTAGAGGTTAAAAAAGCTTTATTTCCTCATGCGTGTCGATGACATTTGCTCCTTTTTTTTTTTTTCTCCTCTTTAGGACTGGTGTGACTCCTAACCCGTATATTTTACTTCACTTCTCCTACTTTGCACTGGAGGAACATTTTCAAAAGCTTCCAGGGGGCTTGGAAGAGTAAATCCTATTTTGAAGGGAAACACAACCACTGGGGAGCTCCACTGGTCTCTACACTCACAGTTTGTGCCCATATGCAAGGGCTGTGACCCACCATCATGTCACTGGGCATTTCCTAATGGTGTTAATCTATCAAGCTGAGTTAACAGCAACAGTAAAAAGCAAGAAATGAGGGATTAGGGGCTGGATCCCTTGGGATACTCTAGTGCAGCAGTCATGTCACAGCTTTCCTCTCTCAGGCACATCAGAGGCAACCAGAGGATCATTTTGTCCATACCAGGCAGGGCCATCAGCAGTGCAGATGATGAGTCTGTAAAGGCTCTACTAATCAAGGCTTTTGACCCATGGGACCAAAAATGGCCTTTGTTCCAAACAGAGAAATCCATGAAAAACGGTCACAAGAAATAATTTGATCTAACGGGAAACAGCTTCATCAGAATCAGATGTGGAAGCCTATATGCAACTTAAGGCATGTGGAAAGCACCTCTTGAAGAAAAAAAAACAAACAATGAAACAACCCAAACACTGACAAATACTTTCAGAACACAGGAATAAAGAAGACTGTGTCTTGCAATAGCTGGACACCCGTTTGAAGAAATAGTTATACACTAACTGCTCTCTTAATGAGTGTGAATTTGGATGTTTGTATCCCTGTCCATCCATGGACTGTTCAACAACCTTGTGATGTGATGAGAAACAAGTGGGCCTGAGCTGTGTGGACACTCACACATCACATTAAACAATACTTATTTACACCTGCAGGCTTGCTGCCAAGAGTGACGTCTGCCAGAGGCCTGGATGTGTAGGTCTGGCTTTGATTTGTCCCTCTCTCCCCATACCTCAAAGTAGGGACCCTCAGGGTGTGCATAAGACTAAGCACATGCATGCCTTAAGATACATTTCTATGCAACAATGGTCAAATTCCAAGGAATAAGGGTATTTTTTAATTTTTACTTTATTCTTGTAGATGGAGTTTATAAAATTCCTTTCCTTCTAAACTTTAAGCTTTTTCTGTATCTTGGCAGGGTCTGGGTATGATTTTCTCTTTGCTAAATGGGAGACTTTCTTTTGAATTATGAATAAAAATACTCCAACAAAGCTAAGGAAGTTGTAGTAGGTTTCATACTCATGTTGACACATGATGCATTGTATGACTTGAATATATATTTTTATGCTCATTTTTCTCTCTTCCCTGTCTCCCACCCCCTTTATTTATTTTTCTTTACTCCCCATTTTCAATCCTTTCATGATAAAATGCTCTTCAGCATCTTATCCCATAGTTTTCAGGTGAGTTTGAATTTAATCAAATTAATTCATCCATCCAAACAAGAGAGAACATGCTGAAGTGGCATTAATGCCACTAAAACCGTAGACTTTGTCAGTAGTCACCTCCAGTGAAAGAACCTGTTGGTTTCTTTGGTAAAGGGTTACACTAAATGTTGTGTGAGTCTGTCAGCCAAAAGCCAACAAACACTCAAATGCTGCAGCTCACCAAACACACCTGCCCTTTCATTTTGAGTTGCTTCATAAAATGTCATCAGTCAGTCAGTCAGTCTATAACAATGTGCCTTGCCTCCTTTTCCTGCAGACCTCAATGAACACCTGGCAGGGACAACATGAATCCCTCACTATATCAGTTATTAATTAACTCATAAGAATGGCAGAGAAGGATACATTTAGTCTGGCTCTGACATTCCCATTCCTATTTCAATGCAGAACTGTACCCCCTTCTCAGAAATACGGTGGTAACCCTTGCTGTCAAAATGAATTCTTTGCCTCAGTTGTGCAGACAACTCCAAAAGTTGCTAAGAAACAGCAGTCAGTAATATGATCCCACAGCACTTTTTCAATGGGAATTGCTATTCTGTTTGTGAGATAGGGATGTGGGAATTCCCCATATCAAAATGAGTTAACAAGCTTTTACTGAAAGTTGGCCAGCTTGAATGATAAAAAGAGCAGAAAAAAAGGCTGATCCTTCTGTCATTAAGCATTAAGAAATTAATTCTGACCCAAAGAAAAACCTAGTAGTCATGTAAGTGAGGGCAACTTTATGTTATCCTAGTTTTTCAGAGTTGCCTTGAGTTTCCTGGAGAATCCACATTGCACTGAAGTCTCAACGCTCAGGAGTCTCTGAGCCTTTTCCCATCCTACAGGGCAAGGTCAGAATATCCTTCTGTCTTAGAAAACGTTGTGCTTTGGTAACTCTCTGAGGCCTTTTGCATTCAGGGAATGTAAGAGCAGCTCTCGGTTTACTCTATTTCATCATTTCATGATGATCTTTAGGCCACTAAGCCAAATGGTGAGTAAGCCTCTGGATCTGGCCCTGAATCTTCAACATGCTCAGTGTTTGGGCTCTCATTGTCCCTTTCATTTCTGGAAGAAACTTCATTAAATAATTTTTTATTTAATTTATGGTTCCCGGCACCGTTTTAGTTCATGCAGACCCCTCACCCTTCAGTGTAAGTCCCCAAGGCTTTGTAGATTCACCATCACTGGTGCCGTAGAGAAGACAGGAATTCAAGCAACATAGATAAGAGTGGTTTTAAGCCAAATGTTATTGTGAGTAATGTAACTCAGCTATTGCCAAGGGAACAGTGGGTGCTGCTGAGATGCAACCAGCTGACAAAGAGTCAGTGCTGAGGTGCCCTGTCCACATGGTCCACTGTGGATCACCCTTTCCTCCTCAATGTGATCACTGGGCAAGCCATGATGCCCTCTGGGCCACAGCACAGCCACCTCCCAAAGGCACCTCCCAGCTGCTCAGCTCCTGCTGCCACCCAAACAGACCAACGGGGCAGCACGCACTTGGAAAAAAACGTCACACAGGAACATACACACAGGCACACACACACCCTACAGGCATCTGTGAATTACGAGGCGTTAAACCCCTCACAGAACTCTGCTGACTTCATAAACCACAAAAATGATGAAATTATTGCCACATAACGAAAAGCGATCCCGTCTTTTAGTTTTGTACCCTATATGAGGCAGGAGCCCTGATTATTTCTCGTGCCCTCTTTAGAGGCTTCCAGAAGTTTCTCTGTTTTCTGAAGTGCAGGTTCTCTCACACAGTTTCACCTTCTGCTGGTACTTTTTTTTGCAGCAATAGCTCTCTCTGTTGCCACCAGTGCACTCAGATGTACCCTATGGCTGTTCCTGAACAAATCTCTCCAGGAGGAAGGTTGCAACCAAGTGAGAATTTGGTTCCCTTATATTGCCTCTGGCATTTCCTCATCTTGTAGTAATCTTCATGCACAAGAATTTCACATTAAACTGAAATTAAAACAGAGGAAAAGCATCACTAACACTTCAGATATTTGTCTTAGTGTGGTTCCTTGCTCAGAGCCAGAACCCGAGAGTTGGGGCACAGCAGTTCTGTCAGAAAGAGACCCAGTCCTGAGAAGAGAGAGATCACCTCCATCCTCAGGAAACTGTTCTAATATCTAATTATGCTCAGGATAAAAAATTTACATTTTATTTCCTATTCAGCTTTTTCCTGAGTTCAGCTTGCAACCACTAGACCCTGTCATGCTTATGTTTGATTAATTAAAGAGGACTGAACCCTTGCCTACCCATTGCCTTTACAGGGAGCCTGTGACCAAGACATGTCTTAATCTCATCCTGATCAGCTTACTAAAAAAATTTAAAATATTCTAGAAATGCATGCATTAAATAGAACAAAATCAAACCTCAGGGAATTTGGAGCTGAGGTAGCCTAACACTGGATCTCAATGTGTACATAAATATGTACATTTTAAAGTTTAAGCAATTAAAATACCATGTAGACAGAAACTGTGGAGTAAATTTAATAGCAGAGGCTTTTGTTTTGTTATGCTATGACTCATTTTGCTTAGTTAGGTACTTTTTGTTGCTGTCATTTTGTTTTGCTTGGGTATTTCCCTTAAATCTTAAAAACCTAATTTTGGTCAGTGCTGTCAAACAAACCAGTGCTACACACAGGCTGGGTTCTCAGTCAACACCCCACTCCTGCATGGCTCAGGAAAAGGAAAGGACTGCAGAAAACCCACAATTTTCCCCTTCTGCTGGTTAATTCTGAGGGCAGTGGTCAGTAACTTGAGCACCAGCACATGAAAGCTCTTGGTGTGCCACTCCCTTGTTAAGGACAATCCATAATGGCTCATGAAACCTTCACAGGAGGTATGAAGAGCTGTCCATAATGAGTAACTCTGCTGTCATGTAAACTACTCAAAGACAAGATTTCTCTGCTAAGATCAAGAGATAACAAAAAGAAAAAAGGCAAAAAAAAAAGAAAAAAAGGCTATTTAGGAGTTTACAGAACATATTGTTTCAAAGAGATAAAGAGTCAGCAGAAACACAGATCTTGTTTAAGAACTGAAGCCCATTTAATTTCAGACTTCTCCTCAACCATTCTCTCCCCTCTTCTCTACTCTTAGAAAAATCACTTCATGCTCTTTGCAGTTTACAGTCAGTTTTTTTTCTGTCCTGGTTCCACCAAAAACTACCTGTTTCAAAGGCCCTGTTTGAATGGCAAAAGGCAAGGAATGGTTCTGAAGGCTAAAGTGCTAAAAAGTCTTCCATTAGCCACAAAACTGATCAGGCTCCACCTTGGCATAAAGTGATACCCATCCTTTAGATTTGATAGCAGTTCAAAAGTATCAGCTTGCAGACAAAAAGGAAGAAAAATGGCTGGAAATGCAATTATCATGGACCAGTTCTAGATCTACTGCTTTCAGAACTAGAGATTCCCAGAAGTGAGCATATTGCTCATACATTACTTAGTATTATCTGGGGGGTTGAGGTTTCTTACATGATTTGCCATGTGTTTTAGACTGTAATTGGTTAATTGCATTTCTTTATTGGTTATTCCACAAACCACATTTAAAAATCCTAATGCCAGAAGTGGTAAGGTAATTTCCAAGTAAATTCTGGAGAGCAAAATGAAAAAATGGGATAAAAATACTAGTACCACTCTAGTACTATATATTTTAAAGTACTACAACTTCCCCTAGAGTCATTGCTATGTTCTAAAAATTTCATTAGGACACCGTAACACTTTTCTACGTGGCACAATTCCTGTTTGCCAAAGTATGGGAATATACAAAAAACAGTGAAAGATGTTCATATCCAAGTTATGCAATTGTCAACATGTTCATATTTTAGTCAAAATTCCCTGAATGATGGGAATGTGACATCCCTTTTGAACTACTTTCCAGTTATTTTTGTTTGCAAATAGTTTGAGGTCATTAATCAGCAGAGCTTCCTTGAACCATTAACAGAACCGCTGTTCTGCTTGGTTGTTTCTCTTTGAAGGGGATTACAAAACCATTTGCTGTAGTTTCAATCCACATGGGTTCCTGCTCTGAATTGCATGCTAAGTTTAGGGATAAAGCAAATTCTTCATCTGGTTTCATGTCAAAACCATCTGAAGCCAGAGAGTTCTGCACAGAACTGATGCAGAGCCATAAATTGTCCAAGTTTACTATGGATTGGTCCAACTGTATTTGTTGGAGAAAGGGTGGGAACTAGAGCAAACCCTTGAGGGAAAATGAGCTAAGTTTCAAACAAAACTCAAGACTAGGCAAATTTTACATCATTTCAAGTTTCACAGCCAGCATATTTAGAACTCTTTCCATATCTTTGTGTCCAAACAATGGAACCTGGTCCACAATGTTCCTGAGAAAGGCTAGCAGATCAGCTGAGGAAAGAAAATATGCCACGTTTCTCTTGTAACTGAACAAAGTTCCACATATTTTTAATTCAAAGTACTCATGCTTTTCTTATGTTCACTTCCCTAAACAGACACACATGCGGACTAGTGGACTTGACATGTCATTTCTCACATTCAAATGTACAAGCGAGGTTCAGTTGCAATTGGAGACAGAAAACAAAGGAGGATGTCATCATTTGTTTGGGCAACCACAAAGCTAGACAGAGTGAATTGGGTGCTGAGGATCAGAGACTGAGAAAAACAAGTGTTAATTTCTCAAAAATAACACTGAAAAAACAATTTTGGAAAAAATCATCTGATATTTGGCAAAAGAATACATCCGAGGAAACCACAATCTCATTCTGCTAGCAGGAAAAAAAAATTAGAAAGTATATATCCTTGTTGGATAAATCTGTTTTGCCAAATTCTCAATCAGCACACAAGAGCCCATCTTGGTTGGAGCAGGCATTCTATAATACTATAATTATTTCAAGAAAAAATTGTTTTCATGACTAAATGCTTTCATGTTCTTTTATGAGTTCCTACTTCTCTTTCAGATGTTTTACGGCAAAGAAAGAGCTGAAAGTTTTAGAGAGAATGTTTAAATTCTATCTCATCTTCCTGAGCTGCTTCATGTGGGCAAAGTATCTCTGTTTGTCACTTCAACTCAGCACAAGAAGATAAACAAAGTTTTTAGTAGTATCTCCTACTGGAATATTTGATATAACTGGAACAAATAGATAAGCTTTTGGGTGTACGAGCAGGACCTTTAGGTGCCAAAAAACATGTTTAACATTTTCCATTGATAAAAGACATTACTCACCAAAGTGTGTTCTTTTGTTTCATCAAAACACCATAAATATGAAAAAAAAATATTCCAGCTAACACTGCCTGGGAAAAGATATGTTCAAACACTGATTGTTGTGCCTGCAAGGATGACAGGGCAACCCTGAAAGCTGTGTCCATGATTTGATTTTCCAAACATAGTCATCCAGTGCTGTTTGAGAGAGCTTAGGATCTGCAAGGCACCCACATGGGCTTGGCCAGTGTCCCACAGGACCTACAAAGGTCTGTGCTCTCCTGGAGGGACTGATGGAGGCCAGGTGAGCTGCAAGAGGTATCTCAAAGGCACATTTAAGCAACTGAATTCTACCTATATGTCACATGAGAAGGCCATTGAAGCTGAAACCAGGGTTTGTAAGACAAGAGGCCTACAGAGGTGGTCATTTATAAATATTTACCCATATTGCTTTCATCTGGAGTTAAGTTTTAAAATGGCATGAGAGAACGGATACAAAACAAATACCTCTCCCTTCCTGCCAAACTTTTAATAAAGGAAGATGTTACTGAGGTATTGGAAATACGATGGTCGAGCTTCCTAGACAAAGATATGTACAGGACAGTGTGTAAACCTGGCTATTGCTCTACCAAAAAAAGCTGGAAATTGATTTGAAAGAAAGCAGATCTCTTTTAAGGGCCAAGATCCAAACCCAATAGGGTACTTGGGCTCCTAGTGCTTATTTAGGCACCTAACTTTGTACTGAGACCAACAGGAATGAATCGCTGATCCCATGTCCACATGACATACTGGACAGCACCAGTACGTCTGGATATCTTCACTCAGTAGGAATGGCAACACAACAAGTGCAGTCCATTTTATTTTTTTCAAAACCTCATCTAAGACCTGACGCTTCCAGGAATAGAAACTACAATCACCACATTCTTCTACAGTTTATAGCTGCCCATGTTGAGTGATCATGCCACTAGTGGTGATCATCCTAAGCTTCTCCAGAGCTAAACCATGGCTCTGGGGGCCTCCTCCACAGATTGAAGTCTCTGGGCTTCTTGTGGACTTGCAACTCTTTGAGTTTGCGGTGGAGAGTTTGATCTGAAGTGAGGTTCTGCCCAGCTCCATGTGCAGCCAGTGTCAAAGCTGTGCAAAAGCCCTCAAGTTTTTGCATGATATTCACAGACATGAATAAGGTACCTGCTACCTGCTTGAGCCTTAACAAAGCTAAGGGATATTTTGGACTTAGGACAAATTCACTCTTGCAGGGTTTTTCTTTAACATTGTTCTGCAACCAAGTCAGAGCTCCTTGCACACCTGCAGGTCTCCTGCTGAGCAACTGTCAGTACTGCACAGTATTAAATTAATCCTGGCATTTCACAGTGTTCACTAATTATAAGCACATCTGTTGAAGAGCAGTTAGAGTTATTTTGCAGAGGGATGAAAATCCCAATGTCAATGTGTTTGATGCATGTGTTTGTTTCCCCTTAGAGTGAGGGTGGGATAAACACTATTTAAAAATCTGTAATCTTCATTTCTCTTCCAAACAAATGTAAACGCTCCCTCGGCACCCCTGGGGAATATCGCTGGAATATAGAAGACTCTCAGGGAAGATGAGCAAGCCTAAGGGCAAATTTTTTCTGTGAATCTCTTCATGCCTATTAAAACTGATTTAAAATAAAAATAAAATTCAGAGAAAGCAACCAAACTCAGGTCCAGGCAGAGGACTTGCACCTGGGATTGATGGGAAATTGCAGTCACTGCAGCATTAGCAACTTCTGGATCATAGAATCATATAATATCCTGAGTTGGAAGGGACTCACAAGTGTCATCAAGTACAACTCTTGCCATGCCAAAGACCACCCCAAGAATCCATCATGTGCCTAAGACCATGTGCACATCCCTTCATGCCTTGTGCACATCCCTTCATGCCTTGTGCAGCTGAGAGCCATACATGGCTGTAGATGGTGTCTCCTTTCACCTCTTGAACCCTGACTTGGGTCCAGCTTCATATTTCTGGCATCGTGAGATAACTGTCTTGCTCAGAAACAAGTTTGTGAGACTGAAATATTCTGTTGTTTATCTATTTTAGCAAAGAAAGCAGTGAGAGCAAAAAGGTTACCACTTCATTTACACAATTTTCCTCATTCACAGTAGACAATCTTGGCAACAAGACCTACTATGTTATAAGACCGGTTTTCATATTCAAACAAATATCACATTACCACAGACAATGGAATATTACTACTTGGTGGTCTGAAATCCTGTGTCCCGAACCTTTTGTTTTAATGTGGATAAGGACTAATGATCCTGGAGTCAGTAGGGCTGTGCCAGTGTCACAGTCAGCTGAGAAGGGGATGCTTTGTCTCTCTGTTTTTGTTTGAACTTCAGACTCTCACGGGAGCTTTGCTGTGCGTCACACCAGGCCCTCCTTGACCCAAATACTTCTTGTTTCCCTTCACATGTCCCTTGTAGTCAGTTAAAAACTATCACCAAAAGAGTGGGTTCTCCAGAGATAATGCTGTCTCTCAGCCTTTGGTCCTCTGGCCAACACCAGCCCAAATTTTGTCCTACTAATCTGTCACTTTTTATCTTGCATTTAAATGTGCTTAAAATCCAACAGAAACTGCTTCGGACCCTGGTGTCCAGCGGCTATTTTTCAGGAGAGGATAAAGCTGGTGCCAAGCACACAGTGGTTTTGCACCATGGATGGGTGAGCTGCAGAGTGCCAGCAGCCCATTCATCAAAGACATCAGCCCACTGATGGCTCTGGTGCAACATTCACCATTCAATCAGATATTCTGGAGTCATCCTGTCTGCCTCGCACTGGTGAGAGTCCTGGCAAGCCAGTTTATCTCCTTGCACAGATACTTGTAGCCCTGCTGGGGCCAAAGCTCTGGGGCACATCAGCACATTAGCAGAGCTGAGAAGGAAATCTTAAATCCTTCATGACCAGAGTCTGGTACTTGGGATGACCAGAACGCTGGTGTGGGTGGGAGACAGGGGCAGAGGAGTCTGACCTTTGTGAGTCACCTCCACTATCAGCGGTATGTTGCTTCAATCCAGAGGATTTTCCCTGGCACCACTCATCCCCACCAGCTCTGCAGTGCTTATGCTTTCCTGGGAAAGAAACCCAACGACCCTGGGAGGCACCTCCTCTGAGAGGGTCTGAAGTGTATTTTCCCATTCTCCTGGATCCCCCAGAGCTGTGCAGATCAAAGCCTTGTGTAGTTCAGGGACACAGCTGAAGTGAAGTTCAAGCTGACCCACCCTGTGGCTTGCAGGATAACTACACTGTAACCAAACCTTGGACATGGTTACCTGATAGCGTAGACAGCATGGGTGTCAGTGCTCTTCCCAGCAAAGGCTGTTTATTTGCAGGGTTGTGATGATGTGGCAATCAGGCTTCCTAGGAAGGGGCAGCAAGCTTGTCAGAATTTGAGAAGCATTTGAACAATGCCCTCAGGCACATGGTTCCTTGGGTTGACCTGTGCAGGGTCAGGAGTTGGACTCAACCTCTTTGTAGGTCCCTTCCAACCCAGGATATTCTATGATTCTATGAATCAAGGGCAGTCCTGGCTGAAGCTGCCGTGGTGGCAGAGGACAAGAAAGGAGATAGGCAGCAAAGATGCCAGCAAAACTGGCACAGTTTCATATGCCATAAAAACAGCAGCATATCTTCCCCTGGGTCACTGCACTGAAATCAGCAGAGGGACAAACTTGTCCTGCTAATGACTCAGGTGATGCCTCTGAGCCAGGAGTGCTTTGCTCCTATGCTGAGACCATGAAGTTGGATGTGAGCAAA
Organism: Neopelma chrysocephalum; assembly: GCF_003984885.1. NCBI lineage: Eukaryota > Metazoa > Chordata > Aves > Passeriformes > Pipridae > Neopelma > Neopelma chrysocephalum. The sequence continues at coordinate 1,157,224 of NW_020897804.1, read as the reverse complement.
ATTCCTGTCTGGTTAAAAAAAGGTGAACTAAAGGACAAAGAAACAGCTCTGTTATTGTCTAGACCTCCAGATCATATCCTTAGAGGCTATAATGCAGCTTATTCAGCAGAGGAAAAAAAATTGCTTGGATAAAAGCTTCTTACACATTCCCATGCTCTACTCTCCAGTGAAAGTGTTTTTAGTATAGAACTACACCACTTTAATAATATGCACTTCTTCAATAAAAAAGCATGACTCACACCTCTGCACTGGAGATAAAAGATGTGTGGAAACCATAAAAACACTAATGCAGCATGTAAGGCCAGCAAAGTCACTTATCTTCATGGAATATTTTAATGTCTGTCTTGTTCTTCCAGGAGAGCTATGGGACAATTTACACCTTTTAAAAGCCTCAGCTTGTAAATAGATATCTAAAATAAATTTTCTAAAGATGGTTCTGTAAAACAGTTTTAAAAGGAGTGATATGGGGTTTAACAGGGCATTCTTGGTTTTAGCACCCTGAATGTTGTATTAGCCATAATTTCTTCATGTATTAATATAATGGAAAGGAAGCAGAAGAGCCTCCAACAGACATGGCAAACAGAGAGGTGCTGACTGGGTGTCTTCCTCAGCATGAATCCTAAAGGATTAGTGATGCCATAAGTCAAGCAATTAGACCCCAGCTCCCTACTCCTATCTGCCTTATCTTGCCTCGCATGAAGGTCATGCCTGTTCGTTTGGGATACCTTTCCTTCTGGAGTCACTAGATGCAACCCAGAAAATCTTGTTCCCTACCCCAAATGCTGTGGAGCCCTGTGGTTAGGGCCTGGCTTGGCAGACCCATGTCTTCATCCTCCTGGGAAGCCTTTAACCACAAGCCTAGAAAGCAAAAGTGAGACACTGTCACCACCTGTCTTTGAGCTAAACTTAGTGCAAAATGTGGGGACAATCATAGTCACTTGATTTCATCTTTGAGTTGTCTCCCAAGGCAAGTATCTCCTTCCTCATCCTCAGGTCCCAGTGAGAGGGGGCTCCTGGGGCAGACACCTCAGTGGATTTTGGTACCATTTGACATGATGAAAAGTACCTGGGATAGTCATCAGAGTCTGTGGTGAAAGAGAGCAGCCTTTAGGATCTGCATGACTGACAACATTATGGACAGGAGCATTTTGAGCTCTAATTTTCCAAAAGCTTGAGCTTCTTTTCACATGTGCACACGGACCTGCACATGCACACACACACACACACACACACACTCTCAACAGTTGTACATTCAGTGATCAACTGGATGTGTTGAGGATGATCTCAATTAAAACGTGTCCTTGTAAGCAAGCTGTGGTGATGCACAGGGGTCTAGAGGGTAGTAAGAGTTCCTGGACTTTCGATGACGTTCATTACAGGCATCCATTCAGCTGAAGCAGGGTTTGTTATCAATCTTTAGCCGTAGCACTCTTAATTGCACATCCCACCAAACTGAGTTTCATTAGATATCATATCACCTAATTTTAGTCTAATTTAATCTGTTGTAAGTGCCCAGTATATTTTACTGGTATCAGCCCAAAGCCAAACATGCAGCTGAGTCTGCAGACAAGGAGGGAGGGTGATTTACTGCGACAGGACTCCTGGAGCTCTGGCCAGCAGCACATCAGTAGCCGTGTGGAGCATGAGCACTTAGTGGGGACAACACATATTCCTTGAATGGTCTGCTGGAACATAAAAATCATATCCAGCCACCCAGGCTTGTGCATGTATATGTCTTTTAGTCAAGGAGCTGCCCCAGATTTGGGATCACTTAAGGAGATATATGTGTCACTGGTCAGAGGTGCCCGATTTGGATGCAAAAATGGGGGGTTTAATGCCAATGGTGATAAGCAAACATCTTCTGGAGGTCATGTTGAGTTAGTAGGCTGTCCAGGACTGTAGCCAATGTAGAGAAGTTAGAGTCACCAGACTGAGCTAAGTAGGCCCCTGAGGTGCCTACCCAGCTGACAAAACCCCTACAAACCTCTCATCATCAATGTTTGATTAGAGCTGTGCAGAGAGGCAAAATCTACAGCCCCACAATTAAAATGACTTTAGAATACTCATACTTCCCATGGTTGATCAGCAATGTAAATCCAAGCTAATTTGTATTTTGGAATAGCAGAAAAGTGGAGGCTAAAAGAAATTTTTAAGATATTAAAGTAATAAACACCTCTTCAGTTTGTCAAAGGTCCACACTCTTCTGTTCTGTCCCTGTCAGTAAGCACATCTCTGCTTAGCTCCCACCCACCACCCCTTTACAGTGCATAGAAAAGGAAATACTTTGAAGTGGTTATATAATTTTCTGCTTAAAATTGCTTCCACCACTTACTGTACTTATCTGCCCGGAGCTGCTAAGCATGTGACCACTACTTTGCATATCCCAAGAGATTAAAACGTGTTTCTAACTCCTTTTAAGTAAAGAACAAGTAAGGAACAGCCTCTCCCTGCTCTGGATCGTGCCATGTATCATGTCGAAGTGACTTGTGTACATCTAACGCTACATTGGAGAACAGTTGGGAACTCCTTTATAGAGACTTTGTGAAAGTGACGCAGAGGGATTAGTATGTAGTTAGTAATGTTGTTTGTCACGGTATAATTTATTGGTGCCGAATAGTAATTTCATCAGTCATTACTCTTGTGCAATACTTATAAATTTGCAGCACTACGTGGAGAAGGAAAGCTTAGGCAGTTCAATCAGCCATAATATTCAGCAAGGGTAAAGGCAAGGATAAAACTATGTAAAATTGTGGGGCAGTCCTTGCCAGAACTAGAGCACAAATGCGATTAAGAGCCATCTCTGCTTAGTAGGGTGCTGAAACACTCAGAAACGTGAGCACATGTTCTTGCTGAACACAATACTGTCCTGCTCAGGAAAAAGGGAAAAAGTCATACGGAGGGAGTTGGAGTCAGGCCATGCACAGAGGGGAAGTTTTTTGAAGGCTGCTTGCTGGTATTTGGTTCACCAGCTAAAGGCTTCTATGAAAATCTACTCACAGGTATGTAATGGCACCTGTGTTGGGGCACCTGTGTTGGGACACTTCTCTAAATTAGTTGTTTATTCTCTCCCCCCCCCCCATAACCTTACTGGCCTAATAAACCTTATCTTTTTTTGCAAAAGCATCTTAAGCTGCTTGACCTGCAAGCATTGCAGCAGAGCAGAGGGTTGCCAGCCCTCCCTCAGAGGCTATGTGTGTTAGAGGATTTTATACTTGATGCCATAACTCTGCAGGAACTACATTTAATGCACTCAGGAAATGAGTAATCCCTGTCAGACTGCAGCACACACGTGCACACTGAGTTGTTCTTCTGCAAATGGTGTCATTGTACCCAGAATGTGGATACAGGAGAAGGAGGTGAGACCCACAAATATTGCCCTGGGGGATGGTCTGGCACTTCCCGGAATCCATCTAAACTTCTAATATCTTGGCAGCATTTTCCCTTATAACTGATATCTTTCTATCCTTCTTTCTATCTGTCTACCTTCCTTTTATTTTTCTCTTTTTCTCTTTTTTCTTTTTCCTTTTTTTCTTTCCTTCTTTCTTCAGCCTCAGTACCTTGCCTTGCCTAGCCACCTTCCTAATTCAAAGACACCCAGCTTACAAAGTTTATATCTGTGAACAACATCTTCACATGCAGAAATAAAGTCACTTCCAAGCTTTGGCATTTGCAGGAGTTGAGCCTGAAGTGTTAAAGTACAAACACTTTCTGATCAGCCATTCTCTTGATAACAGATGGCCCAATCTATGCTCCAAGATTGTCTTTAACTCTGTCTGACCCAACATAAAACCAAATGTTCATAAACTGCAGTTCTCCATACCCCAAGATGTCCATTTTTGGCTGTAAATCTGGAGTACATGCTGTTATCTGAGATTTGTAGCAGTCATGTGCGACACAGGGAGGTGCGTTAGCTGACTTTGGGGGGAGTCTGATCAACACAGGCAGATCAGTGCGTCCGCCAACAACTTCAGCTTCTTCTGAGAAACTTTCTCTGCCAGTGTTTGCAATGTGATAAAGTTATTTTTTCATTTCCCTGGATAGTACCTCACCTCATATCTTGGGTAAATGTACCAGGCCCAAGCCATAGGAATTATATGCATTAAAGGCCACAGGAATCACATCGCACTTGGATGGGATGGGATGGGATGAGACCCCCTTGTATATCACCAGAATTTGGGTACAAGATCTGCCAGGATGAATGCTGCCTCTTTCCGTTGGCATTAATTGCCTCAAGGGCAGGAGTGCAGAGAAAAAAAATTCCAGATGTAGAGCCCATGGAGCTGCTGAAATAGCACCTCGAAGTTAATGAATTATGAGAAATCAAACCATAGCTCAGATGTCTGTCTGAAAACACTCTTCCCCAGCATTCATTCCACTGCTAATGGGTTGTGATCACATACTGCTGCCGAGAAAGGAACAGGAAGATATCTCCAACTGGATGCTTGGCACACCCTTATTTCAGGAGGAAAAGGGCTGGATCTGCTATTTTTGATAAAGTCACAAGTCTGTTGATCAAATGGATGCAAAAAAAATATCACCTTTTTATAGCACATTAAACTTTTGTCTCAGGCTTCAAAATAAGAAAATAAGAGAGAATTTGTTTTTAAGGTATCTATAAAATAGACAAATGTTCAGGTTTCATTGATGTGAAAAAATGTCTTTTCACAGGCATTATTTTTTGCAGAGCAGGGGGAAGGGGAGTTTCTAATATGTTTATACTAGGATTAATATTAGGAGCGAGTTAGTTTTTCCAAGGTTCAGCAGAGCATGAGAGGGAAAACAAAACAAAACTTATTTTCAGGAATGTTTACCAATGGGTTCTGGTCATGATTTGTGTTTTGAAACTTGGGAGGCCAGTTTTTGAGCCTCACTGTTAGTGTTTAACTTTAGGATTAGGAATTATTGAGTTAGGTTCATTAAAATAGCTGGGTTTTGTCCTTCAAAAAATTTAAGAAAACATGGTGTAAGCCTTGGAAGGAAGGTCTCTTTCTGGGTAACAACAACCTCATTCAGCTCTAAGCATATGGCTGTCTTTGTTTTAGAAACCTGTGTTAAAATAAGGGTAACGGTCCCAATTCCAGCAGAATCATCAGCTCTGTTCTCAGGGATTTACGTAGCTCTCAATAGTACCAGTTTAAGCCTTGGGAAATCTACTGAGATCCCAGCATATTAAAACTACTGTAAGCGTGATGGGAGTCAGTTACTCCCTAAATTTCATGTTCAGTTCTCAGTTTGAAAAGAGGAGAGGGTGAAGGACTGACATCACAGACAGGGTAGGTCTGACAAAGGGCATCACTGAACTCTCTATGTGAGTAATGGATGAAGATACTGAAGGATTAAAAAAACACCAAACCTTGAGGAGAGACTAGTCCCAGATCTCAGCATAAGGACATCCTCTTGGGAATGCATGAAGAGGCCAAAAGTGCTTGTCCTACTGCAATGGGCTATTCTGCAAAATGCACACTGAATTCGCGTGCCCTGGCACAGGTAGAGGACAAGGCTCCTCCAGGGGCAAACCTCACTCCTTGAGCTTCCCAAATGACTTGCAGCAGCATGTGTGGCTGTGTGCCAAATGCATGGTAGGATCTTTGCGCTGCCATTCTCAGCAGGACCAGTTCTGCCTTCAGCCACTTTAATGTAACAGAATTCAAAGCAGCTGCCCTGTTATAACGTGGACTAGGACTAGCCCCAGCTTGTCTACGTGTGGTTGCACACACGAATGTCCCATTAATTGAGAACAGTCCTTAGTGGGTTTTCATTTCAAGAAGAGTTTTAGAAGTTTGGGTCACTGCAAACAGAATCGTGCTCTCCTCTGTTTTGGGTGTTTTACAGCAACTCAGCTTTTTTCTGCAGCCCAAACAGCTGACTGGAGCTGGCAGGAAGACAGTGAATCCATTTTACGACGACTTTCAAATTTTCAAAATGTGTTTTGGATCTGTCTTGGAGTGAAAACAAAACCTTTTGAACTTTTTTGTACTGTGAAGTCACGTCAAGACCATTTTTGCCTAGGAAGACTCTGAGCTTGCCTCTGTGGTGCAGACTGCAAAGACAGCCTTGGCAGTGCTGCTGGGTATCAGGTGGCTGCTTAGTACTCTGGAAAGAGCAACTCAACAATGTATGGAAAAACCTGGAAACCTTCAGATCTGTCTGTAAGACAGATTCCTGATTCTAGCTGATTCCTAGCCCAGAGAAGCTGTGGATGCCCCATCCTTGAAAGTGTTCAAGGCCAGGTTGGATGGGGCTCTGAGCAACCTGGTGTAGTGGAGGGTGTCCCCATGGCAGGGATGTTGGAACTAGATGTTCTTTAGGGTCCATTCTGCTCTGGACAGTTTCTCCTAGGTGGGATAGCTGCTGTGACTTTTCTCAGGAATGCTACAACTCTTCCTAATGATTTGAGGTTGCAGTGACGTTGAATTTCTGTGACAACAAACCAGTCATGGGCAAAGTGGGTTGGGATCCTGATTCCCAGCCTCACCTTTCCCTTTTACAGATAACACCAGCTTGCTGATGTAGACACCACTCTTCTCATGTTTCTGCACTTAGCACTGTGCAATAACTAGATAAAAACAAAGAAAAAAAATGCCTTATCAGTCTTGAAACCACCTCTTTTTCCTTCCTTCTGTTTTTTTTTTATTCTTCCAACAGCTCTGTTTCATTTGTTGTTTAAGAGAGATAGGCTTACTGAAAAATGCAAGCCCTAGTCCAGAAAATACCACTCCTAAGTTAATTTTTCCAGGCAGAGCCCCTGGTTATGCCTTATTTGTACTCAGTGGTATATGTCAACTCTCACATACTTTCAGGCCTGTCAGGAATTACACCAGCGTTGGATTATAGTGAACTTGATTTTGAAGAGAGGAGAAGCTGTACTACTGTAATCATTATTTAAACCATATCCTTTTGCCTTATTGAATGCCAGGCTCCCATTCACACATAGCATATCATACAGAGAAAAAGAAAGGGGCCTGCCTTTGAGTAAAAAAAAACATTTTTTTTTTTTGCAGATGAATTACTCTTTTTTTTCTGCATAAAAAACATAATTTCAGTTGGAGAAGGGGCAGAAGAAAATTGTGACGTATATTTTTTGACCTTTAGAACACAGGGGCTTCCTGTGAAACATGACCCCATGTGTCAGGTGCTGTGAAAGCACAAAGCTTCTCCCTGAAGAACTTTCAATCTGAATAGAAAACAGTCAGAAAAAACCCTATATTTTTAGTATATATTCCTATTTTACAAATGGAGAAATAGACCAGTGAGACAGTGGATGTTTTATCAGAAATATGCTAGATTTAAAAAGCAGCCTCTCTGGGAAGGCAGTCAGATGCACTAACCTCAAGATTATCTTTCTTAGTTATTATCTTTTCAAAAGATTTCACATCATAATTTCTACCATTCTGGTTAATACCACATTAAGTGGAAAAAGAAACCTTCTTGTCACATAAATTACTAGAGCAGACCTGCCACCAGTTACCCATAAGGATACACTGCCCGTTGGGCATTCTTGATGATGCTGTGAAGTCCACGTAGTTCACCCAGCCATTACCTCCACACAACCTTTACTATCTTTTTCTGCTTCTCATACCAATTATTTCCACGCGTTGCTGTAAAGCTCATCTTATGTGCCAGGATTGCCTAAGTGTGCAGAGTCCAATTCAAACCTGGTACCAAATCAATTGGACATCAAGGCATTGTCCAAAGAGCTGGCAAACACCAAATGCCCAGCAGCCCTTCCACATGGAGGTTAGTTATTTTCCTCCTGCCTATCCATCTTCCTTTTTCCCCATCAAACATAACTGGACACCTATGATTTCTTAGCCACAAAGTACATGGTTTATATTTGAAGAAAGACATTTGTAGTAAAGATGACAGATTCATGTAAGCATCCAGTGAACCCATACTGTCTTCTTCAATGTTTATATTAACTTATTGTGCTCTACTCTCCTCAAATAATTACATAACTAGCCACAGTCATTTCAAACAGCCCTTCAACCCACATCAGCCTCGTGTATAAACACTGGTGCTTTATACAGTCATTTTGTATGAAATTTGTCTGCAGGGCAACAGTTGGCTGTACTGTGTGCCTTTTGTGAGATGATTCAGACAGCAGTTAAGGCTCAAAGTGCTTTTGATTTCCTTGCAAACAAACTGTCTGCCTTCCCTGCTATCTGTAGCCCAAGATCTAAGAAGGGGTTGCCCAGTATGGCCTGTATCCAGAGTCCTGCTAATAAATCACTGAGCTGCAAATAACAGGCACAAACAGATTCCAGGCATCAGAACCCCTCGCTCCATAACTGCAGGCATAAAGTCTTCGATCATTTCTTTTAAACAGGTCCAATTTCAGCTCAAGCACCCACTCTTAATGGGTCAGGCACTACAAGGCTTCAGGAATATGGTTTCTGTGCCTTAGCAGCATTAATTTGTGTCTCATTTGGGGTCATTAGCTTGGACTCAGCCCTACCCTAACTATAAATGAAGGAAGTCTGATCTTATCTGGAAAGGCTTGGTGGCTTTCTGCTCTGTAAGGAGCAGTCCCATACAGTAAAATTAAAAAGACCTGGAGATCCAGAAAATTAGGCAAAGCAACCTAGCTATCATGGAGACAAAGCTGTCCCTTTGGAAAAATTTCAGGCACTCTTAAAATCAAGAGTGCATAGGATGAGTAATTGTCTGACTCCCCACCCTGCTTTTGGGCAGGGAAGGTGGTGCAATCGTCCAGAAGAAAAAAGTGTGTAATCCCAACAAGACTGTTCATCTCACAGTGCAAAAATTGCCTGTGAGGCAGTGAATCCTATCACTGTGAGTGATTAGGCACTGTGTGTAAGGACTAGCAGAAGAAATAAGCATCATGTAATTCCAATTTAAAACCTTTTTCAACATATAAGAGAAACCTGAGCCAACATCTTTGGCCTGGGGACAGACTCGTGTCCCTTCACCTTCATCCTTAAGTGTTGCAGTTGTATGTCAAAGTGAAGATAGTTTTGCACCAGAATAGCCCATATTCTTGAAAGGAAAGCAAGGAAGAAAAAAAATCCCAGGAAATTTTGTTGTTTTCTCTCCAAATTTGAAGAAACAGACACTTCTGCCTTTCCTCTCACTGGCAGGAGGGGTTGGGGTCTTTATTCCTTGAAAGGGGGAAAGATGCAAGCCTCTGGGCTGAGTAAAGAATATTTTTTAGAAGTCATCTCTTCCTCGGTGACACATCCTCTTATAGTACATGCACACAAACACACACACACACATGAGCACACAGACACACATTTTCTATTTCATTAAAAACGCTCTGGTAACAATCAAAGGCAGCTCATAAATGTCATATTTTGAAAAGCAAAATGCGCGATTCCCTCTTTAGAGCAGTTTTTATGACAAACAGTATACCAATGTTTGTGTATAATTTCTAGGACTATAAAATAAATTTTTATGGCTCTTAGGTTAATATCTGAAAAGTAGAGTACATTTTCATATGAAATTCTTTCACAGTATTTAAAGCATAATATCCTTTGCCAGTCCACCCTTCCTCTCCTCGTTTCTCTTTCTATGCAAAGCCATGTGACAAAAAGCAAAGTGCTTTTAAGAAACATACCTCTGGCCTAGAGCCAGCCCCTCATTTTCTTTTTTTTTCTTTTTTTTTTTTCTTTCTTTTGGTTTTGCCAGTTGAAGCTGACAGATATCTATAGCAAACAGTTAACATATATAAACATGTCAGCTATAAAACAAATATACTTTGAAAGAAAACAGAGAGCTGGAGCGGTTCATGCTGCAAGACAATGTTGGTGCAATTAGCAGACGCAGGGTGTGGGGTCTTCAGGGCGGGTTTGGCAGGTCTATCCAAGGTAGAAGTATCTTTCTTCTTCACTCTGTCAAGTTCTGTGTGGATGGCATGGACAAAAGACAGGCCCCTGGTGTCACAGCCACCATCTGGTACAGATGAAAAGAAGGCATGAGCAGTTTTTGATGCTGGCTGGTGAGGAGGTGTGTGTGAGAGACAGCTGTGAGTGTGCCTTTCTGGAATACGTTTCACAGGTCGAATAAGCTACATCGTCACTGAATTGCAACCACTCAGAGGCTTGATCCTGCAAGGCTTCTGTTGTTGGATGCTGAGCCCTCCTCCCTCTGCTCCAGTGAGGCTTTCCTCTGCTGTTTACTATTGCATGATGCTTACTGTGATTATAAACGGATGAGACTGAATTAATTAGAGTTAGGAAAGAGAAAAACAATTAGCAGTGTACTGTGAGCAGGCTCACAGCACCCCACCAGCAAGGAGTCACCTCAGCACCAGAGTCACCTATAAGGTCGTGGGATGTTGACCATAGAGGGATACACAAGGTTGGGGCAAAACCCAAAGGGTGATGACCAGATAGGGAGGGAAGGGTGTCTTGCTTGGTTCTGCTCCCTGCTCTGCTGAAGGACACATCCCTTCACTGACCACTGTGTTCTGTTGGGGTAGAGGTGTCTGTGGGTCCAAGCTCATTTTTGGCATTGCTGTTATCAGACTGAATGAGGAAAATAGTCATTGTAACCTGCCTGTCAAGTCATAGAGTGTGACTGGCATCCTTCAACAGTAGTTCAGAGCAGGCTTTGGCATCCACAATGCCATAGAATCAATCCAAGCTCTGCTGAGCCTATGTCCAGAGGTTCTCCTTCTTGGTGGGTCCTATGAAGCAGTCTAGTTGAGACTAGACACCACGGTGGCTCCAGGCCATCAAACCCTAACAATAGGTTAAGAATAGACTAAACAGATAATTAAACAGATTAATTCCGCTCTCAAACAGAGTAGGAGTGCAATTAAATGGACTCAGATTCCCCAGGCTGGGAAAGACACTGCTGAAGGGGATATGATAGAGATCGCAAGACTGGAAAATATGAATAGAAGATGACTGTTTGCTGTCTCTTCTAATACAAGAGCCAGAGAACATCAGATGCAACCAGTTAGTGGCAAGTTCAGAGCAAAAAAAAAAAAAAGAAACAAAAGAAGACCCATTTTCCCCAGTGTGTAGTTAACAGGGGGAACTCTTTGCCATAGGGCTACCACATACAGTCATGGAAGGAAAATCATTTAAAGGCTATTGAAGCCAGAGATGCCTCCCCTGGCTCAGGGCAGAGCTGATGCTGCTGGCATCTGGTGAGTGCAGTGGGGGACATCACTGGTCACTGGCCCTGCTCACACCTTGGCATCCATGAGGGACAGGCCAGGTCTGCCTTGGGATGGAGGATCAGATGGGATGAGTTCCAGTGTCTGTGTCCCACTGAAACAGCTTAAAATTCTCATTTTAAATCACAGTCCAAAGGGTCATTAGCAGCACAGATGCTGCCTGTAGCTGGAAGGGAAGGCACACACTTCCACATGCTCAGAGTCCTTCAGGCAGTCCAGCCAGCACTACCTGAGCATCCTGGAAGCTGAATCTCCTCGAAAAAATTAGAACCGGGATAAGGAGGGGCTTCGTCTTTCTGATGCCTCCCAGGGACACAGATGAAACCTTTCTTCTTTTGTGAGGGGAAGAAAAGAGGGATTAACAGCAGTGATGGGTGAAATTCAAACACTTTGCAGGTTTCGTTCAATTTGGGTAAGTCTAAAACAGATATGGGATGGAATTTAATCAATATGTAGATTTCAGAAAATGCCTTCCATTGAAGTGATTTCCCATGTCTCAGCTCGCCTGTATTTAATGCAAAAATAAATAAGGACAAAACCAAATGTTTCTGACTTCAAGAATACTAAAGATGTGATTCACCAATAACAAAATATTTGGCAGAAAAGTAATTTTCAATTATTTTTTAATTTTTGCCAAAAAAGGGGAGATTTTTTTTAAAAGCCATTTTTAAATGTTAGATTTTTTTCTTCCCTTTCTTCTTTCCTCCCTTCCTTCCTTTCTAATTCACATTTTTAATGCTCATTACTCCCTCATGCCACTCCGTCTGCTGCTGAAAAAAGGATGAAAAAGATTTTTAAACCTTTAGAGACAACTGCTGTTCATTTAAACCTGCTGGAAAAAATAGAAGAAAGAATTTTTAAGTGTGAAACTATATGGAAAACAAAGCCTCTTTTTTAATGCCTTTCTACCTGAAATAAGGGGGGAAAAATACATGCAGAAATACTCTGTAAAGTGGGATGCCTGTACTTTTGCCTTTATCACTGCAGGCACAGGACATTCAATAGGTCTTACCCTGTTCATGGACAGGAAACTGAGACGTCACCTGGTAAAGGATATTATTAGAGGTGCCACGGTCCTTGGTTAGATCTGCTTTTACAGACACACAGGAAGTCTGCAGCAGAAAAGGGATTAAGAACAAGCCTTAAATGAGTGACCTCTCTCACCCCCAAACCACCTCTCTCATTTCTTTCTCTTTCCCAACAGAAAATACGTGCTGCTGATGGGGACAGCGAAAGGGAAGGCGACCCCTGAGACCACTGAGCTGTTCTGGGGAGATGAAGCAGACAATGCCGTCCAAAGCAGAGGTAGCACTGTGATTTTATTTACTTTTTTTAAATTATTTTACTCCTCAAATATTTTCAGCAGTAAAAAGGCACTTGATTTCCACCCAGTTCCAGTGTGGCATGGGACCTGCTAATCCCCCCCAGCAACTCAGAGAGTCCCTATGGCAGCGCTGTCTCCTTTTCTGGGCCCTTTTCTGATCCTCTGCTGCACAACAGTCCCCTGATCCTGGGGCCAAATCCTGAGCCAGCACATGTCGAGGTGATGCCGACTGACACTGGCTGAAGATTAGGCCCCTGAGATTAACTGCTAACTTTATAGCTCCGGTTTCAGGGTGGGATTTTCCAAAGCGCCTGTTTGGTACATATATATGTAACAGAGCAGGAGAAATTGCATAGATGGCTTTATCCCTCTCCACATAAACAAGTCCAGTCATTTATTTCAATTCATGAGAAAATCACCCTCCAAATAATAAAAATATCCAGAGAAGCTTTCTGCCAGTTCAGCAGAGCAGCGTGCTGTGAGAGCTGCTTGCATTCAGCTCCTTGAGAAGAGGCTTCAACCCCAAGGCAAACATCTGTGGAAGTTTTATGAGAGCCTAGACCAAGAGAAAAGCCAGCAGCAGACATCTGTAGGCTTCTTTTGGGCCAAGCACAAGAGATCCCAGTATCCACTGCATGAGAAAGGATTGCTGGATATCGTGGGCTTCATAGCTAGAGGCGAGGAAACCCTTACAGCTCCCTTAGCTGGAACATAATTTCTTGAGGTTCATGCCTCTTCCAGTTTAATTTTTTGTGTGTGTGTGAAATCTCCTTAAAGAACAAAATATAGGGCTGGTCAATTAATAGATAGATAAACTCAGTATGATTTCCAGCAACCTGCCTGGGTCTTAATGATTTAAGTCATGGCAATACTGGGCTGGTAATAGCAGTGCTGGACTGGCCATTTAACACCTGCAATAAAGCTGGGCACTACTTCGAATTGCATCTCAACTGCTCATAAATTTCCCTGTCTTAATAGAATCATAGACTCACAGAATGGTTTGAGTTTGAAGGGACCTTAAAGATCATCTAGTTCTGACCCCCTGCCATGGGCAGGGACACCTTCCACTAGACCAGGAATAACTGTAGGAGGTGGCATACAGCCTCTTGGGCAGCCACAGTCCTGTTCCTAAACGTGTTATGCTTGCATGGGTTGTTAGTGGCTTTTTTTCAGGAAGATATTGGTTTGGTTTTTCTCTCAGGGCAAATCCACTGCCTTTTAAGACTGAGTTCTGAGACTCTGAGTTCTGAATTTCACGTGGGGCCACCAGTATATTGATTTGTCCATGAGCTCGTGGGCAACATTAACAACGTGCTGTTGGAGAGTGGGTTGGTTCAGAAACCTGAAGGGTGAGTGCAAGGGAAAGAAGAGAGACATGTGGGCTTGTAGGACCTCTAGGGATGCTAAGCATGATAGCTTGGCCTGCTGAGGAGCCATCGTTCCCAAGAAACCCTGGACAAACCCAGCTGGACATCCTCTCCCTGGCGCCAGTTGCTGCACTGGGGCCAAAATATAAAGTGGGCTAGGACATGAACGCAGACCGTGCTGTGCTCTTGTTTACTTTACAAGCATAGATGTGACCAACGTGTCTCACCACAGCCCTGAACTCCAGTTCAGCTGAACGGGACACTGTGACAGCTGGGGGAGAGGAAATGAGCTTGCATGGGTATTCGACTGCTGGTGTCTCCTTTCAGCTGAAATTAGTGCCAATGGTTGTTGATGCTACAGGTCATTTCCTGTCTCTCCCATTAAATCTGGAACTTCAGTGGATTTCCCAATGGTAAAGAGAGGTCTGGCCAGCTTTCCAGCCAGCTTTTCAGACTTAGTAGTGTTCTTGTGAGCACTGGAGAGTAATTATGAAGCAGGATGTAACCCACGTCACACAGAAGTTCACAGCAGAGATTTGCAGAGGTAGGAAAACATGCTGCTGTTTGTGTGGGACAATTCCTACATAGCAGGCAGCAAATGTCATCTACAGATAGGCAAACAGATACACCAACAAAGCCCTCTTAGCTGGAAATCCTAGTGTCAGGGATCATAATGCCAGATTGCTGCCCAAGTCAAAGAGTTGTTCCAATGTCATCACCTAAGAGGTTGGGCTTTGTCCTGTGGATTATCTTCCAAAGCTGTGCAGGGACTCATGGACACAGTAACCAGCACCCCAAGGTGAAACATGCCCCCAGTTTGTGAGTGTCAACTCTGGCCTCGATGCACACAGGCTGTCTTAGCGCAAGGAGCAGGACGATGAGTGATCATGGAAGACTTCATGGGGAACTTGGCTTCTTTTTGGAGCCAAGTACCTGTTTTCTCGGGCTGTTTCTTCATTCAAAACACATGGTCAACCGAACCAGCACAATGGGTAAAATAGTCATGTCCATAAAACTGGGCAGCTCTAATCCACTGAAGCAGCAACTGTGACCCTGGGACCTCCAAGGGTTAACTTGGGTTACCTTGGGTTAACTCATTAGTTAACTCAAGATCTCTTAAGACAGCTGTGATGCTGGGGCTGGGAGCTCTCTGCAGTAGTGCCCAGTGCTGTACTGAGGTTGTCTGCTGGTGTGGGGCACAAGTTGCAATTTTGGAGTAGGAAGACCAAAGGCTGCATCCCAACACCACCATAAATGTGGAGTGGCCACTCATTGAGCACACTAGCAGCCACGGAGCTATTCACTGCCTGAAGAATTAGCTAGTCCAGCTGGATATTAAGCTTTGCTCAGTCCAATTTTCATGCTTTTACTCCATGCAAATTTGATGTATATTCTCTTCTCAGCCCTTGTCTATCCATTGCCTCCCTCCTCTTTTCATTTTTTTTCATAAAATTTCCTCTGTGTTAGGGGAAAGTGCCTGTGTGTGTATTTGGAAACAAAACCCCAGGCGCTTAACTGAGGCAAGACCAGTCCTGTGTCTCCTGAGTTTACTGGGGAGAAGCTTTATGGTTTCTGCTCTGACCATTTCTCTCGTATCTCTAGAGGAGCCCATTTCTCCCAGGTTTCTGTGAAGGAGGCCTCTGCAAGCAGCTGGCTAAGTTTGGTTCCCAAATTCAGGTGGGGTGAAAACTGCTGCCCCGCAGATGTCAAAGGGAGTTCAGTTTGCCTGGGACCGGGAGGCACTTGTGAAAGCACAACCCTTTCTGCTGAATTCTTTGTTTGCTGTGCCATGGCCATACAATGAAGGCTGGGATCTCTCTGTGCCAGGCACCACATAAAAAACAGAGGGAGAAAGTTTTCTCACCCTGGAGTTTGCAGTCTAAACAGATGAATACTGCAGAAGAGTGAGCAGAGTTTGGCTTGCAAATATTATGTTAGCTCCCTGATTTCTTCATGGATGGTTGAGTGGCAGATGTATTGCTTTCTTTGAATGGTTTGGAAGGGGTATCCATGTGCTCCTGGGAGTGGAACAGGATCTTGTCTTTATGGCAAATTTGGCATGAGGAGATGTTCCCAATTAAATCTGGGCATAATGAGATGAGCACTTGCAATCCTAGCAGAAGGATTTCAGACTGAGTTGGTTTAATTTGCTGCATACAAAGAATTGTGTTTCTTTGAAAATGCTTTTATTCCAGAATTAGGGCATCTCTATGTGAAGTTGTTCAGGGAGAACTATTCTTTCTTAAGTCTATCCTTTCTTTTAATCTAAATTAACTTCCCTGGATAGAAAAGTGTGTGTGTATGTAACACAGAAGGGGCCAGGGGAAAAGCAGGAAGGGATTAGTTGAAAGGAAAAACAAAGGAAGGGGCAGAGATATGGAGGGGAGAGAGATAAATTGACTAGTGAGAGGGAAGGAAAATGAAGAGCAGCTGGAGGGACGAGCCCATCAGACCAGGACCTGCACAGGGGGATCCTCCAGCCCAGGCAGCCTGCCCATGCAAGGCAGTATGCAAGGACTGTGGGGTCCCCATCAGGCTTTTCTCCATGGAACCCTCAGTTTCTGGAGACACCATTTGCTGCTGAGCTCAGCTCTGGAGTTGTTGTTTATTTTCTTAAAGAAAAGGAAGACTCTCAGTTGAAAGAAAACATTTTTTCCGTAAAAGTTGCAAAGAACCCCAGAGTATTTGATGCACTGATGCAAACTGTTGCTTATTACAAACTGTTACTTGTTACACTTCTGGAGTCAAAGGCAATGAAGCCAAAAACTTCTTAAAGCTTAAGTTACAAAAAAAAAAAAAAATTCTTCCTTGCTAAGCCAAGTTCATCATTACTACTAAATGGGGCAGGGGGAGGAAATTCTCCAAATTCTGACCACAACAAGCTGAAAATGCCATATGCAACCTGTATCCCGTGAATAAGAAACATCCTCCCCCCCCAGTGTTGTGCCATTGGGCTTTCATGGAGGGGAGGTTCAGCTCTGCTCTCACTTTGCTGTGCTGCTGTTGACCCCAAAACTTGTTCAGGTCTTGTGGCAAATCTGACACCCCGGTGCAGTGAACAGGTTACTGTCTGCAATCCAGCCATGCCTCCTCCTATACAAGATATAGTTCCTGTGGGCAAGGGGAGTGAAGACAGACCGCTGCAGCTGAGGGTATAAATCTCGACTCTGCCACAGGCTTTCTAGGTCACCTTGGACAAGTCCCTGAGCCTCAGGAAACCCAGCCCCCATGTTTACCTGCTGGTCCTAATGCTTCCTTACCTCTTAGGGGTGCCTCCAGTAGGTCAGCACCAACAACTGTGAGAAGCCCAGTCCCATGGCAACAGGAGCTGTGTGTATTCCTCAAGTGGGTCCAGTCTGTCATGACAATGGTGATGTTTTCTTTGCTCTGCTTCCTGAAGTGTAGTCTTTAAAGAAGAAATAGCAAGATGCAATGCTTGCCCCAGATTGTGTCACCTGCACACCCAGGCCTCTGTCTAAATAAACAATGCTGCTTGCCAGACTGTATTTCTTGTGAGCAGGAATTGTGTTTGGTGTGACACAAAGCACAGCCAGAATTCAGTTAAAAAAATAGGAGAGGGAAAGGAATAATAACATTTTATGCATGAATTCACTGAGAAATAAAACAAGACACAGAGTTGTTGAGTGGTTTACACAGCAATGGGGTTGAACATTGAATTATTGAACCCAGGAGTCCAACCCTGACAATCTCATCCTGCTTCAACTGCTATCGCACACTGTTTTTCATATTTTTCTGCCCTTGCTATAAGCAAGGACTTTTACCCAAAGAGCATAATTTTCTCATTTATCTGATTTTGGAAGTGTGGAAGTTTTACAAAGGAAAGGAACCAAAAAGTTTCAAGCATGAAAGCAAGCACCAAGAGAGTTCAAAGAGGAGAACAGTAAAGAAAATTTTTCTCTTCTCATACATCCAGATCACCTGCAGCCACGAGCCCAAAGAAGGCAGTATTTGCAATTGCTGGTATGCAGAACTCTGGCGATGCTAAAAATAGATTAGAAAGCACAAGTACCTTTCTTCCTTCCTTCCTTCCTCCCTTCCTCCGAAAAATATTAGTTCCCTATGCAAACAGAAGCACTAGTGTAAGGGAGGATTTTGAGTCAGTCTTTTGCATCAAGAATCAGAGATTACAAAGCTGATGTAAACACTTGAGAAGCAATTTAAGCAGTAAAGGTTCTGGGAACACCGAGGGCACCAGTCTTCTCCAGGAGCTTAGCAGCACCTACTGCTTCCCTCAACACCTACAGAGTAGGACAGTCCAATGGAATGAGGGAAGGCTACATTCAGTCTCTCCATCCTTAGACAATTCATCCCACACCTCTTGCTTTTTAAGGTATCATGGTATTTTTTTCAAGGCCTTAAGATATCTCATTCCCTGAAGTTTTGGGTAGGGAAGAAACACATAAGAAAATCCTGTTCTCTCGAGCACCAGGTGTTTTTTTCAGCACAGTGGGACAGTCTCCTCCCAAGGCAGGCATGTCTCCTAGGATGGGCTGTGAGTATTCAGCCCTTTCCAGCAATGCAAAGGAGCCCAGAAATGGAGCTTAAGCACTGGGCTCTGCTGGGAGGCCAACTGTGCCTGACATACTGCATTCTCAATACTACGTACTGTGGCTCCTGGATCCCTTAATTTGGATCTGACATTGGTTATCCCCTAAGCCATAAGGGTAAGTCTGAGCTCATTGGTGGGAATTTCATCATTAGTCTTAATAAAAAGAGGCTCAAAAAGGGAGAAACCCATCCCGGGTGCATGTCATACAGTAAAAGCTGTCATACATAGAATCATAGAATCATAGAGAGACTTGGGTTGGAAGGGATTTTAAAGATCATCCAGTTCCAACACCCCTCCCATGGGCCACCCCCAACACCAGGTTGCTCCAAGCTCCATCCAACCTGGACCTCAATACTTCCAGTGATGGGACATCCACAGTTTTCTCTGGGCAACTCTTTCAGTGCCTCACCACCCTCTGAGTAAAGAATTTTGTCCTAATACCTAATTTAAATCTCCCTCCTTTTAATTTAAATGTATTTCTTCTTGTCTTACCACTATCTGCCTGTGCCAAGAGTCATTCTCCCTCTCTTTTTATAAGCCCCTTAAAGTAATGGAATGTCTCAACAGGGCAGGGAGGTCTCCCAGTACCTAAAGTACATATAGGATCTGCATTTCTTTAAGTGTAAATTAGGTGAGGAAAATCTTGGAGGGTTTTGTGATTCCCCCATATAGTTTAATAGGAAGGAGGGTTGATCCATTAGACCTGCTCCAGGAATGCAGTTCCTCGTTGTTGGTGCTGCACATCCATGGTCAGGACTTGATCCCAGGGTTTGAGTTACAGCTGTTGGACTTCACTTTACAGGTACAGAAGGTTTATGTTCTGCTATGGAGTAGTTCATGCTCCTGCACTGTCAGGTGGCACGTGGTCTCCTGGGGCTCCTAATACGTGTTATGTGTAACCAGTCAGATGGGGCTCTTTGAACTTGATCTCAGACTTGGCAAACCTGGGTTTGCTCCAGCTCTCCTGCAGGCTTCCTGTGTGGCATTTTGAAATGTGTTTACCCATCCCACACTTCAGTTCTCCCCGCCGAAAAAAAACCTGGGAACCGTGTTTTTGTCTCCCAAGGGGACCGGGAGGTTAAATTTTTACGGATTGGGAAATGCTGAATGTGAGGGGCAGTGAGGTATAGAGACGTTCTTTTGGTCTGTCTGTGATTAGAGTGTGCTGCATGCAAGTCAGCTGCTCTTGTCAGCCTAATACAAAAGCAGATGTGTGAGATGTGCAGCTACACTTTTTAATGTTACTTTTTACCATGCCTGCATTTTTCTTCTCTTTGTGTAAAATTATGACCTTTTAAATATCAAATGGACTATATATTATTACAGAACAGTTGCTTGGTTTTGTATGAGAAAAAAATATGTTTTCCATTATATTCTCCAGGTGCATTCTATAAAGAGGGCGTTTATGGTAGAATCATATATATTTCAATAAAGGCTTAGTAGTTTTATGTCAGAGAGAGGTAGCCCTGAAACCAAAACCATATATTTCAACTTCACTGAAGTTGCTTTTTTGTCTGAAATAAGGTAAACCCTCAAATGGGAACAAAACATATTGGGCATTACACAGGGTTTAGAGAGAATCACTTAAGAGCTAGGGCTGAAAAAAAAGTATTGATCATTTAGATGGGATTAGGGAAAGTTGGAAAATGTAATAAAACCACACAAAAATAGGCAGAGAGCTACATAATTCTACAAAACCTGGAAATTGATATCCATAGCCTGCACTTTTACTACTTGGAATCTTACTTGGGAAACTGTTTAATTAAAGCTAAACCATTTGAAATGGTAATTTACAGCCCTGTTTGGGGCAGTAGCCCGAAACAGTAAATTCTGGAGCGAGGTTGTGCATCAGAAAGCTGCAGCACAAAACTACTCTGTAGACATTGCTGGAAAAGCTCAGCTTCTGCTGTCTTGTGTCTGTTAATCTAGTATCTCTGTGTATACAATTCAAACCATTTTACAAATATTTGTCATTTGTAGGAGGGATGTTGCCAAGACCTATCTTGATACTGCAACCATAAATGAAGTGTCTCAACACAG
This sequence comes from Neopelma chrysocephalum, assembly GCF_003984885.1. NCBI lineage: Eukaryota > Metazoa > Chordata > Aves > Passeriformes > Pipridae > Neopelma > Neopelma chrysocephalum. The sequence goes on along the minus strand of NW_020897804.1, from coordinate 1,136,777 downwards.
AGCTCTGAATTTAAAACAAACTGTTTGAAGAAGGTGAGGACAAACTATTTTTTATCATATATGAACAAGCCTTCAATCTTAAGCCAAACACAGAAGAACTCCTTGATATTGAAAAATCTAAAGAACAAGTGGAGATTTTGGTTTCTATCCATTTTCTGTGACTCCTGCAAGTGTTTTCCACCATCACAGATTTATTCAGGCATGTTTCATCATTTTATTAAATCTGCTTCATGCTCAGTATCCCAGAGATTTCCAGGAGAACATTAAAAAAAAAGTGGTTGAGTTCTGTTAGGAAGTGTTTTGTTCTCACATCCTCTCCCAGCAGGGGAAGCAAGTGAAAACTGCCTTCTTTCAGGCAAATTTTGAAAAAGTCTTATCTATTACTTATTGAGAACATCCCCAGCAGGTAAAAGCCAAAATATTTCTCTTCAACGGGGATGCAAACTCCTACAATTCTGAGAAAGCAACTCCCACCAACAAAGAGACTTGGAGCTTTTCCTGTACATCAGTTATTTCATACACATTTCCTGTGTGTTCCTTGCATTTTCCCCTGCAGCTCCTTGAAGGGTCTGCTGTCAAACATGAGAGAACTCCACAGGTATGATCAGGCACTAAACTGTCATGATGGAAGGAAGCCTTTGGGTTTATTAATACACTGAACTGACTTTTCAGGATGATCAAACCAGTAAGCACACAGCACCAGTCTTGAAATAACTCAAGATACTCTCTTTGACTCGTGTCAAAAGGGAGATGAGGTGACTACTGCAGTCACTCTGGAGAATAAAAACCAGCACCCCTACTGTTTATAAACCAGAGCCAACCCTGGCACATCTGCACTGTCTGTGAGGAGTAGATCCTGAAATATATTGTTCCCTCAGTCACACTGACCTTTTTTTTTTTAACTACTATTATTATGGAAAGTACTGAGATACTATCCAAACAGGAGCCCAGGAGCAAGCCACAATGTAGTTGGTGACAGTCAGAGAGCAGAGACCTGAAGGCAAATGAAACTGAGGGCATAAATATATATATATATTTTTTTTTTAGCATAATTGGGCTAAAATTGCCTTCTGATACTGCTCTGTGTTCATTCTCTCTGCTGATTTCGCTCTTTGCTGAACTGAGCTCTGGCTTTAGGAATAGTTTGCTATTCCACATCTGCAGAAATATTGCACAACATTAAATTTCAGCAGCCTTGAGCCAGCATGTCCTTTGTGTGCCTGGTGCGTTCTGCTGGCCTTGAACCGTGACTGCAAATAATGTTCTGTTGACTCAGTGTTTATTCCTGATAAATCTCAGCCCCCCCTCTGCTTTTCTTTATGCTGAATATCTAAATGTGTTCTCAAAATCTTTAGCCAAGTCACATACAAACAAACATCTCTTTGCTGTTAAAGTTGTCCCAATTCTGTGTGTATTTCTGTGAGAGCAACCACAAGTTTGTATCACTGCAAAAGGTAGGGAAATTGGTCTGTTGGGTATCTTTCAGTGCTGGACACACATCTATGTGTCTCACCCTTGCATTTTTCTTGATTGCTTCAAATGCTGTTAAAATTGGCAGAACTTTCACTTCAAATCCAGGAGACTTAGACCATCTAGTTCCTACTGAATTCACCTCCTGTATAGCTCTGAGTGCTGAAAAAGGGCATTTCATTGCTAGATGATGATGGAAGTCTTTGAAAGGGAGAGGCTGGGAGTCCTTGTGCTCCCTCAGGGAAGGTGGGGTGGATTACACAGTGACAGGGCTGAAGGTGGGGGCCCAGGGAGAAACACCCTGTGCTCACACCCTGAACGGGGACCAGTCTGACCACTGGCAACCCCTGAAACACAGGAGCAGGAAGTTTACATGTTATCCCTTGGTACACTGTGTGCTGGGGGTGCTGCAAAAACCTGATGCCTCGGTCTGCTGGGGCTGCTTTGAAACCATAACTTGAATAAGAAACAAGAAAGGTCTGACCAGAACTGATTCACTTTTTGACCCAGACCAGCGTTTTCTTCCAGTATCCCCCCAAATTAGCCAGGGAATGGATTAATTCTGGTTCTCCACATTCCTCATCAGCCTTTGGTGGTTGAGTTCCTCTCTGTCAATCTGCCCCAAGGTATTCCAGCTGTGAGCTGGCGTATCTCTGCAAAATGTTTCAGCTTTGACCAAGCCTCACTTCTGAGAGCAGAGGAGAGGGATTGCTACAGCCAGCTCTGGCTGCAGTTTTTGACTCACCACAGGACAGATGCTGATACCCTTTCCCCAAGTTCTTTACCACCCTCACAGAAATCAGGGTGTAAATCAAGCCTGTGTCATTTTGGACTGACTCCACTGCTTGAAAGAGTCAGAACTATCAAAGTTTTTTGAGTTCTCTTTCTTCCTCTTCTCCCCATAAAAAGGCTGGTCCCTCCCTTAAGATACAGGCAAAGATTCTGAGTCCTACACAGCTCTGCAGGGCTATGATTTATATCAAGTGCTGCAGATGCTCTTTTTAAAGTAGGTTTAAAAATTACTTTCCCTAATAGAGATTAAATATTGATTATTTAAGTAATAGCTCTGTCTGTGATAGGAAATAGATGTGTAGGAACCTCCACACCTCAGTCACTTACATTATCTGAGGAAATAGCATACCAGATGAAATACAGGATGTTTGCAAATCCTTTTCTAAAACCATCCTCGTCTACATAGATGTCTATAAAGAAATATACATCAATATATATACGTATATGCTTATCCTTTGAGTTTCCCTGGCTAGCCAGCTAGCTCCTCACTTTTCATTTATCTTCCTACTGATTACTTAGCATTTTAAGGGTAATGTTACTGCACCTTCCCTCATAGCTTGTCATACCTTGTGTCCTTACCGATTTTGAAAGCAGGTGAACTTTTCCCTGACATGGAAAAGCGGGGCCTGCCCCATGATGTGCTGGTCCCCTGCCAGGGGCAGTGCTGTGTCATGTGGTGTGACAATGCCATCGGTGCCAGGTCATGTAAGGAAGGGGAGGGATGGAGAGGACGTGGTGTGAGATGACCTCAGTGACCAGAGACCAATAGTCCTGGGGTGCAGCAGTGAGCCCTGTGGGTTTGTTTGCTATGTGGCATTGAAGAGCTGGAAAGAAGCCACTAGGGCCTTGGGAGTGAAGATGAAGACTCTTTTCTTCTCCTTTTCCCTCCATTCTTCAGTCTAGGGCTTTGATTTGGGGCAACTTGATCTAGTGAGTGGTATTCCTGCCCGTGGTGGAGGGGGTTGGAACTAGATGATCTTTAAGATCCCTTCCAACACAAACCATTCTGTGATTATATGATTCTGTGACTTACAGACTCTGGGGACCCCAGTGCTTTGGTTACTCTGCAGACCAGCCCTTGGCTGCCACACTGAGCCTGAACCCCAAGGCTAAAGGTAACTGATCACTCACAGCCTGGATGCAAGTGGGTAGAATGGGATTTTTTCCTCACATGTTTGCCCCTGAGGTGCCTGGATCATAGCCCTGGCTACTATCAGCTCTGTGGCACCCAGAGTGGTTCAGCCCAGACCTCCTCATCAGCTCACGCCCTCACAGCATTGCCAATGCCAGTGGCTGACTTTAAAGTGGCCATCTCCTTTGCCAGCTAATATCACAGGACTTTGGTTATCTACTCAATTTGTTGGGAAATGATAGCAGTTATCCCTTCTGAGATAGCATCAAAGCAAGGTTAGATGTTAGATAAAGCCCAGGGACACACATCCTCCATTCCAGCTTGCAGCAGCGTGTCCCTGCCTGCAGAGTGCACAGCACCTTTGGACCATGTGAACACTGCACAGAAACTGGAAAAATGACTGTAAGGGCAGCATCTGTCCCATGGCTCTGTTCATATTTCCTGAGTCATGAGAAGACAAGAGTTCTTTTCACTCCCCTAGGACATCATCAACCAAACGCCCATCTGCTGGGAAACTCCAATATCCATGGGAGAACTTCATCTGCTGATAATGTCATCTGATGGTCTTTTGGGAGTTTTGGACTTACCAGTGCTGTGGGTTTGCACCCTTAGTTCCAGCTTGCCAACTGAGGTTAAAAGGTGATAGTTTTACCCCATATCCTGTACAAATGCTATGACCAGGCTGTAATCTGAGCATAAACTGCTTGAACCAGATTTTTCTCTTTCAGATATTTTACTTGAAGTTTTCCTCATTGAGATGAAGGGGTGCAGAGGCCAATTGCCTCCCTCGTTCCTGAAGAGATCTCACTTTGGGTTTCCAAGGCCTAACATCACTTTTCCAAGACCAGGGAGTTCTTCATAAGGGACACCCATTGATGACTCTCTGCAAGGCTTCTCATGCCCATCTTCCTACCAAAGAGTTGTGGATCCCAGTTGTCAGAAGTTCACTCAATAATGAGCTCATCTGTATCATTCCCAAAGAGATTACCATTGTCATGCTGTCCTGCAGCAAGAAAATTGTTCTAAATAAAACAGACAGCCAGAGGCTTTCAAAGGTGAAATATTTACTTTCATCTTCTACAGGAATGAAGGCTCAGCTGGCACAAATCCACAGGCAGACAACAGTGTGAGCATCCTGCCAGGAGACACTGAATTGCATTTAAAAGGTGCAAGCCAGGCTAGTGGGCTGAAAATCATTCACTTTGCTGCCAAACACTTTGGCCTGAGCTGGGGAAGTAACACAGTCCGTTTTAGCACTTGTCTAAAACAAGCTATCCATCAGCAAGGCCCTCAGAGCAGTTCAGAAATAGTAGTCAAATCCCAGCAAGACCCTCTAAATTTGAGTGACACCCAGGCTAAAGAAGGATTTTGTCAAGGCCATATAGAAAATACATGTGGTTGCACCAGGAGTGTTCTTTCTTAGCATTGTCGTAGACTTCTTGTTGGGGAAAAGATGCAGAGATAGACAATACAAGGAATAGAGTGAAGTATGCAATTAGCTGGGGGTTAAAATTATCTTTCTGCTTTCAGTGCCTGTGACTGCACCTACAAAACACTCAGAGTGGCAAGAACTCTTAAAACGTCACATTGGCCTTTGTGTGGCTGGTATGTTTGAGACAAAAGTTTTTGAGACTGTTGCTATAAAGACAGAACGGGACTGCAGCAGCAGCATCTAATTGAAGGACATTTTATATTACCAAAACCCATTATTACTCACACAATGCAAGTTCCCAAAAACCAGATGAGAGCATGCCTCTGTCCTGCAGGCAGCCTACAGACCGCATGTGGAGGACTCCAGCTGAGGCCATGAAAAGGACAAATGCTACAGAGACTGCAAAATAATGCAAAAATCCCTGTATGCAAAACTTTGTACATAATGGGTGTGTCTTCGAGAGCCAGGCACAAGAGTGTGAGCTAAAGATGAAATAACAGCCTTTCAGCTCAGTATGTCTGCGCATATGTTGACTTGCTGTGACTCTAGCAGTTTAATGTGGCACCATTTGTACTAGTGTGCATTTATGTCTAGTAAATTTTTATTTTTTCACACCCCTCAGAGCCATTGCAGGCCCCTTAGGAGAGCTCTGAATGTGTAAAACAGCCACCCTTGGAGCACCCAGAGCACATACTGAGGTCAGTGGTCTTTGACGGTCTGCAGGAAAATGTTACTGCACCAAACAGACACATGGCAGTAGTGGACCAAGAGATAGATCCTCCTCTTGTTATCTAGAGCTCTGAAGTGTGTGATAAACACCTGCAATTGAACTTTGATCCAAACTAGCAGGAGAAAGGAACTTGTCTCTGGTCAGGTGTCTGAAAACTGATGTTTCATTAACATATTAGCTCTGTCCCAGCTCATTAAAAGCATGTATTCATCTTCATTTTATTAAACCCATCTGTGGCATTACATCTGAGTTATGAATCAGTCATTTGATCTGCCCATTTCCTTGCTTTTAATATTTCAAAACCATAATTAAAAATTAATATAAGCAGAAATTTCAATCTCAGATAATTATCACTGTCTATTAATTGCTTTTCAGCTGGCGTATTATGTGCCAGGTGAAACATTAATAAAAGAGACATTTCTGGAACTATCCTAAAAAGTATGCTTACTGAGGACAATTTTGATATTTTCGGCAGGACTCAAATATCAAGTTTGTCAGCTGTTCCAAGTATTAGTTATAATACTTAATTTCCAATTTTTTAAAAATGTATTTATGTTTTTAGTTCAAAGAGACAATTCTGTGGAAAGCATGGGTCATTGTGAAAAGGTCCTTAGTAGAAAACTAGATATTCTTTTTCTGAATAGATAGGGAAATAGATTCATTGCAATATTTTTAACCTATTCTTTTAAGCTTGCAACAGTTACTAACTGCTGTATGAACTGATGAAAAATTAAAAAAAATAGTCATATTGTCCATATTTTTAATTGAGATTTAGTCAGACTGAGAACATTACTTGAAGAGGAAGCTCAGCATTAAAGGGAAATTGAGTTTGCTTGTTAATTTAAAGTGCATTCAAACAGTATCAAACACAAGCAATCATAAACCATAAGGAGTGAACAGAAGTTTGACTTTTTAGAAGTATGGAAATTAATCAGGAGGAGGAAAATTGAAATTGTGACCAATCTGCAACTGCTGAAAATGCTTTTTATTCTGTTGTGTGTTTATCAGATGCCCTGATTCTCCTTTCCTTGACACAGTTGTAAATTGGAAGTGAGTTTTGAGGGAGTTCGCCTGTTACAACCTGAAAACGAGACTCAGAGACCCGAACAGATTGCAACAAATAGGCCCTCTTACATGTACACTGGTAGAAATTTTCTAAATGTGCTTAGTTTTGAAGCAATCTGTATTATGAGAAGCCTAGAGTTTTGTCATCTAGTTAGATCCTGTCACACACTGGGAACCCGCTCAGCACTGTGCACCTCTCTGAGGGTGACCCAGGGACTATTGCCCAAACTGGGTAAGACCTGGTGTAACAAATTAGTACAAGGCGGCAGTGAAGGTTCAGATGAAAACAGAAAAGTAAAAAATGGATCAGGGAAATTTAACTTTTGCTCAGGATTTATCAGTTTCACAGAGACACGGTTTGACCTCAAGGGAATATTGAGATATATTGATCCTGTCTAAAAGCCCCATCTTCATTCATATCTACAGAGAATTTGGACATTCTACATGTTGATTTTGGGGCCAGAACTCTGATGGCAATGCTCTACTCTTTAAATCGTGGCAGTGACGAGTAGGAGCAGATTAAGGGCATCAGGATTTGGCCCTTTGGAGATTAATAAAGGAGAACTGAATGGGAATTTTGTCTTTGTGATTTTCTTGGAAGTGGAGGAATAAAGTGCTTTGATCTAGAAGGGGAGTGTGAAAGGTCACTGGCTAAGCATGTGTGCTGAAGTGCCCTGAGCCATCCAACATGATTAGCATAAATTAGAATCTGACTGCCCAGCTTTATTCATCTTTATTGATGTCTATATAGTTGCAAGGCAGAGGGACTCTAACAATCCCAGCCATCACAGAGAACCAACTGGGGCATGCAAAAATCTATAAAATGTTTAGTATTTCCAAATGGAAACAAATGTATGAGTGTTAGTGATGCACGAGCCTCATAATTTTAGACTTTGAGTTTTGTTTGGACCTGAACCCAAACCTTTGGAACCTTATCTGAAGTTCCCAAACTACTTGCACTTGCAAAATTGCAGACAAGCTTTGTGAGATTTTTTCCATTGTTTCTAGCCCTGTCTGAATCAGTGATAGTTGTTATCAATGCCCAGCTGCAGACCTATCAATATAATATGAGCACTTTCTCCTGGGCAAACTGGCACAAAGACTACACAAAGACTTCTGGGGAACCAGAAGCTGTATCAAATTGAACAAAAGAGGCTTATGCCATGTTCAAAATTTCTGCTTCAAGGTCACTTTTGGAAGCAAAGACGTCTTACCCCCTCTCCCCCCCCAAAAAAAAGCCATTAGATGTGTAGATTTGTGACAGCAGGAAGAGGCAGATTCAGTTTTGCACTTGCTCAGAGCATCCATCTCAGCCCAGCAACCAACTACACAAAATCCTTCATCACCCTTCCTATGTCTTTGTCTTTTGTGCTTCTGAGCTACCAGGACTTCTTGGTTCAGTCCCCAGAAACACAGGCCATGGGGTTGAGAGATCCCCAGCATGTTACTCAAGCTGACAACAGTCATTTCACCCCCTTGGAAAATGAAGCTTTCCTCTTTTGAAAATGTTGCATAAGCAATAAGAGAGAATCTTTCATTTCTGACTACTTTATTATGTCTCTTAGGTGTTATTCAGGGCTCAGTGATTTGCAGAAAAATGCAACCTTTGAAAGCAAAATATACACAGAACAATATCAAAATTACATATATCTGTTATGGAAGTTCCTATGCTCAAGGCTCAACTATGTAAAAAACAGGTCCCAAATGACAATCCCTAAGCCAGAAATCACAAGGTCAAAACCATCGTTTTGATCATTTAGCCTGACCTCCTAAGAAACAAATCTTAACAAGCAATTCCTGCCTCAAGCCTGTAATGTTTGGCTTATAACCTCTGGAAAAACCTATGGTTCTGAGTTGAAGATCCCAAATGATGGAAGATTCCTACATTTGTGTTGACATTTTCTTCTAATGGCTAATAATTGTCATGGCTCAAACCAAGAATGTTCTTCCTGTAGTCGTACAATTACGGAACAAATATTATCACTGCTGTAAGGAGCTTGACATGTGACACAGTTAACTTATAGCTGACAATTCCTCAACCATACTGATTTTTCTTTTCCCACTAGAGAATTTTTTCCCAAACGGGCAGTGAAATATCATAGTTACTATAGGTGCCGAACAGAACCCAAACTGAATGTTCAAATGGGCTTTTTTTAAAAAAGTAAAGAAAAAATATATTTACAACACATGCCTTTTGTTTCCCTTTAAACTGGAAGCACAGTATATAATTTTCAACAACCACAGTGCCTCTATTTTTTCCGACCACAAATTAACCATAGTTCAGTGCAGTGAAATGCAGTAAGACTGATGGAATGCTTCTGTCTAAGGGACAACTTACCCCTAAAAAAATTGTGCTTTGCTTCCTATTTGTTGTGTTCGATAATATTGCCTCTCTAAATACTTTTGGTTCAGTACTGACACCAAATGAAGAGGAAAGCCTCCAGAATGTACAGACGTGCAGGATTATGTTTCGTTTGTCTTTGTTTGTTGTCCTAATTCAAACCAGTCACCCAACTGCTGACTTATGGCTCTAGGAGGCATATTGTGGGGTTTTTTCAAATATATTTCACAAATCCACCCAAACTCAAAGGGCTGCTTTCTGTCCTCAGCTACACCCCTGCAAGAGCAGAAAAGTTTATAACTTTGCACATGTGCAACAGAGTGGTTTGCAAAAAATCCTGCAAGTTCCCTTTTTAGTTTGTTATGTTTGAAAATACAAATTATTTACTCCAGACATGCATGACCAGTTTTTGCAAGGGGCCAATAAACAAAATATAGATACTTCATGCATCTACCAGTAGATGAGCATATTTTATTGGCTCTGATTAGAGGTCTACTCTTTGAGGCTTTGTTCCTCACCCACTTGTTTCAGTGTCAAAATTTTCTCATTAAGCATGGAGAAGGGCAATAAAATTCAACTTTTCTCCTATGTCCTCCGCCCTAAATTGCATATATGCAATGAGAAATTGTTCAAAATTCTTTCCAGATGTTGATTAAAAATCTCGCTCTCCATTAGAATTGGCCCTTGGTATGTATTTATACCCAGTGTCATAGCAGATGAATGTGTGAGAGCTCACTGAAAAAAATCCATATTCTCCATCAGACGATCTGCCCCAATTCCCTTGGCAGAATTAGTGGCTGAGTGGATGAAATGCCTGCCATGTTTCTGGAGGCTGGTGTAAACCTGTAATTCTTCTGCATGTAAATAGCTCCCCCGAGATTAATGGGAGTATTCAAGCAAGCAAATGTCGTGCACACTGGGTGGCAGGATCAGGCCAGCAGTTAGCGTGTTCCTCACTGTTACAGTGACTTGTCTTCAGATTTGGCAACTGTGATTGCTACAGAATTTCCATCAAATTTTCTCACTTGTATCCCAAAAGAACAGAGACTTAGTATTACAGTAACTGTAATTAGGGAGAACCTAGGAAAACTAAGTCTCATATGCAATACCCCATCACTGGTGAAAAGAATGGTGCATGTTATCATTTTCTCTTTGCCTGGTTTTAGCCACTTTATTTAAAATTTGATTGAAACTTGAGTAAGGATTTTCTGTATAAATCCTTACCTGATCAAGTCTCCACTAAGTTATAACAGCGAGCTTTTTTCCCTTAAACTGTAAAGAATGAAAGTTTGTAAGGAAATATTTCAGCTGTCAGCAATAGATTTAAAGAAGGAACTAAAATTCAAGAACTAACTCTTGTGAGGAATTTCTCTAATGTTAATAACATGAAAGTGGGAAACTAGTCTAAACTTGCTGTCTCGGATGCCTCAGTGTCAAGAAGATGAACAATTCCATCTCAGAAACAACTGTCAAAGTTCAGTGAAATAATTACTCCTAGAAATGCTCCTTTCTGCCTGCAGAAAACTCCAAAATGAGGAGCTAGGACCGGACATCTATGTTTTAGCTGGCCAACATGCAGCCAGGGTAAACTTGTGCTCAGTGTCCATTCAGTGTCTTAAGGCTTTCCCAGATTTTTGATCACAGAGGCAGCTTTATCAGCAAACAGTGAAATTTGCATCAATAACATGGCCTGGCATGGTGGGATGAGCTGTGCTGATGCAGATCTCTCTCTATGTATACTGTACATATATCCTTTGGTAGCTACCCACATGGTCAAGATCCCAAGTGCTGAGGTCTCAGCCTGTCTCCTTGATTAGCCCTAATGAAATGTATGTTTTTGTGATGAAATCCAGACTAACCTCTGTTCGATATGCAACTTTCATTGTAATCTCAAAGATTCAGGCTGATCTTGCTCCCAGACAGCGCATTTTGATAATGCTTCAGCTGCAAAGCTGGCCCATTTCCAAGTAAAAACACAGTGGTTCTGGTTGAATTGTGTCTGGAGTGTTGGTTTCATCCTGATTATAAGCCAGAGGAGAATCTGGCTCTTAATCCTCTGGTCTGTGTGAATAGCTGGACTGAATCCCTCTAACAGGTAACATAATCTGAGGAACAGTCTTCCACAAAACTTCAGAAGAATCTCAGTTCAGAGCTAAACTCTAAAATTCACACTGATCTCCACTTTGATGCCAGTCCTCAGCTCCCAGACAGTACAGTCATATGAGTCAGGGCATCAAACAAAACAAAAAACCATCAACACCCGGTGTCCTCTGATACTGCAGAACTTAACTAACCAGTCAACGATGGACTAGCTCAAGCTGCTTCAAATACATCCCAGGCGGTTTCATGTGGTCCCCTTGTCAGGGGGGAGATGGATGACAAACAGTAGTTTCCTCATCTTCTCCATCACACTTTTGACTTCATATCCACTGACCATTTTTTCCTTCTTTCTTTCTGGATAAAGAGTCCTTTTCTGATTATTCTTTGTATGAACATTAGTCCACACCTTTGACAATATCTATTGCCCTCACTGTATCTTCTCCAGCTCTGCTACGGGTTTTTTTCTGAGGCAGGGAAACCATGACTGTGCAAAGGTGCTGGCACACTAAGGATTGATCAAGGGAAAACGATACTTCCTTTTCTGTCCTCTGTTCCTTCCATAATAATCAGGCACCAAACCGATGTTTCTCGTTGGACTAGCTCTTGTAACACCAGATATCATATCTGTGTCATAAGTCAGCTTTGACATCGCTGAATATATGATACTGAGCCTGTGGATGACAGCCCAGACTACACAGAGTTATTTAAGAATGGGAAATCTGAAATTGCTTTTAATTGCCCTCCATGAGTACTAGGGACAGCTACAGCCCTTTGCTCTGATATGCAATCAAAGCAAACCTGCTCTGAAAGAAATATTCTCCCGGCCAGACATGGAGGAGAGACTGAAAAGTTATTTGGAGTCTCCTCTGCTGTCTTGTACTTTCATGACTTTCACCAGGAGGTGCACTGCAATGGAATCAGTGGTGGCTGTGCCCTGGGAAGCCACCTCAGTCCTGACTGCATCCACACACAACTCTGGTAAGTACAGGCCAGAGACAAGAATGTGCAGGTTAGGTCAACCAGCTGTCTGGGATAGAAGTTCTCAGAGCTTATTGGCTACATTAATGCATCAGCTGTGGAGGAAAGAGAAGCAGAGGTCTGCGTGCAAGGTTCAGCCCCTCCCTGGTCCACTTTGTTGGAGCACTGTCCTGTCATATCTCCCAATGGGGGTTCATGCCCCTCTACTGCAGCCAGGTCCTACATAACCTGTAACTCACTTTATTCCCCTCTCTATGCTGAACTGTCACTCTTTTTAAGTGCTTCTATGAATTCACTCACTGCTTTACCAGGAGCCCCACCAGGCTCCTGCATTACACTTCTGCTGTAGCTGAGGGAGGGAGGGAGGGAGGTGGGATCTGGGAGGAGAACAGAACAGCAGTGCTTCTCTGTTTTTCCTGGATGTCTTTCATTCACCCTCAGCTGAGTTTTCTCCCTGTTCAGAATAACTAGCATTCTTTGGGGCACATTTCTCCTCACAAATCTCGAGGAGGCGGAAGCGCCGCAGAGCTGCCACTTCACTAAAAAGCGTTATTCCAAGGCTAAGATCTTATTACAATTCCCTTACTACAGCAACACATTTTTTCCACTCCTTGAAACCTCAAATGTTGTTATGGCGTCAATGGTAAAGAAGTTTCGGCTTGCTTGGATTTCAGTCTCTTGGCCTTGGATGGAGGGGAAACATTATTTCTCTAAATACATGAACCCTTGTGCGCACACGCACTTGCAGGCTCCAAGACCCCAGTCTTGCAATAGGATCTGCTCATGCATAACCTTCTGCCCATCCAGACTTGTGTTGAGTGTAAATCAAGCACATCTGACAGCTCAGGCTCTTTTAGTGTGGTGCTTTGGCAATGCTGCTACTAATGTGATCCAGGGAAACAGCAGCATGGTTCAAACCCAGCCAGGCAACTGTCCCAGTATAGTGGCAAAGAACATAAAGTTAATAGAGATACAAATTATGCTGTAGGGAGTCTGTACATGTCCAGGTCTCTACCTTCAGCCTGGTGGGGGTAAATGTGGTTTGTGCTCCTGACTGCAAGGCAGAAGCAGTGGGAGGTGAGAGCCCAGAGCTGTTCCTGATGCAGCTCTGGGCAAGCAGGCAGTGCCTCCACCACAGCACGGTGGCACAGAAAAGCACCTGCTGACATGCTTCCTCAGCCCCCTTGAGCTTCTACGCTCTGCATATGTGAGATGGGAGGGAGCTGTGTGGCACAGAGATTGGTACTGGGTTTTGGGAGAGGTTCTGATCCTGCTGTTGTTTCCTTGGGCTCAGTTTTGTGCCCTGCATGCAGACTGCACACCTTGGCTGCCTTCCAAGGTGACTGAATGGGTCTGTCCCATCTCAAAAGACCAGTATGAAAACCCAGTCCTCCCTGATGACTTCTTCAGCACCCAAGGCACTTGGTGCTGCCTCTGTCACCAAAGCATCTGGGCACCTTCTGGCCTTCAACACGTTTTTTCCTTCAGCAGCCCAGGGAGAGGATGGTCTGTTTATCACAGTTGAAAACAAGGCATAGAGCATAGCCAGATTGCTAATGTTTAGGTGCCTGAAGATGCAGTTATGCATCTGGTGGTATTGTGAAGCATGTGTAGGCACTTCCCTACCACTGTGCTCGAGCCAGGTCCCACAGTGGGTCTGGGCTGTGTGCAGGAGGAATTGGGCAGCATTTATAACAGGCTCTGTTGATGAGACTGTCAAACCCCCCTAAGCAGTCCAAGAACAGCTTGTTTCCCACCAGTGAAAATTGTTATTCTCTCACTGTTGTTTCACAAGTTCTGTTTCCAGCGATGTCTGATGGCAGATAAGACAAATGCAATCTCAATATGTACATCTCGGGCTTTGTTTATCCAGGACCAGCTAGGCATTGTGAAGAATGAAGAGGGAAGAATGACATTTCATTTTTTCTTCCACCAGCACCTCCTCTTCTCTGCTGCTTAATTTTCTTCCACTTAAACTTGAGTTCAAAACAACACTGCAAACCACTGGAATGGGGATAGGATAATCCCCTGAGCTGGAATCAGTTTCAGTCTTGCCACATGGACAGGTACAGATATGACTAAAAAACAAATCTGAGTTTCTTGCAGCTTGCACTCTACTAGTGGCTCCTGCAGGCTCTCGGTGTTGTTTAGCACCTCTCACAGAAACAGTAACGAGCCCAGCACTTCCACCCCAGCTCCAAAGCACCTTGGATGTTTTGTTTACTTGCAGATCATGCCAGAGCAGAGGGAATGAATCAGATGTTTGTGAGCTGACCTTCCCAGGACTGCTAAAACAATTATAATCTCAGCAGAGGATTCAGTGGTGTAGCATTAAACCTGTGAGGGGCAAGAGACCTTTGCTACTACCAATTCTGCAGCCTGAAGAGATGAAGACTTGCAGGAGGAGCGCCTGAATTTCTGAATCTCAATCAGAATTAACGTTTTGTAAATTAAATAACTGAGAATGACCTGATTCAGGTTCCCTCACTCTGATCAACAAAGGTTCAGGAGATTGGCTTGAGCCTGCAGAGACAGGTTACTATTTGGATCAGATCTGGATTTCATCCCACACAGATTAAACGGATTCTGGGAATGTAGGAAAGATAAACAGAAATCTTGTCTTTTGAGCTGATTTTCTCTTGTCCTTGTTCCTGTGAACCTCACAGTTGGATATAAGACTCAAAGTAATGATTGGTGAAGTGGTCCTCTCAAGGATGGGAACTGTCCTGTGAATTAGAAGTCATTTACATGACTTGTAAAAATCTGGATATTATTTTCTCCCAGTGTCAACCTGAGATGTAATAACTCAGAGACAGAGTGGTAAGTCAGAGTTAAAATAAAACTGTGAGGCAGGTATAAATTGTCATCCACCATGGCCAAGCAGCTTCTGTGTTCTCCTCCCCACCATGAAAATTAACATGAGAAAAGGCAGTGCAGTATGAAACAACAGTTAAGTTGCACTTACCTTGGAGGGAAGGCTGGGCAGGAATTGTTTAACCCAGCCCCTTGACCTGATTTCTGACAATAGGAGGAAAAAACAGTGAAAGATGATATCCCTTTTATCATAAAAGACAGAGGCTCGTTTTTGCTTCTCTGATTTAAGTGTCACAAACAGAAGGAGCTGGGAAGAGAGCAGCCTTTGTTCAGTTGCAGCTTGTGTAGGTCAGCCATAGCGAGCTGCCCTGTGCCTCCCTGGGACAAAAGCATGGTGATGACACTGGGATGGAGGTCCCTACCCCATGCCCCCCTACCTGAGAAAAGTACCATCCTCTCAGCCTGGTTATCTTTTTCTGTTTCTTTTTTTTATGGTCTCTAGGCACCTTTTTATGCCTAGTCCCATTGGTCAAGGGTCATGGTCTTACTTCATGTGTCCTGTGACTGCTCTAGGACCTCCTTCCGGTGGTGATGCCCCCTGGGAGAGCCCCAGGCCACAAAAATACCCCCCAGATATCCACTTTTGCTTGCATTTGGTGTTGAACTAAACCTTGAATTCCTGTAATCTGGAAATCTACAAAAGTCCTCAGAAGGCAGGACATTTCTTCTGAAAACCTAACCTCCTGACTGGGCAGAGCAGGCTAAAGGCCTGAGAAAGGGAGGAAAGAAGTGAAGACCTCTAAAGAAAAAGTATATTTGAGGCTTACTGAGTGGTATTCTCCCTTGTACTTTTTTTAATTGATGCCAAAATCCTCTTAGCAGCCAAATCTCTTCTTCCAGGCTCATGCCTTGACATTGGCATACAGTCCCTGTCCATCTGCTTTGGCTGAGCTCCTACCATGAAGAGTATCCCTCTCTGAGCAAAGAAAACTAGCTCTGCTGTCCCATCAAGCACATTTCAACAAACCCAACAAATTGGGAGAGAGTATCTACTTACACTGTGCAAAATACCTGAGAAGTCTCCAAGACTCAAGGGGCATCACACAGGGGAGGGGAGAGAGGTCGGTTTTCCCAGCTGAATCTCCAAACTAATCCCCAGATGAAAAAAAACACTTGGTAGTCCTCATGAGGGCTGTTGTTGGCAAACTTTGCACAAACAAGACTCCAGCAGACACTGCCACAAGGGTCCTCAGTGTTTCCCTCAGCCCGTGTCTCTTGTCTGCTGAGGAGCGATGCAATATTTGAATGTGAATGGCACGCGCTTGTTGGCGGAGAAACCGGCATTAATCAACAGCCTCTGAACTGGAGCTCCAGCAGCTTCCAGCCTCTCAGGAGCTGCTCAAGAGTGAGGAGGGGAAAGTGGACTCAGAGGCCAGCCCTTGGCACAGCGGAGGTGACTGAGGCATGGGGAAATGGCTGCAGCAATCAGCAGAGAGGAATTAGGTTCATAGGATCTCCAAGACCTGTAGGATTCTTCTCCTTCCTATTATTGCTTGTGAAAGAGTTGATAAAGCAACCCAAAAAAACCACCAGGCAGCCATTAGCAGATGTCAGTCTTTCTAATCTTGTTTTTGGCCTTGAGTGATTGAGACCAGGTTGGCCATGCAAATCAAGAACATGTGAGTTTTGGGAGGAACTAAATCCAGGCAGCAAGCCGTGTCAGAGGAATAATAACTTTCAGCAAAACTGATGTGTATCAGACCTGGCTTCCACTGGAATCTCAAACTGGATTTCTAGTAAATATAAATCAGTGCAGCTCCACTTAAATGTGGGGGTCTACATACCAGTTATAAAGCTAGCCAGGGATCAGAGATGGCTTCACCCACCATTGCATAGTGCTTCTGCCTCCAGCTATAGCCCATGGACTTCAAATGCTGCTGGGGAAAGCAAGCATCTGACTGGCAGTCAGATACCCAAAACACCTTATCAGAGAAGACCTCTGGGTCTTGGGTATCAGCTAATTTCCAGGCTTCTTTCCCCTCAGAAGAGCTTCCATCATATGGCCTGCTTCAGAGAGCACCACTGGTATCTCATCTCTGCTTCTGTTCTACGGTCACACCACAGTTTGCCAGTGACTTCCACGTGGTCTTCCTGACAGAGACCACAGTTCTTTGGTTTTTAGAAAACTCAGGCAAGCTCAAATGCACCAATGAAAAATATGCAGGTGAATTAAGAGCTTGAAGTGTTTTATCAGTTCATTATCAAATGCTACTGACCCTCCTTTAAAAATAGGTGACTTGTGTAAGGTAAGGAGGTACAACTCCTTCCAAAGCAGGTTTTTATTACAGGCAGACTTAAAACATAAGTCTTTAATAAGGCTGGATACAGCAAGGACTAATACAGTCATGTCTCAATGGAACTGCCTCCCAGATGCTGACAAATCAGACAACTTCTTCTTTGGCTCAGAGATCCTATCGAAGTAGTAAAAGTGCTTCCACATGTTCATTATGCAGCGCAGGATTGCTTATGTGGTTATTAATGTATTTGCTGTGTAGAGCAGAGACCTTGGCCTGCCTAAAACATGGGTCTCCTCTCAGTGCTCAGTGTCTGTCTCCAGCAGCATGTCCTCTGATGCGGAGAGAGAGAAAAGACACAATTTTCTACCCCATGAAATGAGTCAGATTCTTAAATCACTTCCAATCATTTTAAAATCCTTAGATTTAGGGCATACAATATTCTAAGTCTGCAAATGTTAAAGATAATAAATCAGAAGACAGAAAGAAGGATAAAAAAAATGAAAAGGAAAGGTATTATAGGACTTTAAATAACCATTTGATGGTGCTGAACAGAGTGGATTTGGTGACAGCTCAATGGAAAGAAGTATTAAGTAAGAATGTGCATCTAAACTCACTCCTCTGTTGTTGTGTTTGTTTTTTTTCTTCAGGTGTTGAAATTTGCAGTGGAAATGTGGCAGGAACTCACAAGCAAATGTACCTTGTACAATGGCAATAACTCAGTCCCACTTTATGGCTGGCTTGGCTTTGTTCAGGGCTTGTGATAAAAAACTGATAGGAAAGCTGACCTCAGTTATTCACATTTCTGATTGTAACTTCCTTCATCAGCCCGGACAAATCATGTAACCTCTCCACCTGTTTCCTCTTGAGCTGTGCACTTGTGGCAATAATGGAGTTTTAATGAGGACACTGCTGCACCAAGGTAAAATATGAGCACAAAAGGTGACAAAAGCATGGTCTGAGCCCAGGAAGGCTTTACTATGTAAAACATGGGGTACTTGCAATGTTGGTTAGATCTCTTGTCTCACCTGAGCCTGAGAGGAGGATTGTAGCTGTGGCTGTGGCTGGGCAAGATGGGAATGGGAACCCACTACCTGGGAGGCTGGATCTGCTACTGATGGTTCCTGTAGCATGAGTTCAAGCATTGACTGCTAAAAAGGGGAAAAAGGCAGGTACAGAGGAGCCAAGTAAAAAATAAACAAATCAAAGGTCTGAACCCTTGTGATAGAGAGCAGGGTTTGCATGGAGGTGTGTTTGCAGGAGCCAGAAGGCTCACCCTGTTTCCATCACATTTATTTGCAAAGCAAAGATGCAACCACCAAAATAACAGCCTGATGTAGAGTGCACTGAAATCAGCTGAAGGACTCCCACAATATTCAGCAGCATTTGACTTAAGTCATAAAAATGTCATGTTCACAGTGCCATTTTACTTCTCCATTTTACAGCGTTTCCCAGGCAGGAATGGTGCCCATCCTTCACACACCACTGGATGAGAGAGGGAAGGTTGTACATGGCTAAACAAAGAAATTTGTCAGGAGGGCAGAGAAGTGTTACAAGCTGTATTAGGTGACCCAATGTGCAACTTCAGGTCAACATAGTGTGTTAAGAGTCAATGAATAGCTTGGCTGAATAGCTCAGCTGGGAAAAAGAAAATTAAAAAATAGTTGTTCAGACATACTTAAAGTAAAATGTCTCATTTGAAAAATGTTATTCAGATGGCTACCTGTGTTTCCCTTACTTTAAAGGTTAAATATAATGTTAGGAAAGTAACATTTAGTTTGGGGTCAGATTTTGAATCAGTTTGACTCGGCTTTGAATGAATTTCATCCAAAACTTTTTTTTCAAGTTTTTCATTTCAATCTGAAAACTACAAAGACAGTTCTGTTTCAGGACAAATCCAACTTATATTTTCTGTTCTGAGTTTTTAGTTCTGTGGCCACACTAGAAAAGCAGCTATTCAGAACACCTTAATTACAGATGTAACCACAGTCATCTTAGTGCCAGTAATGAGCAGATAACTTCTTGGACCATATTGACTGGCAGTATGGTAGGAAGTCAATGCTGTGCATTTCAGATCCATTTCTCCTGCTCCTCTGCTGTTTTCCCAAACATCAACATAGTGGAAGAGGAACATCACAACAGTACAGAGCAGGACAGTGGAAGTTTTGGAAATACAACATACACAGCACCCTCTAGGCACAAAGCAAAAACCAAAGAAACACTGTCTGAGCAGTTTTATATGTACATATTTCAAAGCTCTTAATATCTAACTACAGCCTCTCACTTCCCAGCCATCAACTGCTCCTTTCAGGGTTTATATTAACATGTTGAAACACACACAAATCCTAGAAGGAAAAAAAGATGCAATTAACTTGCAAACCTTGTACTCCTGTACTCAGCCTCCCAGTGTGTGTGAGAAGGTTTTCTCTGCACAACGATCAGCAGCACAGAGCACATCGGGCACCTTCATTCAGAGCTGTCTCCTGGGTCCATGATGCTCTCTGAGAAGGCAAGACCCTGGCAAACGCATCAGTGATAGAGCCCATAAAGGGTCACTTGTCAGCTGGCAAAGGCAAGAACAGGTTTTCAGCTCTATTTTTCCATGCAAAAATAGCCATGTTTTTAAAAAATAAAAGATAAACATGCTTGAGACAGGGAATGTGAGAACAGGCTCTTTGGTAATCTCCATTACACAACTTCCCAGCAGGTGAGTGAGACAGGGGTGGGATGGGAGGATGCTCAAGACACATGCTGGGACAGGATGACAGCATAGGGCTGCAGTAGTCACTTTATTTTTTTAGTAGCTTCATTTGTAATCAAAAAAGGTATTATGGAATGAGATAGTTATTCAACTGTGAAATTGCTGCCATATAAAATCACTGACAGTAAGATTTATGTAGTGTTAAATTTAAGTCTATTTATGCAGGTTTGTGGGTATCTTGGACATGACTCTTGTCATACATGACTGTTTTCATCCATAACTGCTGGAGCAGTAAGGTCTGGATGAACAACACATTTTGGAAGAGACACAATCCTTCAGGCTTAAGAAGGCCTAATTACCAAGCTGAGAAGAACATTTTTTCCACAGCAGGTCAGTCCACAAGTTCTTTCTTTAGGAGCAGTCAATGCTGGTTGCTGTTGGACCCAATGGCCAGATGCCTTGACCACTGGGCTAGCACAGCCGTGTCTGATTTGCTCTGGCAGTGTTCCCACTGCATATGGTCAGCTTTTCTGGAGCTTTCTAAACATTTTATTGTGGGAATTTCTTTGGGGGCAGTATTACTATTATTTTGGACTTTGTAAGAAAAAAAAACCAACCCTCCCTTCCGGCCAATTTTTCATAGTTTATTAAGAACACAATTGGAATCCTTCTATACTGAAAAATATTTTGCCAGAGATTGATAATAGTATGCAGACTAAGGATAAAGGCAAATTTAATAATTGTTTTTATTATTCTATTTTCCTGAGCAGGATAATTTCCCATCATCCTAAGTGCCTTGAACAGCCACAGGCTTGAAATAGTGATGATGGAATTTCCTGGGAACAAATTAATGTGGAGGCACTGGGATATTACAGTAATAGAGTAGTAAAGAATGTGCCTTCTACCACACGCCTCCTTCGTATTGATGTATATTTTGGCTAACACCAAATGTCACTTGTAAAATGTGCACTAGTCTGTGGCCCGTGTTTTTCTGGCCTCTCTCAGACCGAAGTGGGGAGGACTATCTCATGTTAGTCACTCCTGATCGTGGTCCTGCAGTGCTTTCCCATGCAGGCAGAGCTCCCACTGATTTCCAGACGGGCATGTACAAGTTCGGGCTGCTGGATCTGTCCCTACCATAGTAAAAATAGACAGTTACTTGGTTGTTTTCATTAAAAGGAGAGGAAGGAGAGCATTATATAACAGGAGGGTTTTTTGGGAGAGTGCTGGTTTATTTAAAAACTCCAGTGATAGCTGCTTTCCCTGGCTTGAATTGGCTCTGCAGCAGGGCACGAAATCTGGGATCTTGCCATTGCTGGAGAGCAATGCTCTTTTCTTTATTAGCAGACAATAAGTCACATTCAAGACATGCTAAAGAGCTGGAAGACAAGCAGGCAAAGCAGACAAATTCAAAGTGAGGGCTGGTGCTTGTGAGCCTGGTGTTTGCATTTGCTTGCAAGGGAGAGGCAGGCAGCACTGAAGATGGGGCAGCTCTTTGCCAATGCTCTCAGTGCTAGTGGGGATCTGGAGGCAGCGGTGAGTTTAATTGGCACCTGTGCTAATTGCTTGCTCTTAGAAGGCAGAAGTTCTGCAGGACTGGAGCAACTGGGTGAGTGCAGAAGGCAGGGCACACCTGGGAGGAGATGGCATCTTTTATGGTAGTGAAGGAAGTTTAGGGACCACTTGCATGCAGCAAGCAAGGAAACGGGGTGCATAGGGGCTGGAGGCTCTGCTACTAGAGGAGTTTGGTCCTTGTGCCATGTGGGGAAGAGGGATCTCGATGCCTGTAACCTGTCCACAGTTTTCTCTCTGTCCTGGCTCTGCAAACTGTCAGCTGTCCCCTCATGGACCACAGCCAGGTCTCACCTACTCAAAGGATATGGCCACAGCATACACGTACATGAGCAGCCATGCAGGGTGAGCCCAAAGGCTGCTTTGTTGTCTTTGGCAGAGGCCAAGAGGAAATGCCTGAAGAGAATGAGAGCAGGGCTTATCTACTATGTCCCTTGACATTCTCCTGACTGGTTCCTCTCCTGATCCACGTCATCTTGACTTGGAGGACGTTCCTCTCCTGTGGCCACTCACCAGAGCTCCATGTGCTGTTGGACAGAGGGGCAGGTCCGCAGCATGGCCATGGAGGGGTGCTGGCACACCCCAATCTGGCTGAGGGCCTCCCATAGGATGCCAGCACTCTGATGACACCACGCTGGGTGTCCTCAAAAGTCCTCAGAGCAAAGTATTTTGCATTGTGCATGCGTTGATCCCAAGCCCAGTTTTCCTATTGTTTTCAGTGGTATTTGGTTTGGGCCACAAGGCCCTGAATCAACATAGTGTTGAGGCTGGTAAGCCAAGGGGACTAGAGCACCTGATTAGAAAAAGGCATTTTTTAAAAATTTTTCACTGCCTGGATGTGAAGTGTAGGGTTGGGTTTAGAAGTCACTTCCATAGGACTTCAGCAAATCCTGATGTGCTTTGCTGAGGACCTGGCTGTGGGCTCTAAAAGTAGACCCACTTCCAAATGAAATACAGAATATTCTCACTGGGAACAACAGACTGTGTTCATTCCTTGAACCAGTTTCATTGCAATACTGGGGTTCACAACATGCAAAGGCAAGGTGAAAGAGTCCTGGTGAAGGCCATTTGAAAAGCCTCATTTCAGACTGGTCACCAAATAAAAAACACAGCAACCTTAAAAAATATATATTTCAGTGCTGAGACGTTAATTGTCAACATTGAGCCAAGGGGCATTTCTCACATGTAGTTTCAAATGAAAAAAAAAAAAAGAATTGTTGGCACAGCCTTTGCTACAGTGGTTCCAGAGGAGTAATTAAACAGGAGCCACTCAGAGCCAGTTTGGGGGAAAGCGTAGACTGTGATCTTGGAGGGGGATGGACTGTGTGCCTGTGTGTGTGTGTGTGTGTCCATATTGTTTTTTTTTTAATTTTCTAGTCATATTTCTGCATTATTTTCCTGTGTGTCCATGGCACCTTATTTCAAGGAACAGTTTGAAAGGCATATGCTGTTGAGCAAAGGGAAAAGAAACTCTCCTGATCTTTTTTTTTCTCTTGTCTCAGTGAACACGCCATTTCTTGATGCTTTTCCCAGGGCTTCTGTGACCTATGCTTTACACCACCTGGCTGGTTTAATTCATGAATCTTCTATTAATATGACAGGCTCTGCAAAGGTGACCAAAATGTTAGGGAGACAGATGCCATCAGTATCTCTCAAGGGTAAATACTTGAAGTTTGCTCCCTTTTTGTGTGGCTGGTCTCTGTTCTGATCTTGGCACTGTGGCTGAGCAACTGAGACTAATTCATTTTTGTTTCTCCCTCAGATGCTCTGGATGAACACTAATCATAATTTTAACAGTTTTCTGTGTTTTCCTCAAGTGTCAAAGCCTTCCTTTTCTGACTCTCCTGCTGGAGAAACCCCCTCTTACACAGATGAGCAACGTAGCTATTAAGAGTCCTTATAAGCCATAAGCAGTCACAGTGTGCTTTCCACAATCAGAGCATGTTTTGCCCTTCAGGCAAGAAAATAATTCTTTGCTCAGGGTATAGCTAGCTCTGTGTTGAATCAGCTCAGCATGTCATTCTCCTAGAGATTTCACCTGAAAAGGTGCCTCAGGATCTGCTGTGGATGGCCCAGCGGTGACTAACATGGAGGCTGGACTAAGCAGAAATAGGTCTGGTGCAGATACCTGGCCCTGGTATTGCAGAAGGTGCCTTATTTCATTTTGTCCCAACATGAGACATATTCAATGCTACACAGGAGGAAGAAAGGGGAGCAAAGCTCATTCTTAGAGGACGTCTGAGCTTTGCATGTGGGTCTGTTCTGAGTGGAGAAACACAGGTTTGGACCTAAAGCATGTAAAAGCATATAAAAGTGTACTGAAGCATCTCTAGAAGTACTGAGACATCTTGGGGCCTTATTTTTCATCCTGCTTTTCTACCGTTCACCACACAGGGAAGGGAGACAGGGTCCCACTGACACAACTAGAGTGTTTCGGCAATGAATTATCATCACCACAGAGTGGCTAAGGAGAGGATGATCTCTGGGGTGGTCTCAGCATTAATAGGAGATACGATGAGTGAACTCAAAACTTTGCCTGTGCTTAGAAAGCAGCAAAAGCAAGGAGATGAGTAAACCTCGTATCTTCGTTTCATTGCAAGCTGCTAAGTGCTTTGGATCACAGCTAAACACTGGATTGAGCCCACATAAGAAACCAGAAGTCAAGCCCAGATCCAGCTACACTCTTGACTCCAGGACAAATTCATATCTGTGTCCAAGCCTGAGCCTGTTGCACTTCTTCGCAGAGACAAAGCCCTATATCTGCGCTGTCCACATTATATTTATGCTTAGGAGACTGTCCCAGGAAGATTGTTTCATCTTTGGAAAAACCCTCTTTTTCGAACCGGCATTGTGCTGGTCTCATCTCTCCTTTCACACTCCTTCCCAAGGCAGTTACTTGTCTGCTGTAATTTACTCTTTAATGCAGCACTTTCCTATTCTGTGAGACAACAATCATGAAGCATTTAAATTCCAATTGAGTAGGGCTGGAGTGCAGAGGGGCTGCGGCTTGTGCTGCATGGACAATGGGAACCTGAGACAGGGGACACCAGTTCAAGGCCCCCCAGGAAGGAAGGCTACAAGCTTCTCCCTCACATTCCCATCTCCCTAGAGATGTAAATCAAGAAAATGAAGGGAGGGGAAGAGGAGGAGGGGGGTGTTTATAGAAAGAAAAGGGAAAATGGATTGAGTTGTGCTGAATTCTAAGACAAGGATCAGCTACACAAGAGAACTATTGAATAGCTGTGAAATCTGGAATTGAGCCATCAAAAAAGCTGCTGAGCTGCATGTGAATCAGGTTGATTGTTTTTGAGAAGCACCTGATTTTTTTTTTTTTTTGCCCCCTTCTCTCTCTCCCAGGCTGCGTGCTTAGCCTTGGAATTTGAACATGACTGCCGATGTGCTAAACTACTTTTCCTTGAGATAGAGACATTTTAGGGAGCGGGAGAGGAGGGAGGGTGGGGGAGCGTGTCTCTGGATGTGAAGGCTGTGGTACTCGGACTATGAGCTGACAGGTTCCCCACTGCTCCAGGGAATGGCAGTGAGGAGTTCCTGCTGCTGGCAGAGACCAAGCAGGAAAAGCAAAGAGCTGTAACTCCCTGGGACACGGAGGACAGGGCTGCTCCAAGGGCTGCTGGCTGCCCTGCAGCTGAGCTGCAAGTATGTTTTGCCAGATCCTCACCAACTTTGTGCTCCCAGGAACTCACGTTTCCTACCTTGTTTCCCAGGACAGAGGAGGCACCTGTTTTCTGAGGAGTGGTCCCTCCTGGACCTCGGGAAAATTAATTGCAAAACCCCAGTTAATTACTAGATTTTTCAACATAGTGTCTGATTCTCTTGTGTGCATTGGTAGAATTATAATTCCCTCTGCAGCATCCACTAACAAGGGAAGCATAGCACAGGGATGCTAAGATGCTGTTTTCCCAAAGAGAACTGTGATTCCAGAGTGCCCTAAAAAGGCACACTGAAAGAAAAAAAAAAGTTATCAAGACTGCTTTTAAAAATCTAGCAATTTGCTTAGGGTTATGGAATGAGTTGGGATTGCAAGAGTGAAACCTTGTCTTTCCTCATTTGGTATGGCTGAGAACTGTCTCTGTTCTAATTTATTATTATTGTATTGCATTATTGTGTAATTTTATTGCATTAAGAATCATGTGAATAGCACCATGGTGCTCTGCAAACACACAGCAACACAGAGCCACTGCTCCAAAGAGCCTTGTTAAACTGCTTCCAGATTTGACTCAAGAGACCTATACTCTATTACCTTATGCAGAAAACATCTACATTGTTTTATTGTTGTTTATTGAGCACTGAGGGTAAGCACTGCACTGGGCAAACTTGCTCAGTCTGGACAGATCTATCAAACTTCAGCTTTTCTGCAATGGGATGTGCTCATGTGGCCTCTTCCTTTTTCCCCTCTATTGTGGTACCATAGCTCAGTCCAACGCCACAGCTTCTCTGCCTCTCTGGAACTAGTTGATGAAAGTCAGTTTACCCTCCAGCCCTTACAGGGGTGCCCACACCCTGTAGATTATCCTCCCCCTGCCCATGTTGGTCATGCTAATGGCTGAGAGGTCCCTGGTGCCTTGGAGCAGCCCTGGGGTTGTTCTCAGTGTCACCTTCACCCCACAAGGGCCTCTGTCTCTCTTGAGCCTGTGTAGCACCCACACAGCAGGTGAGTGCCACAATTGTCCAGCGTTAGGACAAGTTTTAACAGTTGCTGGCTGCCACAGCAGCTCAAAGCAGCCAGGATGCTGCCATCCTGGTGTCTGCAATGATGCTGGAGATAAACAAATGAGCCGTGGCTCGTGTTAGGAGGGAGCCCAGCACACTCTGCTCAGCCCCAGCCCCACCAGGCACCAGATGGGAAAAGTCTCTGTCCTCAGGGGGTTATTTCTTTCCTTTCAATGGAGAAGACCCTCTCATGGGATGAAATATGCCCCCGGCAGCGGAGGTAGGGAAGGAAATGCCTCGCCATCCCCTCTCAGCCCCGAGTCTGCTTTTGTGCTCCTGATCCCTGGGCAGACCGCAGCACCCCAGCACTGGTTGCGTACAAGGTGCTGCCCTGAGAAAAAGCTCACAGGAATACCAGCCATCCATCCCGCCGGGTGGAGGGAGCTCTGAAAGCGCCGGGGCGGCGGTGACTGAGCTCCGGCGGGAGGTCAGGGGCAGCAGGAGGGCAGCGGCAGGGCAGGCTTTGTGCACCGGCCACTGCTGCCCGCTGCAGACCCCGGCCATTCAGAGAGACCCCGGCCCTGGGCCCCTTGAAGTTAATGAAAAGACTCTCCGGGATGTCAGGGGGTCTTGGGCTGAGCCCTCGGTGTGCAAAATTAGTTCCACGTCCTCTTTAACTCAGTAGGAGCACCCAGAGATGCCCAGGCTGAGCGCCCTTGGATAGGTGCAGGAAGCATCTTCCTAATCTACCTATGGCAGTCGCTAAAGCACCTCAGAGAGATTGGCAGCCAGGTTTTTATTTTATTTTATTTCTTTTTTTTTTTTTTAAGCGGAAAAAATAATTAACCTTCACCTCAGGTCTCAACTCGCATAACCACAGATGAGATTCTACTAATAATTTGCTTGCTTAAGTGACTCATAATAAACACTGTGAGTTTACTTTTGCTTTGAGAGCAGCTGATCTTTGGAACAAACCGCCCACAGGCGTAAAATCATGTCACCCATTTGCTGATTTAACCCCCTGAGTGCTCACACATCTCCAGACCCTGCTAAACTGCTGCTTGCAGGGAAGTCTGGAGTCTGGCAAATTTTGTAATTGAATGTAAAATAATATCCAGAGAGGATGAGATCTATTTTTTGCCTGTTTCAGAATGGGATGTCTTTGCTCAGGTCGATGGCCCCCACATATAGGTGCAGGGATGTAGGTGAAGGCAGGCACTGCCTGCCCCATCCAAAAGTGCTGACTAGCTATTTATGTGCGTTTTCTGTGGTGGCATATTTGCCATATGACAAGTTCTCCTGAGGATCCTTTTATCCATTAATTATAGATGAGCATGCTCAGCCTTGGTTCCCCCTCAGGCCAGCCTGAATCTCAGCAGTGCTAATAGTGGGTTTGGAAAGCACTGAGAACCACTGTGACCTCATGTTGAGTGCAGGATCCTAATGGGACACCACGGGACTGGCTGATGCCAGTCTCAGAAGGATGAGTTGCTGCTGCAAACAAAAAGAGCCAGGGTCTGTTTTCATAAAGAAATCTGTTTTCATACAGCTAACCAATTTTCCCTCCGAAGAACAGGTGGTGTGCCCACCCTCACTGCCTACTAGGAGAGCCCTGGTTCTGTGCACAGACCATGCTCAGGAGGAGCCCACTGCAATACCATGACTCCTCATGCAAAGGCAGAGATGACATGTGCACACTGACCTGGGTGTGCAGTTTCATGTGCCAGCAGCGACACCCTGAAACATCCCCCCATCTGCAAAATGAGACCTGGGCATGCCTGGTGTCACAGCCACGGCACAGGAGGGACTGTGCCCTGTTCTGCAGGTGGAGATAGCTGAATCTGAACCAACAGAAGGGCTTTCCCAAGGTCATACAGAAAGCCCTGCCAGAGTATGCCCTGTAATGTAATTTAAACATCAAAACCCATCTCATGGAGCAGGCAATTGCTCCTATGCTGTGTACACGTGTTCCCCTGCCCTCTGCATTCCGCGCTCAGTGCAAGGAAGGTTTGCAAGAGCAGCAAATTGGCCTCAGGCTGCTGAACAGCAGCTTTCTGTGGAGCCCTCAGACTATTACATTTTTTGGAAGAGAATTTTATTTCTCTTCATCCCCAGCTTATGGTATCAGCTAAGCAAAAACCTGCTTGACCTAATTTCTCCACCTTGTTGATCAAAGGTCATGTTTACTAGGATTATTTCTGTCTTCATTGTAGGCACAGCTGGTAAACAACATGGAGATTTTACAGTATTTAACTTTCTGATGGATTTATGGAGGCTCCCTGCCTGACTTCTTTTGCTTCTTTCAAAGCTTTTGCACTCACCCTTCAGATGATACCATGCACTGTACACCTTCAGACCCAAAACCCAAGCTGAGCAAGAGACAAGAGACGTGTGTCAGCAATTATTCACCTTCCCTCCCCATAGCCAGCACCAAACCTCCACTCCAGATCATTTGCCTTCCACAGAGTGCTCTCATTAGATCAGGAACAGCTCAGCCCTACTCACGTGCAGTTATGGGCATTACCAGGCTGCAAACTGCAATCAAAGCAGAGGGAAGCTCCCACCACCTTCCCTGGGATAGAATACCACATAGCCTGATCCACATGCCAGCACGAAAAAGCTCTTCCTCCACAGGGAAAACAGTCAGGGCTGGGGCTGGCTCACCAGCCTTCACCACCTTTTAGCCTCAGTCCTGTAGGTCCAGCAGTTGTCTGAAGAGTTTTGCACCCTTGGCAGCTGTAGTACACTTTTTAAGAGAAGATAGGAAGGTATCTCCATCCAACACTTGGCCTTCTCTCCTTCTTGCAATGCAATGGTGGTAGGAAGGGTCAAGTCTGGATTTCCCAAGTTGCAAAGCCTCAGACAATTTGGATTTGAGGGACAGTATCTTCTGTTTCCCAACAGTCCAGACCTGTGGCTTCAGCCCTGCGTGTGCCAACACTTTTTGGCAGAAGGAGCAGAGTGTCCCTGTGAGCACCAGGTGTGCTCCCAAGTTACTTAGCAGATAACAGGGACCCTTCAACTTCCTAGATGAGGATGCTGTCACCATCCTCCCTGGAAACAGCTCCTTCCCCAAACTAAAACCTGGCTTATGCAAGGGTTCCCCAAAGCAGCGTTTGCATCCCCAGTTAATAAGAGAGTGCAGTTTGGAAGCTTCTGCTTTTGCCAGTGTGTTTGTGCCAGCAAAGAGATTATTCAAATCCTCTCTCCTGAGGAGTCAACCAAGGGGAAGCTGCACGAAGTGCAAAGTTATTGCCTCTGTACTGTGGTATTGATCCACAAGCAAAGCCAGTGACTCACAAGGAAATACTATTTCACCTACTAAACAATGGTCTAAATATACATTATTCAGCATATTTTATCTTCTTTCCATCAGCCTTCCACAGGGTAGCTTATTCAAACACCATGAAGTCATACTTCCCTGGTACGACCATTTTCAATTATTTATTAAACAATGGATGTTGGAATGGACCGAGTCCTGCAATGGTCAATTATTTCTTCTTTTTCCAGCTGAGTCAGCAAAAGGTGGTATAGGTGTCGAGAGGTAAACAACTTGTTAGTTACTGCTTTGGAAAGGCTTTGTACCAGGCTCCCAAAATAGGGGCATTGCTCCTTCGGAGGCGTTACCGTCACTAAAAGTAGTCAATGCAAAGCTTTACTTACATTCTTGCCCTGAGCAGAAGATATATGCCTGTACTTTTCCATATATTTAGAGTCTGAGCTATTTTATTTCATTTATAACATGAGGAGGTCAAAGAAGATGCAGAAAAGCTCTGGAAATATCAGCATATCTTACTTGGGTTTTCCAGGAACCTCAAAGCAAGCTCCACCCAGAGCACAAAGCAAAGCCCAAACCCACCTGTCAGTCCCTCAATCCTAGATTTCCTTCAAGTGCCACCACACATAAGTGAGGTATAACTTCTGTGCTGCTTGGGGCAACCTTCATGCTCCCATGCCCCCATGCAACCCCCAGCAGCTGGGGAATAGCTACACTGGCATCTCAGGTTGTAAATGTGTGCAAAGACCAGATATTCAGCCTTAGGGAGGGAGCTTAAGAGAGGCGGGGGAAAAAATTTAGGGTTTTTTTTTTTTAAATTTCCCCTCAGAACATTCTGACCACAGATGAAAAAACCAGGATTTTTTATTAGAAAATTCTGAAGCTTTTTGAAGTGTGTAGCAGTCAAAAAATATTGGCATTACTGCAAGATAGGAGCAAAGTCTTTTAATGCAAAAATATTTATAAGTGTGGGTTAAATTCTTGGCTATCAATAATCTACTGATTACAATGGTACGGCAGGAGATGGGATCTATTGGCTTCAGGAGACTGCCCTGACTTTTACCAGGAAATGGTGTAAATGAAGTTAAACTGTAATTTGTGGATAATTGAGTGATCAGTGACAAATGTCCCTGTGACACACAACAACCTGTCATGGAAAAAGTATGCTGCTACAGCAACGTGTCACATGTGGTCTTAAACTGATTATCCTAAATCATCCAGTGTCCCTGCTCAGTGCTTGTTAAGAAAAAAAGATCCCCAAATTTGACCTTTGTAAAGTTTAATTTAAAATAAATAAATAAATAAATAAAAGGCAGTCAGAGATAAGTCAGAGAAGATTTTGCTGCTGACTCGAGTGGACTCTGGCCAGGCTGCCAAATGGAGCATTTACGTGGGTAAAATGAGATGCTCGCCCTCTTCACTTACAGAAATGTCATGCAAACAAACATTTTCAGGTCAAAAATCCCAGATGTGTAAAATAATAACCCGGTGTGGAGAGCTGGTGTCACAGCTCCAATTTGCACAGATAGGCTAAGGGTAGCCTAGAATCACAAATCTGAGCCTCCCCAAATATGCTCTTTCTGGAACATTGTGCCATAGAAAATTAATTGCATTCCAGCTCCAGGGAGCATTAGCACTTCTCTGAATTCAGGGCCAGCCTAAGGAGCAACCGTGCCCCAGGCGAAGAATCCAGCCCCCTCCTGGCCTTTGCCCCTTCCTCTGCAGGACTGAAAAGGAAAAATTATAATAAATCACAGCCTTTAGAGACACCCACTAAACACTGACTGGAATATAAATGTATAAATAAAATAGGAACTGAACATACTCATCTCAGCCCTCGACCGTGGCTTTTCTTCCCTTCTCACTTTCATTTCTTCTTCCCTTTCTTTTACCTTTGTTTCACACATTCTTCTCTCCCCATCCCCTCCCCCTTGCCTTCTTCAGTTTTTCCTCTCCTTTGTTGTCTTTTTCTTTCTAGCCCCTTTCCAAGACTGTCCTTTCTCACCCTTTCTGTTCATCATTCCCTATTGGTGGTTAGATCTCTTTCCTTCTTCCTCAGCACTTTTTTTTTGACTCTTTTCTCTTCCCCAAGAATGTTCTGAAGATAAGAAAACAGCTCTCTGCAGAACAATCTGTATCTTTCAGAGATTGCATTCTTATCATTATTTTCCTTACAAAGAGCAGTTCCCATTTAAGATACCTTATAGGTTTTCTCAGGACTGGTATTTAGGTATAAAAGAATCCAGAATCACTGGTTTCCTTTGGAAAGTTTGGCATATATGTGGTGCTTTCATTAGATAATACATTATTTAGGAGCAAATCTGCTATCCGTGTACAAGATTTCTGTGGCTGTGGAAGGTTTGAGCATGCAGGTAGTTAAAAACTGATCTGTCTTGGCAATAAGGCTTAGTTCTGGCCAATTTATACACTGTTATTCTTACAAGTTTGAGTTACTATGAGTCATGTAGAGTGCAAGGAGTAAAAAAACTAATTCATGATCCTACTAGCTTCTCTATTCACAAGTTTTATCACTTTAACCATCTAAATCTCTCTAACATGATATAACACCCCCAGTGGGGATGAATTATGTCAATATAAAGTTGCTTATACTGCTCCAGTTACTCTGTCAGGGAAAGGAAAGGAAATGTGTACAGAAGGTCCCTTTATGTTCAGATGCCTGATTCTGCCTGAGCAGCTGCAGCTCTGAAAAGTCTCACACTGCTGGTCAGTGGAGCTCTAGCAGTACAGAAACTACCTGTAATAACCTGAAAATGAGGAAGAAAAACTGTTTTGTGAATGAACAGTTCTGCAGCAGAGAAGCTGTGAGGTTTTTCCGGGATCCTGTGGTATCCTGTTGACACCTGAAGCATTTTATCTTTGTTACAACACCTTTCCAAGGGAAGCATTTTTCTTACTCTCCCACGAACTCCCTCCCCAATATGTCTTTTTCTCTCCTGCTGACTCCAGCTGGCTCCCTATGTCCTCAGGACTTGTAGAGGCACAGCTGAGCTGCAATGCTCTGCTCCTGCCCACCTGATTACAGTGTTGGCAACATTTTGACTGTCAGTCACAGAATATTCTGAGTTGGAAAGGACCCACAAGAATCACTGAGCCTGAGTGAATGGCCCATACCTGGTCGTGTTGAGAGGGGGGCTCCATGGAGGAGTACATAGAGGTCTGGGAAATCTGCCCTTGGTGTTTCCCCTCGGTCTATAATCATATATACAAAACATTGACATTGTTGATTTTCCTGCCCCAGCTCTCCAGCAAACTTCCCAGGATGACGGCTTGGATGAGGGGAAGGCAAAATCCTGTAGCCATAAATTCCATAGCCGCATATCCCACAGCCCTGACCCTCAAATGCTTCCTCAGGGATCTGGCCAGTGTACATCAGGGCTCCTTCCAGCCCCATGGAGAGCCCACAATGGTGAGCACTGGTGCATGGCCACGTCTCATCCCACCAGGCAGTAAGGCAAGTGTCGGTGATCCTGGTCATGGAAACTGAGAAACAGTCCAGGAGCTGCAGTAGGGACATACCAGAGATCTCGAGAAGAGAAATAAAGGTTTCAGCCTTAAGTATTGATCAGGTCTTGGTCTGGCCATGCCCTGGCAGTATGAGGCATGGTAAGCATCCAAGCTCAGTATCATGGAGCTCAATGCAAACTAACTTATCCGGCCAGGAATGGGGCTGTGACTGAGCTACAGATATTTCTGCAGCTTCTATTAGCTGTAGTCCACTGTACCTGGAGGGCTGATGGACACCCATTCCCTCATTTACTAATTTTTATGGATAGTGTATCAGTTGTAGGTTCCTGACAGATTGCAGACACGCAAAGACCCCGTGCTATACGCTGTGCCTCAGCAGCAGAAGTGTGCTCTTTAACTCCAAACATGACTGACCCGATGTTCCTTCTTCCTTAAACTGCTCTGCAGAACATTCTCTCTGGCTCCAGCTGAACTTCTTGAGGGTGGTCGTGGTGATGGTGCACTTCCAAAAGCTTGCTCTTTGCAAGACCACTTTGTACACATACATATCAGATGTTTCAAACATATCAGGGATAAAAAGGTTGATCTTATCAGTTTCATAGTGTCATAGAGTTGGAAGGGACTCCTAATGGTCATCTAGTCCAATCCCCCTGCCATGGGCAGAGACATCTTCATCTAGATCAGGTTCATCTTCCAGGGGCTGCCCTGTTGTCTTCAATCCTTGCTCCATTCAAGTCAACAGGACATTTTGCCATCATTTTCAGTGAGCAGAGCTGGGAGTGGGACTTCTCACCAGAGTTAAAATCCAAATACAGGATACAGGGAGACGTGTTTAAAATATTGAAAACACCTTAATTCCTCTTCTCTGTTCCTCAGATGGAATTTAATGTTCTGAGAAAATGTGCATATTTTCTCACAAGAAGAATAAACTTAATTGATCCTTTCATTTTTAACTCTCTGCCCGGTGGCAATCGGTCACCTCTCTGCAATAATAGCTGCAAAGAAAATAATCTTTGCTGGATCAGATGAAAAGGTGGAGAAAGAGTCATAGAATTAACTGGCAGAGCAATCTGGTTGTTGCCCTAACATATGGAAATAATAAGTGCCAGCCAGATAGAGCCTGAACACTGAGCTTTCATTTTGTTATTCTAAGCACAAAAATAAATATTTTTATGACTATATGTAAAGAGTAAAAGCAAATAGAGTTAATATGTAAAAATATACATTTTGTTTCATTATGTGTAATAATACATATTGATTTCATTACAATATTTTTGTAAAGATCAGTTTGCCTGGGAATAGTGGTCTATTCCTAAAGCACAGCCTGCCTTTTTCATCCTATCTTTCTGAGGTGTTGTGCTAGTATAGAATGAAATGGAAATAATAACTAGGCTGTATAATAAAAAGTTATACACTGCTTTGGGGGGAAAAAAAGCATTTGGAAAAATGTGAACTAAAAATATTTTTATTTTTACAGTTGAACGTGTCTGCCTGATTTTCAGTCATGGACTACCATGGGCATGGAAGAAGAAATAAGAGAGAGAGGGAAACGGCAGTAGTGCTCCAACTGTGAAGTGTTCCAAGCAGTAATGCACCAGGCTGCTTTGTGGAATCTCTGTAGACCCCATAAGAGGAGGACAAGGATACTGATACAAACCTGGAACTCAGACCCAGCAGAAGTTTGGAGATGAGATAACTACAGAGAAGCACAATATTTTGCAGCACTGCCCGGGCACAAGCAAAAATGAAGTGTCCCTTCCCCAGTGTTGGCATTGTGGGGACTCGGCCAGTCCTGCCCTGCACCTCTGCTCACCCAAACACTGGGTTCCCACCTTTACCCTTTGTGTCTCTCGTAATGCTTGAGGACCACAAAGATCTGAATTTTGGCAAACAGATGCCTTCTGCAGCCCGGTGCTGGAGAATGACCTCACATGCAGCTGTGTCATTGGGAGTCCCATTTTACATCACTCTGCCCACCTACCACCTGAGTTCATCCAGTACATCACTGCCCCATCCTGGTCTGCAAGGCTGGCAAGTGAGCAGCTGCCAGGCTCCAAATGTCCAACCACATTTTGCACCCCACGGGGGAAAAAGCTGTGAAAAAAATGGTCACAGTCCCTTAGGATAAAGACAGGGAATTTTACAGGCACCGTGGAGGGTAACTGCTGTTTTCTTTTATTATTCATGACCTAGTTTAGCCCAAGAGATAAAGTGATATTTATGTGGATCTTGGGGGAATTCATACAATAAAAAGACAGAAAACAGCAAAGCCCAAAGGCAGGCAACCTTCTCACCATGCCTCAAGGTGCAAAGACTACAGTACCTGCAGTGGTTTTGCTGACACTGAAGCTGAACTCACCTCCTTCTGTGCATCCAGTTTCTGAGAGCTTCATTTCACACTCCAAAAAAGCAAAACCCCCTCGACTGATTCCAAATTTCCTTGGCCCCGTGCTCAGTACAACAACCCATCTGTCTGTTTGAACTACTATGGGCAAATGGTCCCTCCAGTGTCATATCCCTCTATTGATTTTGGTCTGGGTGATGACACAGAGGTTAAAGATCAGCGTATATGTACATTATGCAGACTCCAAGGAATGCTGACATGAGGTGCTTGCAACAGCAAGAAAGTCGAACCGGAGAGCACATTCAAAACGTTAAACAGCAAATCTTGGCTTTGCAAACATTAGTGCTGGCTGCATATGAGAAATTTAAGCTTTTATATCCAGCAACTCTATTCTATCAAATATCACTTAGGCTGTGGGCTGATTTACCGCACTGCTGTACAAGTGATTTAACAGATATGGATTCTTTTTAAGAAATGTGCTTATTTGTTTAAAAGCCTATTATCATGTTGTGGATTTGGACTGAAGTGAACTTTTTTTTTTAATCTAGTGAGTGGGTGAGTTTGGCAAATTTTTTTAAAATCTAATGAGTAGGTGTATGTATTGCAAAATATTTCTGAAAGTGGGCAAAAAAAATGGTTACAGCAGATTTCAACGTTCCAAACTCTGGATAAATGAAGTGATATGTCAGCATTTGTTTTCTTAAGGAAGCAAATAGATTGTGTCTTCTAAAAGAGTAAAACAACATGTAGGTTTCCATTTGTTACAGTCCTATAATTATTCAATAAAACTCTCCATAAGCAGTGGATGCCTCTGAAAAAAGTGTGATATTCCCTAAGAAGGTTGAAGTGCTTAAATGGTGAGCCAGAATGGGAATGGGTTGACTTTAAAAGGGGAGGAATTAGGATTGACCCTAAGAACAGAAACCCAGGGCTGTAGTGCTGGACCCATGAGGCTGGGAAGACATTGAATACTGAATTCATTTTAGCTTTAGTTTCATATTAGATTTTTTTTTTTCCCAGAGTTCTATCTGAATGCCTTGAATCTGCCAAACTGGGTTCAAAACCATGAATGGGGCAGTCTAGTCCCTATGTTTTTGTCTCAAACAGAATTCCACTTGTATTTCATTGTTTTTGATTCCAGTTTGAGAGTAAACAAAGCATAACCAAGCATCTCAAGAATTTCCAAAATGGCTCATTCAAATATGATTTTAAGAACAGGCATGTTATATGGCTATTTTGGAAAAAGGATACTCTCACGGTCTCTGAAGGGCTGATAACCTCAAGAAGTCTTTGCTTATCAGCTGGACACCAGAGTGGTGAACTTTGACCTTCATTTTTTTGGTGATAGTTGGTGGAATCGGAATTTAATTCAACAGATGAGGAGAGCTGCTGGAAAAATGCATTGCTAAAAAGTATTTTTCTTTTAATTTACTCCTGAGAACACAGCAGAAACTTTCTGATGACTCCTGTCACTAAGGACAGGTACCAAAAGAGGACCAAGAAGAGGACAGTGGCAATACAGATCTCTGCTGGGCTCCATTCACTCTTCCTTCTGCCTGAAATATACTCCCTTTTTTTAAAGTTTTTTTCTGTTTGGAAACTCTGTGGCTTTTTGCTCCTTCTTGGTTTCCTTCTGCAGTTTCTTCCTGACCTCTCCATTGTGACTAGCTCTCCTCTAAGCCACGTGCAGGTGCTCCATATGTTCATGCCCTGGCTCGTTTCATGATGTTTCATGTTGTTCTCAAAGGCTTTCCCTGAAGTCATTGTGCAAGACGCAGGTTTTGCTTAAGAGTATGTTAAAGACAAACAACACAAAATACCTTCTGAGCAAGATGAAGAACCTGCGTTATTTTTAATTTCATCATCTTCAAACTTGACAACGTGTCCAAATGTCTTCTTGAAATAACGGGACTAAATCAATGCAGAATTTTGGCTCTTCTTCCTTATTCTGCTTTGGTTTTATGTCTTCTTCCAAATTATCTTATTCCATGTCTCCCCAAAAAGACACCTCTTTTGAAAACATTCAGTCTATGACCTCATGCCATGCTTTATTTGCTCTGTATTATACTACTCTTGTGCAAACTTACTTTGGTGCAGGGATTTGCCAGGTTTTGGCAAAGCTCTGTTTCTGCATGACTTCCATGATAGGGAAGCTTTGTAAATAAATAGTCACAAACATCTTTGCAAATTGTGAGATGGGTAATGCCCTCCAGTGCTTTTGATGTAAGGGCCACAGTTCTTTGCCAGGGACTTACAGATTGAACTCGATGATCTTAAAGGTCTTTTCAAACCTAAATGATTTTATGATTCTGTGACAACTGAAGTTAGTGGAGATACATCCACTAACAGCACCCAAGAGATTGGCCTGGTGATGTAGGTACTGAATCTTCTCTTGGATGCTCAGAGGGTGGGCCAACTCCCTTTGTCTGGCATTTTTCTAGAGCTGCCTAACAAACCGTATCATTTACGGGTTTCTGCGAGTCTTGTTTGAGGAGGCTTTAATTCCTCCACCCCTGAGTTTTGCTAGTGCACATACGTGCTTTTGACAGGGAAGATGGTGTTCAGCAGGCCATGTTCTCAACTGGTATCAATCATTGAAGCCCAGTAAATGTAGGGAAGCTTTTACACTAGCTGAGACATTGTCCCACAATCATCAGAAGAGGGATGTACCCTGAAGCATTTAGTAGGTTAATAAAAGTCCCAATCCTGAGCTGCCACACGTTTGTGGTCATGCACACAGTTCTTGGGACAGGCTTTATCTCCTCTCATTGTTTGCTGTGTGTGTTTTAACATAGAGCCTCAGGACACAGCTTGGCTGTGGTACAGCATTTTGAATAAAGCCGACCCTTAAGCCAACCACAGCTAAGATGCCATAATTTTCATAGAGACATCATGTACTTTTTATGCTCCTTAACTCAACTGTAGTCACAAATCCCTGTTTGTATTGGCAGATCCTGTGAAAATAAGCTTTAGGAGCTACTTGAAAAAACTGTACCTCTGTGACGTTTAGCTGCGTTGCCTGGTCTTGCCTGCCTGCTGAGTGTAGCTTCGCATAGCTTACCTTAAAAAAACCCCACAAACTTTTCAGAACTTGCAATTCACATTATGTAGCATTCTGTGGAGCCTGTAATTAAAATCAAAAAGACATCAACATGTTAAAAACCAGCTCTGCAATGGTTTTCTGAGTGCAACCTGCCTATATACCAGTCGCTGGTCGTTCTTGCCACTTGCACATCTCTCTAGCACATGGCATTAGAGTCATAGAATGGTTTGGGTTGGAAGGGACCTTCAAGATCATCTCATTCCAATCCTCTTGCCATGTGCAGGGACACCTCCCACTAGACCAGTTTACTCAGAGTCCTATTCAGCCTGGTCTTGAACACCTCCATGGATGGGGGCAACCTCTCTGGGCAACAACATTAGTAACTACCACGTAAAAAAAAGGCACTTTAAAGCTGCTCACTGAGACCAACAATGGGGTTAAACACAATTCATCCTGAATTGAATTTCAGTAAAATTAATTACTTTCATGAAGGCCTCAAACTTTGAGCTAGGACTATCCAAGCCACTTCAAAGACATGTTCTCTGCCCAAAGGAGCTTTCAACCAGACAGAAACCCCGGAGGTAGGGCATTGGGGCAGCTGGGGAAACAAAGGTCGGCTGAATGGCATCAAGAGCTCCCAGCAGTACAGGACAGGTCTTTATGCATGCAGTTGTTGTAGCTCACTGAATAGATTTATAGTCCTGCTTGGGTAATTTATTGTTGGCTAATTAGATATAAGATTAATTAAGTAGCTTGCTGGCCCTTAATTAGAAATTTGGTACCTTAATTTATTGTAATTTCTTCTAAATAATGGCTATGCTCAAATAATCCTGATTTATATAATGGCAGGATGCAAATATAATGAGCCTGACTCCAGATTGTGCAAAAGCCTCTTTCACACTGCTCCCAGGGCACAACAAGGTCTTAAAGTGAGCACAAACATAATTTCTGCCCTCCAAGGCGGCTTTATAGAACCAGCATGCTGTGATTCACCATGAGTCAGCAGCAAGCCACTGTAAAGGCCATGACTTGCACAGCTGCTGAGAAATTGGGATCAAAGGAGCCGGTCTCATGGACTCCCATGAGCCTGCCCTTGTACAGGAGAGCCCCGAGGGCAGGCAGTTGGTGTTTGTGTAGCACAACCAACTTGAGCGAGTGGGGGTTGCTCCAGCCTTAGTTATTGACCTGATTTTGCCTGCCAGCTCCCTCTCCCAGTTATTGCTCTCTTTTGTGTTGCCCTCTGCAAGCCCAGAGCGGAGCAACCACAGCGTAAATCAGAGCTGGGACTGGGGCTCCGAAAAAGGGTTATGAAATGTCATTGGGAGCAGGATGGATCTGGGCAGGGGGAGGGTTGGATGCTGAAGTGTGCAGCAGGAGTGGCAGTCTGGATCAAGGTGAAGAAAGCTGGTCTGAAACACCTGAACCACAACTTCTGGGGGTAACCTGACAGCAGTTTGGGGCAAAACATTGCTGGTCACAGCTGCAGCACCAGGGTTGAGGTAAAACATTTTGCTTATGGGTGTGTTGATTTTCTTCCCCTCCTCCCTTTCCTCTCCTGAAAACTAGGTCTTTAATGGAAGGAGGAATCAGTACTGTTGAAAATGCCAACTTGCATGAAAACACTTCATTCATTCAAAAATGATTAATCTACCTCAAGTATTGTGCAGTGCCCGATTTGAAAAGCGCTTCTCCGCATGATTTTAAGAAGTTTAAAAATGTTTCCAGTTCCACTCTGTTTGTTCAATTACATCCTGGGGAAGTTCACTTTCCTAGAGGGTACAGAAAATAAACTGCTGTCCAGTTTCCCAGCAGCCCCTCCAGCTCCATGGATTTAACGTTCTCAGTGAGACAGTATGAGACAATAAGAGCAGCTCTAATCAAAAATCTTGGTCATTTCTCTACAATAGGTCATATGAACCTTGCTGCCTGCTTTTTTTTTTTTCCCCAAAATACCTTTTACCCCTCACCCTAGAGAGAAAAGGAAGTATGCAAAAATCATCACCTACAGATCTGGAAGTTTTTGTACTTTGGTCAAGGTATATTGTACTTCCTTGCACCTTTTAAGCTCACCACACAGAAGCAAAGAACTGATGGATGAGTCGTCTGAACCCTTGTCTGTAATCTTGACCACGGAAGGAATGAAAAAAATCATCATTTTGATTCCTTGGTCTCTGAAATGCTTACCCATTGTTGGGTGTTATTGCTGGGTGTGTCTAGACCCTGCCTGTGCACATCCACACCTACCTAATGAGAGGGACCTAGAGCAGATCATGACCACCAGACATCCCGTGGAACCCTTTCCCTCTGCTTGAGAATGCTTTGGAAGTGAGTTTGGGTCTGAATTTATGACACAGACTAATGCCCATGTATCAGGTCCAGTGAAAACAGTGCTGGATAAGGATATGATCTGGCCCTGGCGTACCCTGTTTGTATTAATATTTATGGGACCTGTATCCCCAGCTTATGTTTTGGGCTATGGGAAAGGAATCATGTTTTCCAGAAGCAGAGCAGAGCCACATAAATGTCAGAGGGATGAAGATAAGGCTTTAGCAATGTCCCTGGGGCTGGGATGTAGTTTTTTGGAGTCCCTGGAGCAGAGCTGGGAGCACCCCCTGCGAGGTTCAGCTTGGGAAAAGAGTCCTCCTCTGCAGGGAAAGAGTCCAGTCACGTGAGCAGGAGCTGTGCCAAGGCAAGGGGCTGTTAACCCCAACAGGACTACCTTCAATAGGATCCTGTTGAGAAATCTGTCTCTAAAATCACCTTGACCCTCTGCCATGTGCACACTTTTTAAAGGTATGTGAAATGAATCTTCTCTTTATCCCTCCCCTTGTGAAATATAAACAATTCCTGATGGATTTGCAGCTTACTCTAGTAACTGACAGCCTACTAGCTGCTGGGATGACTACTTACAGTCTGGCAAGCACGAGATGACTGTGATGCCTACAATGTGCAACCCCTGAAACATGGTATTTTTCACTGTTGTTAAAGATCAGATCTTCAGACCTGCTCAGTTCTTATCTAAGCAGCAAAACAACTGGCCAGAGTTGAGAGCCAGCAAACTCTGGTTTGAGACTGATCTTTGCTGAAAACCTGGCCTGAACAGGCCTAATAAGGGGTGCAGATCTCTTCTGAAATGTTGGTCAAAGCTGTGGATGCTGGGCACTTGGAAAGCAACCCCTCAATTTGCACTTGTGAGAGCTGGGTTTTTCTATATGAACAGTTAAGTGGACGCTGCCTATGTCCCACTTCAGGGACTTGGATGCCTTGATGGGATTCTTTCTGAGTGAGAGTCTAACTCACAAATAGATGGAGCACTGACTAGGCACAGCAAATAAAATTCCTTATTTGCTCACATAAAAGCTGCATTCAAAAAGTAGGGCACCACCATTGCATACATCTGCTGTGAGCCAGCTAGCAAGTTGGAGCTCACCTCCATGCCAGAGAGAAAGTTGGAAACCTGCTCAGTTTTAAAGTAGGTCCTGCCTAGACCAGGAAAAACATTTTGTGGGTGTAAAGACATGCACTGGCACCAGCCATGTTGGGAATAGCCCTGTTTCAAAGAACTTCTTGCAAAACGAACGTGACTTGAGCACTCAGGTGCCTGCCTCTGGCAGAGATGGGGCTGCACCAAACCTTCACTCACACAGCAAACACCTCTGTCGGACCACAGAGCACGGATTCACCAGTGACAGAGGAAAGTACAAGAGAGCAGGATTTATTTATCAATCACATGCTAAAGATTGGGATTTGGCTGCCTGAGGCCATGTATGTCAGATCTGCCACTGGAAGACGCCAGGCAGGCAGGGAAGAGGGACACTGCCTGAAGACATGCAATGAGGTCTTGTCCTTACAAAGCTGAGGTTATGTGCTACAAAAGATTACAGGCTCCAAACCACCTTAGCAGCTGAGTTTATAACAAAGTGAAGCTATTAAAGAAAACCATTAGCTGCTGAAGCAAGAGAAAAGGAGAGAAATGGAGGAGGAGGAGCGGGAGAAAACCACATTTTACTCTGTCTCCTGAAAAAAAGGTGGAAAAGGGAACTTGTCCTTAGTATGTGTGTAGCTTGCATTGAAAATGGGAATGAAATTCAAAATCAAGGACAGCAATTGGTATTTTTGCTCAAGGTGACTGGCCCAGAGGCATCTGTGCTTAAAGTCTGTTATAGAAGAAAACCTTCTGGAGACTGAGCTGGGCAGAGTCTGCAGGTAGGAGAAATGCACTGGAGATGTGGTCTATGAGCTGCTCTGAAAATTCTGGTAAAGAAAACAAGACTCTCAGAGGACAATATCAGTGCAGCACTTCCATAATCATCACCTGCAAAGCTCCAGCTTTGACATGCGTCACCTCACTCATGAGCAAAAGAACTTATTTTCTCTGTGGTTTATATTTTGGGGTGCTTATTTTCTGGCACATTGTGTCTTTTATAAATAGGAACATATGCAGGTTACAAAACTTTTTTAAAGGGTTTGTGAGTCATCCGAACCCTTCCTGTGTTCCCACATCATCTCCATGCACCGAAAGTCTTTTGAGCAACATGGTAGAAGCACACAAGAGGTGCCCTGTTGTGCCAGCCCTATCGATTCTCCTTTCCCACAGCCTGCATTTCACTGGGGCTTTGGAGAAAGGAAAAGAAACACTGCACTGGACAGTTTAGGAATAGTTAATGAATGGAAGAATTTTCTTTCCTACACTGCTGTCTGGCACTTGGTGTACACCCCGAGGCATGGGTGCTTTGACTCCACTGTGTCAGAGAATCCAGCTCTCCACTGTGTTGTTGTGATCAAGCATCAGGGCAGGCTCTGGCCCAAGGTGTCAGCTGGAATTTGGGTATGAGTACAAGCCACTTAAGGCTGGCTGGGAAAGCATGGTTTTTTGGTAAGGACTCAGAGCCATGGTTCCATGCCAACCCCTGATGATGCAATTCTCTCCTAGCTCTCAGTCCTTTTGTAATCATAAGTGATTTTTGTATTGGAAACTTTCAAAACAGTTGCCTAGTTCAGTCAACGTTACAAAACTCAAATGACTATTGAAATCATGAGATCCTAGAAATTGAGGGAAGAACAAACCACTGTGAAATTTCCCTGTATCCCTGACATGCAACCTGTTCCAGAAAGGGAGATGTCACAAGCCCGTTTATTTTAATTTTAAGTATATTTAAAACATTTGTTAAAATCTGCCCTAAAGGCCTGGGAAGAAATGTCTGTATGCCATTACAGTTCTCTGGTGTTCCAGAAAAAATTGTTTTTCTCTCACTAACCAGGACAAACAAAAGCAGGTTTGTGCTCATGCGGGGAGCAAACAGGTGTGAGTCCCTTCAGCATCAATCTGCAGGAATTATATTGTTCTCTATTCCCATACTCCCAGGCAGACATGTCCATGGACTGTGCCATACTTTCCAGCTTTACAAACAGCAGCTGTTTTCATCTCCTTCCTATGTTTTCTGAAGCTGGGCATTGCCATTTCTAAGCAACGTGGTTTATGAACAAGGTACATGAACCTGGATAGTGGCCTTTGTAATATGCTTTTCTCATTACAGAGGGATAATTAGCAAAGCTTTTAGGTCAGGAGCACACAGTTCTTCTTGATCCCTGCATCAGAGCTGTGTTTCTGGAGGAGCAGGAAAAGAAGTCTTTAATGGATTACCATGGTAGCCTGAACACCTGACTGACTGTGTTTCATTCTGGCTCCAATATGACCAAGTAATTTTGGCCTGAATTAAAACAAAACTAAACAAGAAAAAAACAACCAACCAACCAAACAAACAAACCAAAACAAACCCACCAAAAAACCCATACTAAAAAGGACTAATTCTCATTTAGTGCT
This sequence comes from Neopelma chrysocephalum, assembly GCF_003984885.1. NCBI lineage: Eukaryota > Metazoa > Chordata > Aves > Passeriformes > Pipridae > Neopelma > Neopelma chrysocephalum. The sequence continues at coordinate 1,092,711 of NW_020897804.1, read as the reverse complement.
GAGGGGAAACAGTGGTTACAGCTCAAACTGGTGGCAGTTGCCAGTGATCACCTGCATCCTTTTACAAATAGATGCCCCATTTTGAGTGAGGATGCTACAACCTAAAGGGCATTAAACTTCTTTGTCAGCTTCCAGGCTTGACTGCATTTTCCAATACCTCTGCCAACACTTTTCCAAGAGGCCCCTTACTGTCCCACAGTCCTCCCCTGGGAACTCCTACTTGGGAGATGGGATCCACAAACATTCATGGAGCTGCTATATCCTGTCTTTGCAGTTGAGCTATTGGAAAGTAGAGACCATTCCTGATCTCACTGAGATTTTGTCCCTACCCTTTCTCTTCCACCTGTGTCAGCCTCACACTTCCAGCATGAATCATTTGAGAATAAGAACAGCTCTTGCATTATAGATCTTGAACTGTGCCTTTCACAACTGCATCCTGGGGTGTGGATAATATTATGGTAATTCCAGCAATATCTTACAATAAGTCATGAGACCCTATCAGTCTTCTAAAGAGGAATGACAAAGTAGAGTGCTTTTTATCAGACGTATGTGACATCCCAGCATCACTTTGTCTAGCAAACTGTCAATTTGCAGCTATTGAGAGCATCTTTCTACCCTGTAATTCAATAACAAGTTCTCATGTGCTGCAGAACTTCATCTTGTCATTACCCTGTGTTTGCGTCTTGTCACCTTAATCTCAGTCTCTCAAGTTACAAATGTCCCCGTCAACAAAGGAAGTGCTGCACACACCTCCACTTGCCTTCCAGGACTACTGAGCCATGGCTGAGGAGTCAAACACCAGACTGTTCCCAGCCAAGAGCAGTTTAACACAGCAGTGTCTGAGTCCTCCCCATAGCTTCCATGACAAGTAAAGTTGTGCAAAACATGGTGCATGAAACCCATTGGCTGGAGTGCTGCTGGTGAGTGTTTCGGTAGGGCCTCTATGAGTTCATCTTTATTTGTGGTTTCTTAAATTCACCATGACCCTAATAACTGGCGGGCAACTAGACACTTCTGAAATACTGCAAAACGCCGACAAGTTCTGGATATGCTGGAGCCCAGGAGCTTCGTGAGTAATGGCTGTCAAGCTCTGGCCATTGTTCTCAGTGGAGAAGTATTGTCCTTTGGGGTTCTTTTTAAGTGTAGTGATCAAAACTGTTTTGGCATCACTTGCTGCTCAGGCATCCAGGCGCAAGCACAGAAACACTGCTGGCACAAACCAGGCAAATAGTGTGATTGCTTTCAGCGTGGGAAAAATCTCCTTCCCACAGGGATCTTTGCAAAAGTAGAGAAGCTTTTATTGTCTTGGCATTCAAAATACACCTGGGTTGACAGAGGAGGGAAGGAGGAACAAATATCTCTGAGCTTAGCTCGTCAGGGTTTGCAAAGAGCACATCTGCGGCAGGGATGCGACATTTGGGGACATGGTTTAGTGGTGCACATTGGGGGTTAATGGTTGGACCTGATGATGTTAGAGGTCCTCTCCACCCCTAGTGATTCCATGATTCCGTGAATGCATCCTCAGGACCAAACTTCCTACGTGTAATGTAATGGTCAGGGCACACCATCTCCTGAGCCCAGCTTGCCCAGCTAAGACCGGAGCTAGAGATCTGCCCCTACCCCAACTGTCTCTCGGTAAAACTGAGAGCACCCAGATTAATATGAAGCTGCAGTAGGTGCCAAAAATGTGGAGTATTGTTATTTAAACCCTGATTCAGTTACAATCCTCAGCAACTCCTGTCTTGCTCTTAACCAACACTTCTGTGTACGTCTGCACCAAAAAGCGAGAAACGTGTCCATGTCAATAAGGCTTGAAGGCAAACTGCCCCGATGATTATTTGTTGACTAGATTGTCCCCTAGAAGCCATAAGTAGAACAATGCAATTAGATGTCAGCGCCCATTGCCTTAATGTGTAGGAGCTGTGCTACACACCGTTAGAGCAAATTCACACCCAATTTGCATTCTGACCCCTTGCAGCCCTGTTATCTAAAAGTGTCTTTTTCTCATGATAAATGTGTAACTAATTGCATGCTGAGGAGGCTGGTTGTACGGGCAGCTTGGTGGAGCTTTAGGCTGTGCTTATCATATTTTTTTGTGTCTTTTTCAGAGAAAAGACATAAAAAGTGAAACATGAGCTGATGTGACTGGTTTTATATGCTGTGAAGCAGGGGCCTTGAACAGTTTAATATTTACCACCATCAATCAGTCCTTTCTCCCCAGCTGAGAATACATTTGGACTCAGCTCACTGAAACTGCTCTTTTTGTCAAAACTAAAAAAAAAGCAAATTCCACAAACAGAAGATATTAAGTCCTGTTTCCTGAAACCTGTTACCTAGTAGCTACATTTTACTCTAAAATATATATCCTTTGTTAGCAGCACAAGTAATTCTGTGTAGGATCATTTGTACAAAAGACATACTAAGTATTTCTGTATATGATAGACCCTTAAGTCATGAAAAAATAGCATGCACATCACTGGATTTTAACTGACACATTTAAAGTATTTTTAAAGGCAAATGTTTTGATTGTTTTTATTTACTTTATCACCCTGAGATTAGCTCAGTTGGTTAGAGCTAATAACATCAAGGTTGTGGGTTTGATCCCTATAAGGGCCATTCATTTTAAGAATTGGACTCAGTGATCCTTGTGGGTCTCTTCCAACTAAGAATATTCTGTGAAATCTCTGTATGTCTGTATGGCCACAAAAATTAAGGATCCAAAGCCTGAAAAAAAAGGAGGAAAATAATGGATGCAGATAAGAACAGTGTCTCTACAAAATCTAATTATATTGTCCAATGACATTTGTTACCTCACACAAGAGAAATGCCTCATTTTTTCCCAAATAACACACTGGGCTCCAAACAGGAAAAAGTTGCTTTATACAATGGGACTGGGTGGCAAAAAGAAGCTGAATAATTTCCAAGTATGACCAATAACAAACAAAATACACCATGTGGCATACATCAGCCACATGGGGGTTTGTTGTACTGTGAAGTTTTTATTGCTGTGGGTTTCAGTTGTCTGCATGACACATGAAATGACAGAAAGACAGAAGCCCCATAGGCTCTGACCAGCAAGAGCCATTCAAACTTCATAGCCATGCTCAGAGCTGCAGACCAAGAACAAAAATGAACGTGTGGGAATAAGAGCATTTCTCAACATAAGAAAAACAACAACAACCAAAAAAGCAAAATTTGGAAAGGTTTCAGAAGTCTTACAATGGAAAGAGTGTATTCTATGTAACTGCTTAACTTTCCCATCGAGTTATTATTGCTTACTTCAGTAGTCAGTTACATGCATAGGAGGGCCATTCCTGCTCTCCAGAGATTGTTGCCAAAATAGATGCGATGAGATAAATGGGGTGGAAAAAACTCATTTTACAGAGTTTTGAGACAGAGGGAGAGACTGAAACCTAGATCAGAGAACTTATTTGTGTGACTGAATATCTTTCTAAAAATAGGCTTTAAAGACTTGGCTACTCTTGCACAGAAATCTGCAGTAAGGTTGGACTCCCCCAAGAGTCTCCATCCAGAAGAAAGTGGAAGTCTCCCAGTGTTCCCTGCCTTTGCAGAGCATGTCTGTTTTGGACATCCTTCCACATCTTGCAACAGCTTCAAGTCATCACCTCCTTGAAACATATGAAATCTACTTGCTAAGCAATCTGGGGGAGTACATACTCCTAATTGTTCCTAATTAGGGGATTGCTGAGGAGAGTCAAACCAGGAGGGAAACTCTGCTACTCCTTGCTCATATTTCCTACCTCCTGTTGTCCACAGCCTAGTTCCTGCTTGTGTGCTCTCATACCACCTAAAGAAGCATTAATTAATTAATAAGCAGTCTTTATGCCTAAGATCAGTTAGATGGTTCCATACAAAGCTTTTCCTTTGTAACTCTCCCTAGCTCCTGAGAGAGCATCTCTCTTGCCCTCTTCAGAGAACATCTTTTTTTAATTAACTTTTTTATTGGGCTGTTCAGAAAAAAAAAAATCAGAATTACAGAGCTTCAAAAATACAATTAGCATAATGTAACAGTAACAACACTAATAAGGGTTGGCATGCATTCACCCAACTGGGCATGACTTCATAGAGCACAATAGCAGCTTCTTTCTGCAATACCAAAAAGACCCAACCCAGGCAACCATCGCCTTTCTGTTGCACAAGCTGAGAATTGCCTTCACCTCCTGGTCTCTGCTCCACACAGGGATGCTGTAGCTCTTGAAAATGTATGACTGGCCTGCAAACAGCATGACACACCATCAAAGGAAAGTAGCAGAGAACAAACTTCTGACCTCGACAGAGAAGTAAATGCCTTTAAAATGCAGCCACTCCCTCTGGCTGTTTCAAAAGCTGATGAAGAATTGTGCCTAGAAACCAACCTACAAACCACAGAATGAGCACAGATTTCATTTTATGTAAAAGGGTTACATCAGACATAGCTGCAGTGACATGTATTCATAAACATAGAAAACTTCTGACAGAAGGTAGAAAGGTAGAAATTGTCAGTCAAAGAGAACTGTAAACGATGCCATGTGCTCACTTGCAGACCTGCCTTAATGAAGTGAATGAATTTAGCCACAGAGACCACCAAGTTTTGTGCGAACAAGCTCCAATACTGTTGGTTGGAAATTCTCTCAATATTTGTTTTCCAGAATTGTTTAGGGGCTTTTTTTGATATGGTGAGTGTTTAAAAACTACAGAAGCCTCACATGTATTATGTTTCAATGCATGCTCTCCATTTTCTTCAGAATTTTCTTGTGAGAGATCCCACTTCTGCAACAGATATTTCTGTATGTAGTAACAGAACTGTGGATTTTTACAGACAGTATTACAACACAAGCACATAGGCCCCTATTCAGAGCTTGTGTTTAGTTTGGAGTACTTGCACTTAACCAACATTTAACCATGTGGGTTGAAGACAGTTAGAGAGTTTCCTAACCCTTTCACGCAGGGGTATTCAACAGGAGATTAGATTTGTGCAAACTCTGCGCACATTTTCTTACAGATCTTATAGTCAGCAAACTTTCCAAACTGACCTCTGCCAATTCCCCCTGCTTAACTAAACCCCATTCTTTCAGAGTTTTCCTGGAGCATCGGGAATATTGTTTATCCTGAATGAATCCACTGAATGCTTACCAGTGTGTCTTTGATGGGAATTTGTTTAACAAAGAAATATATGTTTGTTTCTTGACTTCTCCTTACATACAGTACTATGTCTGTGCTTCCCTCACACAACCTGGTTCTGGTCACTTCCCTCCAACAACCCTCCAATCCAACAGTGCTGTGTGATGATGGCAGCCTGATTAGTGCAGAGCACTAAAAGTTGTATTTATCCACTAGCTGCGTCAGACAGGTAGAAAAATCATGGAATCTGAAAAAGGACTTTGATACAAGAGGAATTTTCATGCCTGGCGCCAAAACTCAGACATTCAAAAGTCTGTTAGCTCCATTTAACTGCTGGTGTACCTAATGTTTTACTCTAGATTTGTCTCAGCATCAAGGTATCTACCGGCTGTGTGATACGTTGGACTGCAAAGGTGTCGTGTTGGCAAAGCATTCATTCCACTTGGAGAAAATCCACCCTCTCAGGTCATCTCATGAGATATGTCTTAGACTCATAGAATCATAAAGGTTGGAAAAGACCTCCAAGATCAGAATCCAATGTTTGACCAAACACCACGACATCAAATAATCCATAGCACTAAGTGCCATGTCGAGTCATTTCTTGAACACTTCTAGGGATGGTGACTCCATCCCTTCCTAGGGTAGCCCGTTCCAACCTAACAACCCTTTCAGTGAAGAAATCCTTCCTGATGTTCAGCCTGAACCTCCCCTGGTGCAGCTTGAGGCTATTTCCACTTGTCCTCTCACTCACCCCCGCCTTGCTACAACCTCCTTTCAGGTAGTTATAGAAAGGGACAAGGTCTCCCCTGAGCCCCCTTTCCTCCCAACTAAACAATCCCATTTAACATTGGAAAAGGCAAACTCTGCTCTGGGTCTCTCTCCAGCCTGGGTTAACATTTTGTGACACTGGCATCTGCCACAAAATTTTGGTTGTCACTAATGTCTCTTTAAAGTGAGACCAACCAGATTATTTGGAACTACAAAATAAATTCCAGGAGGACCAGGCTCAGGATTACAGTCCTCAGTCCTTGCAGAGTCACAAACTCCTGGAGAAAATAGGTATCACAAGAACTATTACAGAAAATAGCATAAAAATTTCCCCCACACCTCCCTGGTTTTCTTTATGACAAAGGTCAGACTGTTGTTCAACCTGCTGGAATTGCTGAGCTGCTAACTTTTGATGCCTTTCACATGTTTTGGCTGCGTGGCTTTCACTGGCTCATCTTTTGAGGTTCTCTCAGCGTTGCACCCACAATAACTGATTTCGAGATTGAGCAAGAGTGCATTGTGAAAGCTGCTCTGAAGCAGGATACATGCTCACCGTGCTAAAGTGAAAAAGTGCAGGGGTTGGAAGTTGCAAACAGAGCTGTGTATACAAAATTCATTTTCTGGCTACTCCCTTGAACTGAGAACAGCTAATCTTAACAAAACAAAAGCAGACAGGCAAGAGACATGGTCCAGAAAGGCACAGTCAACCTGACTTATCAAACAATCATGTTTACTTTTTGACACTGTTTTATTCCATTAACAATTACTGATCTAAGACAGTTCTGCTAGGGTATTGGAAATCTTTACAGCTCCGGGGGGAAAAGTGTATTCTCTTAACAGTTTTGTTAGCTCAACTATTTATTCTTTATTTATATTGGCTTTGATGTGAGAGAAGAAAGTGAAAAAGAATGTAGAAAGTGGGCAGTTTCATAATACAAGTATATTTATCAAGTGAAGGAGGCTTAGGAGACAAGGAAAAACTGTAATGTGAAACACTGCAAAAACACAATTAGGAACATAAGCAAGAAATTATGCACAGTCTAACCTGATTTCAACCTTTGCTTGCCTGGTACGAAGGTAGTTTTTTAATGGCATTTCCAAAGAAATAAATACCTGCTTTTGTGATCTGAAACTCAACCAGGAAATTGCACCAGCAATTGGCATCACTCTACAAGGAGGAAGTCGTAGTGTGCAGAAGACATGATGGCTCAACACTTTTTAAATTGCTGAAAGGTGCCTGAGATCAGCAGAGTCTCCCAAAGGGTGTTGGGATTAAATTTATCTGAGGAGGAAAAAGAAGGGGAAGACCAAGGATGAAAATATTTTGAGGATACTTCTATGGCTCAATCACCAGTATATGGATTCAGTGCCATCATTAGTGCCCTACAGAAATTGTGGGCTCAGAGAAAAGCTGGTATCTCTGCCCCATTCTCATCTCAGAGCCATGATGTCTGAGTATATATCACTTTTAGTCTTAGATTTATTTCTACTTGGTGTGCTAAAGCAGCCCAGCTGGCCTCTCTTTAAGGAGGGGAAGGGTGACAAATACCCAAAGGTTTCTCTACACTCAGAAGTTGCACAGGGTGACAAACCTCCCTGTGAGCACACTTCCCTTCTGTCTCAAACAACAGTTCTTTTTTTCCAGTTTGTCTCAAGCCAAGATGAAAAAAGCTCTGTTGCATGGGAACAAGAACTTGTGGATACCTGTTTGACACCAGCAATTGCACAGTGAGGCTGTTGGGGAGAGGTAAAACCCAGGTGCCCCTGAGAGGGAAGGCGGGCAGACCATGACGGAGGAGCACACACAGTCTGTGTCTTCCAGTTCCTCTGAGGCTCCTCCCTGGACCCTTCTAGCCTCTTTCTCATTGCTCTGCACAGATGTGGAAACTCTTGCACACAGCATCGAGGGACCTGGATCTTCCTAGATAACAAAGCTTGCTTGATCTCCTCTCTAATAGGAAATATATGTCATCCTAAGGATTTGGCTTGGGTTGGACTCAGTCTGGCTTTTCTGCTCTTTTCTCATAAAAATTCTCCTTGTCTATATGTGTACAGAGCTGCAGATGGTCATGCACAAGCTTTGCATGCTTGGAAAAGAAATAATGGGATGCATCTATGATGGTAAAAGGTTTTAATGCTTGTAAAGCTCCTCATTTTTGTAAATAGGAAGCAGAGGATAAAATAAGCCCTCAGTAGTTTCCTGTCCAGACTCCAGCTTCTTTCCAGAGAAAAGATGTAGTCATGAGAAAAGGATTGAAAGGTCTTGCTTGAGTAATTTCGTGGATATACCTGATTTGGGGTAATTCCTAGGATTCCCTCAAATGATCCTTCTCTTTCTCTGGTTCCTGTAAGGGATTAAAAACTGGGACCTGTGACATCCCACCTGGAATGGTGGTGGTGGTGATGGGTTGTGCACAGCCCTGTCTTCAGACACTACTACTTGCTGGCTGAGCAACGAGATTGCCCATAGCTATAAAATGGATGAAATAAGGACCACGTTTTCCACACACAACCTCAGATGAGCCACCTGGAGACATTAATCAGGCAGAAATTTTTATGCACAAACTGGGCAAGTGTGCATTCAGCCATCCAATTGGACTATCCCAAGGTATGTTTTCTGCTTGCACATGAGAAAATGGATGTTTTCACTGCTTCAGAGGTTGGTTTGAAAAAAAATCTATCTTTTTTGCTATCTAGCAGAAAATCTTCTAATTTAAAGAGTTGCTGAGAAAGATTGCAACAGAATATCTCCCAGCTGACCCAGTCTAACCCAGAGGAGAATCCAAATTACTCTTTCCCCCCTGTTCTTTTTTCTTTTTCATGAGAGACTCTTCTCAGGCAGCAGGATATCAGACATCCTACGCGGCAGACAAAGAATTCTGTTTCACCTCTTAGTTTCTTATCCAGTTGTTTTCAATGGGGGAGTTTGTTTTTCCTGTATGATTGGAATAATTACCCTGAAGAGGCAAAGGACTGGGACAGATGTTCTCCCTAACTAGTAATAAAAAGTGTCCTTCAGCTTTTTGCTGGCTGTGAAGTCCACTAGTTCCCATGATATCCCACAGTGGGATGCAGGTAGTGAATATTTTAGGAAGTGGAGTGTTGTTGCTGGTATCCCTTCTTATTTCAGGGCAGGACAGGGCAGAGTCTGCAGTTAAATTAAACTGTATGTTCACTCTCTCCAAGAAGGAGAACAATTTTTTAAAAAGCTCCTAATTGTTTCAGGTTACCTACCCTTTACAAGGCAGAATTATTATAGTTATGATATTTTACCATGAAATGGTGCTGCCAGCTGTCAACAGCTCAGGGAACAGTTAATTATATTTTTGTACAGCTGTTCATAAGAATGTAAAAAGCTGCTGTTCTCCTCCTAAAAAAAAAAATCAAATTTTTGGCATCAGTTCTTTGGGGAGAATAGTTAAGAAGTGTCCAAAATACTTGTAACTGGAAAGCCAATTCCTCTTCTTTCTTTTGTGAAGTAAAAATGCATTTCCTCTGGTGTAAAGGGAATCAGCTTACTATTATGGAGTTGAGTCAGGAATGCTTGTGTTTGAAATTTAAGAATACTCTCCATTCCTAGAAATGCCACTTCAAATCCAGGGATGATTTCTGTACAGCCATACTAGGAAAAGTCAGAGGATCTGCAGATTGTAGCCCAGCAATGCATCCATGTGGATGAACCTGCAGTGACTTCACATGTATCAGATCCTTAGGTTGTCTATGTCCTGCCAAATCCAGATTTTTCCTTTCTGATGGATGGCAAATGCCTCCGTTTCCTACTGTACATATCCCTAGATATAACAGCAATTTGGGATTTGCATTTCTGGCAATGCCTGAAGGATCTAGCCCCGTTCTGCCAGATCCTGCAAGACATGAACAGTGCTGGAGATTTTATGGTGTAGGTAGACAAGCCAGATAGAGTGTGGGGAACTTATTTAACTTGTTTATCCTTGCTGGGGATTTCTGCTGCATGGGCAACACAGTGGGTGCTTCCCAACTCTGACATTTAAACCACTGCAAGCCCTACAGAGGGTCTATCCCAAGGAATCCTACCTACTCTGGTTTGGCTGCTCAAGGTCTAGCAAACTTGAATGCAAAAAATCTCTAATTGGTTAGTGCTGACTTGCTCCAAAAGCTCCTCTCTGAGTATTCTAAATTCAGCCAAGACATTTTTCCCTTTTATAGTGATGTGGTTTGTTATAGCTGTGCATTGAAACACCTTCAGGAGACTAGAAATAAGTTCTGAAATTCAGAAAGGCAATTTACTTTTGAGATGGACATTGGAAGGTTTTTAATCATTTTTGAAGATCTTTAAAACATTAAAACATTAATTGAAAAAAAAAGACCAATAGCAGCTAGAGAATCAAAAGGAAGTCCCTTATGGAAGGACTAGGCAGGGAGATGTTAAAAAACTAAATAAGCAGTTTTGTAAAATAAAATCTGGGCCATGGAATCCCAACAAAATGCTTTGAAATGAAAATATATTAAAATATCTTGTAGTTTTTGCAGTTTTAAATAGTTCACTATGGTGTAAGCAATTTTGAGCATTTTTTCTGTCTTCCTCCTTCCTATTGATAGTCTGTCATCTTTCCAAAGCTGAGAAACTTTGGAAAATATGGATAACTGGAAGAAAAATATAAAGAAACATTGTTTATTGCCCTGCATAATTTTTTGTCAGAAACGGGACATATGAAAACTCCCAATTAAAATATATCTTTGACAAAAAAATGAAGGAAAGTGAATTCCAAGCAATTTATCTGCCTTAAGTGAAGAGACACCCGCTGAGTCATTTAGACAAAAACGTGCCAAGATTTACAAACAGGCTCCTGTCCCAGCAAGAGCACCCAAACTCCTCCAGCACTCAGTTTCCAGTTCTCTACCTAAATGTGAAAAATTGTTTGGGTTTTTTTTCCCCATGAGATGGTTTTTTCTCCATGTCTCTGGAGAAATTTTTCCCAATGAAAGGTTAGTGGGTCTGTTAGATTGTGTCTTTGTTTGGCTGAGCAAGGTACTGGTCACTTCTGTCTCTATTATTGAGAAATAGCTTGATTTAAAAAGCTGGAGTGTACTCATAGCATGATCTGACAGCTCTCTACTCTTTATAGCAAACTCCCCCAAAACCAGAGGACATATTTATTCTGAAAACACTATCTATAATGCATAATCTGTTGCCAGGATCTCCCTGCTCAACGAAATACTAATGATCACAATCTTTCATTGAGAGACTTTGGAGAAGACCCATAAGGATCCAGGCTCGGAAAGCTATTTCCCATATAAGAAACTCCCTGATTAAATAAAACTGGACTGTGTTGGAAAATAATCTTTGTCAAAGTATTCATAGACTTCAAACTAAAAAGGGTCTGGCCATGCTGCTGTTCTCTGTAAACCTGTCAGTGTCCATCATGCCCTTCTTTAAGCAGTTACTTCCATGGCAAACTGACCTTGCAGGTGCTCATAGCATCTGGGACTGTCAACCCCTTCATCAAGCTGGAAACAGAGCACTGAAATGGACAAGGCAAGATCCACATCTTGCAGTCTTCCCTAGAAATATGACCTTTGTGTGCTGTGGGCTTCAGGGCAGTGTTGGTGCTAACTGAACATGAAGAGAGACCTTTCCAGTAGCCTGATGGCTCCTACAAGATCCACTAGAACAAAGCCCACGCTGAGATTTGTTAAACAGTTGGTGACAGCAAATGGCTGCAAGGGAGGATGGCAACAGCACTGGAAAATGCAGCCCAGAGACATGAGTAAGTGCGCTTGGCAAGATGCAGTGTGCTGCTCTATACCTCGAGAGAGGAATCAGACACTGTTGCTAGTGACTCCCCTGCCCGATACCCTTGCATGTAATAAAATGCACAAACACATTGGTTAAAATCTGTTCCCTTGACAGCTTGTTTGAAAAGATAAAATATAATAATAATAATAATAATAATAATAATAATTTTTAAAAAAAGACAAAACCCTGAGCATCACTTTTTCAGATAACTCTAGACCAGAGCTGAGTTATCCAAGTAATGAACCGTGCCCTGCTCTCTACTGTACTTCAAGCATTTTCAGAATATAAAGGAGCAGGGATGGGAGAAATTGAGCTAGCAACGTGAAAATGGAAAATAAGGCAGAAAATTGCAATTTAACTTCATCAGTGCAATTGTGTGGAATTGAAACGTCACTTTAGCAGCCCCAAGACATGTTAACAACCCTAGAGAGTCCAGACATAAAAGCAAGATATTTTCCAAACTTCAAATGGATCCAAAATTTCCTAGCAGGAGGGAATTGTTTTAACATGTAACTTTCTAATTAGATGTTGGAAAAACTTAGTGGTCGAGTAGATCCTGCCCTAATTTACACTGAAGCAACTGCATTTTAAAGCACAAAAATAACTCTGGGTGGAGATGGTCTTACCAAAGGACAGAATTTAGCCCAGCATCTTTAAAGTTCATGCACCTACATGGTCGGAAACTCTCTTGCCCTGAATGGGAAATGGATAAGTCACAGAACTGGAGTCAATTAATGTTAATTTAGTTCAGTCTTTCTTGCAATAAATGGATGTAAATGAGGCATCCCCAGTGGAGACAGATTTACAGCAGGGAAAACAGCTATAAAAGTAAGAACAACAGGAAAACGAAGCTTGGTCTCTGATAAGAAGGTGTGAGCTAATTATGAGCTTCCAGCTAGTGCATGAAAGTAACACATTTAACCCCAACAGATAGTAAATGTCTAATCTGGCAATTTATGGTGATTGACAGGTGAGAGTTGCTGTGGGAAGAAGAAAAGAGGGGTGATGTAGCAGCTCTTTGCATTAGTCTGTAGTCCACTGTGTGTTACACAGGGCAAGGTTCTGACACAGTTCAAGCTATGCAAACCGATGTAATTTAATCCTGTTTCTTATCAAACTTTCCCTAGTGGCTCCTTCTCTCCCATCACAAGGTTTCTTTACCACTTAGGAGCCCACTGACTGATCTGCCTAATCTCCCTCATTTTCCAAGTTCGGGTTTTGCTGAGCCTTCTTGGGCTTGCTGTGGAGACACAATTCAGATGGGATGTAGGAGAGGAAATTAAAAAAGAAATCATATAGCTACTGCAAATCACATGGCCTGGGGTGTTGTCTCCTCTGTTTCTCTGAGAAATCTTGGGTTTGCAGCTTGCATTGGCTTTCAATAGGAAGGTGAATGTCATTAGTGGCATTCAGTCCAAGGGAGTATATTTCACTCTTCAGGGACACCAAAACAGCTGGTAGAACAGAGGAACCAAAAAAGGTCCATGTGTCCCTGTAGCCACATGAGACAGTCATAAGGAGAAAGTACTGATGTCTCCTTTCTCTCCCAGGTTCTGGTACTCTGCTTAACCTGGTATGACATTTTCTTGCTTCTTATAAGCCCCTAATTGTCACTTACTCAGACCTGGGCGCACTGGTTGTTCCCCAAACCGCAATCCCTTTTTGTCCATACCACTTAGGTTACATGAGAATGGCCGCTCAATTCGTCTGTGCTTGGCAAATAATCACTGTCAGGCATGTATTAATTGCATAGGGAGAAGATGGCAAGCCTGCCCAGCTCTGACCCTCTGCAAGCAGTTAAACTTGTTTGTGGTGGAGTCTGAAGCAGCTGAGACAGGTCCATTGCTAGTCTTGCAGTGAGAGTGCCAAGGACAAAGCGAGGTTGACTTTCTGCAAAGGAGAACACCAACACTTCAACAGCCACTGAGGAGATGTGTTTCCTACAGAGGTTTCAGTCTTTCTAGAAACTGTGTGAGTGTACACAGGGTCAGTCTGGGTTGATCTCTGTTCTTGCCTCAAGGCCCAAGTATGGTGGGAACAGATTTTGTGACTAAGCAGGGTCAAAGCTGGGACAGGGTTGTAAGAAGCTGTGAGTAAGGATGGTGCCCAGGGCTAGCATGACACTAAGCGAGATTCAGAAGGGTCTGTAGATAATGCACTAAACCATCTGGCATTGCCTTCTCCTCCAGATGGCTGTACCCACAGTGTGGAGAGCTGGTGTACCAGATACACTGGGAGATGAGGAAGGAAAAGGCCATCCCAGAGGAAAACAGGACAGTGACTGGAGGAGAGTGACCAGGTACCCTGGACACCAGAGTAGATATGCCCCTGCAGCAGGTGCTGACCCTTCAACTGTGTGTGCTTGAAAATCTCCATCCAAACTCAGAGGTACTCGGAACACAAGGACCAGGAATTGGCTCAGGTAAGGTCACATGGTGCCCGTAGCAGAAAGAAATGGGCACATTTGGGTTGCATTGACTGGGATACAAACTGAGCAGTAACACAGCACACAGCACCTGTGTGTGTAGCAAAGGCTGTGGATAAGACCTAGAAGACATCAGGACAAAGAGTTTACAGCAAGTGTGGAGGTGTCTAACTCTTCCAACTTCAGCCTAGCAGTGGGCTTTAGTCTAGGCAAGAGGAACATTGTCATTTCCTGTTTGAAAACAAGAGGAACATTGTCATTTCTTCATGGTGATGTTTTGTTGTTTTGGTTGTTACACTTTTTGTTGTTTTCTCTGTTTTAGTTCAGGTTTGGGTGCCTGTTGTTGTAATAGGAAGCCAAAAAGGTGCCCCTGACCCAGGAGTACCTGTGGACAGGCGAGAACTTCTGAGGGAGTTTGCACTGCCTCCATTGGCAGCTGGCAAACTGAGGACACTCCAAAGAGCTTCCCAAAATTGTCTACAGCTCCACTTGACCGCAGGCACATGGGATCTGCAGACCAGTGCCATACGGTCTGGAGAAAGCACAGAGCAGTGTTTAAAGCTGCATCCTACCACCACTTGTCACCTCTCACCCTGTGTGGGACAGGACTAATTTTGTGAACAGCAGGGGTGGATGGTGACAGCCTGTGGGACTGGCTCGAGCCCAACAGGCAGTGCAAATGCATGTTTGGCTCCACAGCTTCGTTACACATCAGTGAACGGGCCTTCTGAGCCTGTAAAAGCAGCCACCGTTCCTTGTGTACATTGATGCAGGTCCCTCTTGTGCTGCCACTGGAAGTCTCAGCAGAGACTGGGGAGTTTATTAAAAAAGGTGAGTAATTATGCAGAGCAGTTCACATATCCAACACACCATGTATGCACGGACTGTGACCTTCCTGAAGGTTTCTCCTGCACACCCTTCAGCAAGTTTGCTGTGAATATAACAGGTAACCAGAGACCTGCACCAGGGAGCACTTGCTGATTGCAGCAAGAGCTGCTAAACAGCTCTCTGACAATGAGCATTTAAAGAGCAGTTTCCTTTCCGTCCTTCACTTTTCTTGCCTAATTTATTAGCATGAGGTCATTTTGATTATTAACCTGAGCCCTTTTCTTTCTGCGGGCAAGTGCTTCCACCCTCATGCTGCACATTTGCACGCCACCTCTCTAAACGTTTTATTACTCGATTTTCCTGTTTGATTTCCCAGGGTACTTCAGTTCCTGTTCTGAGATACAGTATGTTCCGAGAGTTACTTAAAGACTCACAGATCTCCAAATCTTCAGGGATAGTTTCCTTTCCTCCTTCTCAGTAGCTGACAGATGGTTATTCCTCAACAAATAAAATCTAAATTGTACAAGTCTGCTCTGCTGCAGAAGCAAGTTCTTAATAAGCGCCTTGCTGTGATGAAAGGAAATAGAGGAAAAAGCAACAACTCTAAAGTGGTGGTATTTAGAATTAAAAATAGACTCCATTTGATAGAATTGCGTGGCAAAATTTCATGTCTGAGAGGAACTTAAATGGTGCAGAGGCCTGGTATTGGCTCTCTCCAAAGGGATTAGTTACATTCATAGCAAACTTTCATGAGTGGCAGCTGTTTTCTGAACCAGTGGTAATGATGTGCCAAATCCTCCTAATGCAGGACCCCACATGTGAATGTATGTCAAGGGAAAAATGAATCTCCATCCAACCAGGCTCACGCAGCCACAGTTAGACCTGCCAGGGCTGCAGAAATGGGCACCCAACAGGTCTGCCAGAAGCAGAGGCTGAGATGAGTTTATTAGGCAGAAGCTGGCTCACAGCAGGTGTGAAGGGCTCCCTATCTGCCTGACCTGCAAACTCGTGCCATCCTCTGGTCCCTCTTTGGTAACACTCTTACCACTCTGAAATGGCTTTGTAAAACTTCAAAAACCCACTATGTCTTTTTCTTAAAAATTCCATCCTGGAAACCTCTTAGTACACTTCTGCACATGATGTGGCTGCTCTGGCTCTCCCTGGTCCAAATTCTGATCAGGTTGGCATTGGCATGGGCCGTTTCCTACACCAAGGTCTGATTTCTCTGGCATCATCAGGGTTGATGTGGTTGTGCACAGACAGCTCAATCCAGCCTTTTCCATCATAAACCCCATGGGGTTCAGCATACTGCATATATGATGAATGCTAATCCACCAGCATGGCCCTTGGTCAGCATTGCTGCAGCACCATGGGCTGAGCAGCTAATTGTGCTCCTCACCAGACAGCTCTTACCTGTTCCTGAAATGCTGACCCAACCAAGGTTTTCAGTCATCTGAAACATCTGCAGGTTTTGCTCCTTCTTGGTGCTAAGGTACAGTAACAAATATGGTTGAAGGAATACAAACACTCATCTTGCTGTGAAGGGGCTACCACAAAAGCTGGCTGGGAAAAGTCACTATTAGTAAAATGATTCCACGGGAGAGACCCTTGGTGCTCTGGCATTTCAGAGCTGCTTAAAAGTGTCTCTGTTAGGTCTTCATTAGTTATAGACTATGAATGGACTGAACTCAGACAGCAATCCTGTGGTAGCCTGTGAGTTTTAATCACCATATCAACTGATTAAGAAAATAACTGCCTAAAACCAGCCTGATAGTAATCTTTGATTATACCTTAATAATTCAAAATCAATAATTCAGATCACTTGGAAAAAACAATTGTGCCTTGGATACAGAGAACAGAAGTGGGCAAAATAATCTACTAATCTCTGGATTTTTCTGGCACCCTATCCTCTCAGGTACTCTAAAAGGCAGTCTTGATTTCACACTGTGTCTCATTTGAATTTCATCAGGTTTTCATGGAAGCATGAAGTAGGAATTGGTAGTTCCTTCAGAGAAAAAGGATTGGGTATATATGATTTACAAATGAGCATTATCAGCTGTTTTGACATAGTGTCCAATATCTGTATTCATCTGTATTCGAGGTTCCTGCATGGACTCAAATCCACAAAACCCAGTCTTTGGCCCTCATGTTTTCCTGGGATTACTCAAACTCTCAGCATGACAGCACTCATGGCTATACTGGACTTGAGGCAGAGGACACTAGATAACTAAGCCCACAGCCTTGCTTTTGTCCTTTAGGAGAACAGTCTGTCCCCCCTGCACACGTATACTTCTATCCTTATCCTGGCTCCTCACCCATTCGCAGCCAATAGATCGTTTCCTTGTCTGTTCCAGCAGAGCCTTTTATCTGCTGCTATCCTGCCCAATTGCCTGGGCTACATGACATCTCCCGGAAGGTTCTCCAGCCTCTGCAAACCCAAACAATGACTTTAATATCAGCCCCAGGAGGAGCAAAGGGGCCCACTGCTGCTCCTGTTGGAAAGTCCTGAAGGAGCAGTTTATACAAGCTCTTGCCCTGATACATCTGAAAGTTAAAAACTGCAGCAAGAAAACCTCACTCTCAGAGGCAATTACATTGCTACTCTATCCACCAGTCTCTGAGCACCTTTTAAATCAACTTTAATACGATCTCTTTTCACAACTCCCCTGCAAGATAAGGGTGATACCATCATCCTTGTTTTACAGATGGAGAGCCAGGGCACAGACAGAGCACTGTTGCCTAATCAGTTTTCTTTTATTAGTGAGCTTTCCTCCACCAGTGCCTGGTTATGTCTTACTCAGCACTCAGCCCTTTGAACAGCTGCTCTTACATGAAGGCTCATGAAGGCTGTCAAGTTGCCACAGAACGAGCAGACAAAGAGGTTTGGCTGGTTGAATCACTGCAGTTCTTGAGGTACTAATGCTGGTGCAACTAAAGACCCTGAACATGCAGGAACTGTACACTCATCTAAAACTGGAACATTTAAAACCAGACACTGGTTCACTTTATTCATGAGCAATCGTAATCCATATTGGTGAGAACAGGTTGTGCACCTCAGGGAGGTAATTTTATTTTATACTCTGGCTTCTCTAATTAGTACTAAAAAGAATTTCTTTTGGTTGTGCACCCTCTGTTTCCCAGACAGGGAGCTTCTTGCTGCAGTTTCATACTTCCTGAAAATTGTCAGAATGCATAGAAAACCTGCTTGCCATGTTGCAGCACGTAACTTTGACATCACTGGGGAAATCATCTCCTCTGTTTACATTCCCATTACGTGGTTTTGTATTCCT
Organism: Neopelma chrysocephalum; assembly: GCF_003984885.1. Classification (NCBI taxonomy): domain Eukaryota; kingdom Metazoa; phylum Chordata; class Aves; order Passeriformes; family Pipridae; genus Neopelma; species Neopelma chrysocephalum. The sequence continues at coordinate 1,074,503 of NW_020897804.1, read as the reverse complement.
GTGAAGCCAGTGCTCCAGCCCAGCTCTCCTCGTTCTTGAGCATAGTTATTTCTCATCCAGCTCATGCCAGACCTGGATCCAAGCAACGGTGCCAGTCCCATGCTTGCATACTACATCCATCAAAAAAAGTCCACTTGGATCCTGACATGTTCTATTCCAGTCATGCACACAACACACTGAGCCACCCTTCTGACTGAAGAAGAAACACCTAAAATCCAACTTTGGTGAGAACAAAACCAATATTTCCATCCCTCCTGTGCAACCACAAGCTGGCTGCTGCTTTCCAGATGGAGATGCTCTCTTTTGCACGGAGAGCAGTCCCTGCCTTGCAGCAATATCCTGCATAAGGTGGGCTCCCAAGATAGTGAGAAGGTCCATGTTGCCTTTGCACCGTGTGCTAAAATCTGAAGAGCCATTGAGAACTGTGAGGTGGTAGATGGTCCATGCCCACGTGATAGACCATCAAATCTTTTCCTGTTGCTATATTTTCTTTCTTTCCTCTTTCTTTTTTCTTATCTGCTGGTACACGACACCTGCTAGGGAATGCTGGCCTGAAGCCAGCAAGAAGAGGGAGCAGCTGAAAGTTGCTTGGCTGACTTTCTCTTTGGAGAGCTCTTGGCAAGTTTTGCACAGACAATGAACAAAAAGTCCTGTTTCTTACTTTCAAAATGCAAAGAAGAATGGGTGGGATAGCAGGGCTCTGCAATACAGATTTCCCCACAATCCCCACTTTATGGAAGAGTAACACAGATCAATCTTGGGTGCTCTTAATATGGGACAGAAAGCCAAAATTCAGTCATCAAACAGCACGGCAGGTGCTCAGAGCCACCCAGACCGCCAGTGTCTCCTGTAGTACAAACAAGTAAACTCTTTGATTTCAAGCTCTGCTATTTTGCTCAGATACCCCTTGTTTACTAAGTGCTGAATGGCACTCAGCATTTACAGATGTAAAGCCCCTAACTGGGAAGGTCATTAAAATTGGCGGGAAGATTGGGTAAAATCTGAGAAAATCCACAGGGGAGCCCAGCTAATTAATTATGGTTTTGTAATGCACCTAAAAGAACAATGTTCAGAGTTCTGAGCTGTTTGAAGGGACTGTTTAAAAGCAAATTAAAGCAGAATATCTACTGTAAATGTACAATTGAGCTGCATGCTAAACACACAGGCAAACTTGTTTACACTGCTCCTGAGCCCTCTTGAGCAGGGTAGGTTTGAACATTTCAACACAAATGTCACTGAGTTAGGAGAGGCTGTGAGAGATGAAGCAGGCAGGGGAGGAGCAAAATCATCCACTGGAAAAATAAAAGTAGCGAAATACTGCAGCAAAGAATGAAAAATACATAGAGACAAAAAGGGAAAAACAAAATAATTGAGATAGAACTGAGTCCACTCACAACCCTCTGCAAAATTTGTAGCTCTGTCTCTGAAAATTATTTGGGAGGAGTAATTGTTATGTTTTTGAAGAGACACTGCTGGCACTTGCTGCTGGGCAGGCTGGAGTTCCCATTCAGAGGTGAACTGGTGAAACCAGGATGATCTGTCCCCCATGATCAGCCCCTGCCATGCCAGATCTGCATCTGTCACCTGGGGACCATCTGCCTGGACCCCAGCAAGGGCTTAGCAATGACCCACCTACGATTTGGGACAAATGGCTAGACTATGGTGAGCAACAAACCAACAGAGGGTTTCCAGGTACCACAACACCCAGCCCTTATTCAGGTTGAACCATCCCAGTGAAGGAAGCATCTGCCTCCCATCTGTTCCCCGCTGTTCCATGCAGGGGCATATTTTTTCCATAAGCTGAAGATTTTGCCTTGGGTCAAAAAAACTGCATTTTGGAGTGGACCACAACCCCTGGGCTCCCCATGGCTGAGAGCTTGATTCCTGCAGTGAACATGGCTTTTTCCTCTGAGAGCATAACTAGGTATGTTTGGCAACTCCAGTTATTCCAGGAGGGAGAAAAGTATAGTTCTTTCTGCTGATAATCTCATTGTAATTTGGCACAAACTGCTCAAAATTTTCCAAAAGGTTATGGCACATGGTGCAAGACAGGTGTAGCTGGCTCTTGGGAAACACACGTGTATGTGAATGTGTAGCACCTGCTCTTTCTAAACTGCTGCGTGGAGGGGGAGCAGTGGCCCTGGAGGACTTCACAAGCTGTCAGAGTCCATGTGTGTGCATTCCTGTGCAGGGCTCAGATGACACCAAGTGAAGAGAGAAACCATTATGTAACTTGGAAGGTTGTGCTACACAATAACTTAAACAAAAGTGAAAAAATAAAAAAAGAAATGTATCCCAGCCAACTGCTTCAGTGTGGAAGATGAGATTTGTAAGATTAGCGAGGTCTCCTATCTGCCAAATCTTGCTGAGCATTACACCATGCGATGGAGTTGGGTTAACTCCGTGTGTTATTATGACTCAGCTTATGGGAGAGGTAGGGCAGGGCAAGGCAAACTTTACTATCAGCACCTCTTGGAAATTGAGCTATATTTACAACACCAGGTCTGATAAATGTCTGTTGTTTTTGACTAACACCAAACATTGCAATGCACAGCTTACCAGAAAGGGACTGGACTGGCAGCTAAATTGTTTAATTAAGATCAGGTTACCAGAGGGCTAGATCTAGTTCTCAAGATGTAACACAGAGATTATTAGCAAGAAATGAATTTTAATGTAAAAATAGCAGCTGCCACCAGGTAAAACACGTAGCAGCTGGCGAGAGAAACACAGTGTTTGCAACAGTGAGCTTTGCCAGCTACTGCCTGTCACCAGCCCAGCACTGCCCTGCACTTCCCCCAGGGACAGCCAGGGCAGGGCAAAGGACCAAAGAGCAGGAATAGATGCTGTCCCCAGCTCCCAACCAGCTCCCGTGAGTGCAAGATGCTTTTCCCCCTGTTCTGGTGTCGAAGGGACCAGCCTCGGGAAGGGGTGGGTCTCATGCCTCTGCTCTCTCTGAGAGGTCAGTCCAGCCCTATCTCCAGATGGGAATCAGCATGGCGAGAAGGAAAGTCACTTCATCCCTCCCAGGATGAGAGACTAGCAGAGCTAGGTTCTGGGTTGTGACCCTAGGAGTCCCTCCAGGCTTGCCATGAGTGACTTTTGTGCATCAACAGCAACAGATACCAGTTGCAAGCGCAGGAATGAGCAGAGCCCAGTGCCTTGGAGCTTTGCATCATTTTTATATTTTTTTCTGTGAAGGTGTGAGCCTGCATTGCCAAAATCCCATCCCCTTTTGGACATGCTGAAAGGTTAAGTGGCCTTCCTCTCAGACAGCAGGACTTTTGGCATCCCTGTCTCACTTGGCAGCCCATATCCTTCAGTTTTATTTACTTTTGCAATGTGTTTCTTTCTGTTGAATGTGAATAAATTTGACCAATGGATGGAAGAGTTATGAGGGAGGGTCAGACAGAGACGGAGACATGACTATGGGGTTTGTTTGAGCTTCATTTTCACAAGGAACCAGACCAAGATCCACCCACTAATGAAACATGCCCCGCTCCTGCTTATCTGGTGAGACACTGGAGAGTCTCTTAGCTTCCTGGTGCATTAAACTTCACTTAGTAAGAAGTCTGCCTATGACCTGATGTCACCCCTGTAGTTCCTTCTCTGAGATCACTGCACAGAAAGCATTTCAAAAGTGGAATTTAAGCTTAGGGTCCCAGACCTAAGGACCCAAACTCTGCCTAGTTTTACCCACAAGTAAGCATCCCTGCAGCTCTGACCAAAGCCAATGGGAGCTGCAGTGTATTAGACACGTTGGGTTATGGCAGCATTTTTTAATGAACTGTTGGTTCTTTTGAGACTTGAGTTTCTTCATCATAGCTCAGTGCTCAGGAGAGAGGGAAGAAAGAAAAGTGTGTTGGTCTAATGCTGAAACAACTAATTTATGTACTTACACTGTGACTTAAGAAAGTTCTGCTCTAAGTGAGTTTATTAAGTGGAGTCAGGATGTCTGACAGCTAGCAGAGCCTCTGCAAATAAGACAAGGCTGTTGGTAGTAAAAAGTAGGAATCCAGTTAAAAAATAGCTCCTCCGGTTACAAAGCTGCTTGAAATATTGTACTCTGAAATGTTTGTGTTTTAAGCTGTTTTAGTGTACAGTATAAGTCATTGACTTTTTCTTTTTCCTTGGTTTTGTTGCTAAACCTACGAGGGGAAATGTTTTTCTCCACTCGCTGGACAGCAGCCATGAATTAGTAATGACCGACCATGTTTCAAAAGTGTGTGTGTATTTAATCTGCATTGAAAGCCATGTTTATCTTCTTTCTGGAAGCTAAAGGAAGTTTTAACGTGTGTGTGCTGGCGAAGTGCAAACTGCTGAGGGAGGGAGGTGAGCCCAGCATGGGGATGAAGAGCCACCATATGTGGATGCTCTGCATCCCAACACGGGGTATCTGCTCAGCCCACACAGCTGACAGGTAGTTTTGTTCTGCATCAGCCTTTGTGACCTTGGCTCACCACCCAAATTAACCTCTTCCTGTTTAGGTAGTTTCCCCATCTCGGCACAATCCAGATGTATCCCTTGTTTTTCTCTGTGTTTTTAGGATGAAAATGCAGCACCTCCATGGCAATGGGCCACCACCGAGCTCTCGTGCAGGCACTGAGGAGGTCTCAACCACTGGAGGAAATCACTAACACATTGAGCAAGAAGCTTGTGCTCTACAGTGCTTCCTGAGCAGCACCCTAGACCAGCGTGTTATCTGAGAATAAAGGTGCTTATTTCAGTGATTGCTACATGAATTTATTGTAGCTAAGTCTGAAGCAGTTATGTTGGACCCCTGTGGAGGAAATTTCCTCTGTCCAGGGGAAACTGAGGTAGAGACAGAGGATCAGGTAGACGTTAAAGTGCTAATCTGAGATTTGAGAGACCTTGGTTTAAGTCCTTCCACAAACTTCGTCAGACAAACCACAAAGTCTCCCACTTCTACCATTTCCAAAACGAATGTGGAAATTTCATCAAATTTGCCTTCTGAGACAATGAGCAAAACATTCATGCAGAAAGGTAAGAGGTACATAAATACCTCTCAGAGAGATGGTTGTGAACGAAGAGCTGAAGTTTGTGATCTTCATCTTCTTTATACGAATGTAGATTTGGAGGAAGTCTGCTGATGCGGAAGGAGTGTGAGAGAGAAGTAGAGTCCCAGTGATTTAGAGTGGTAAGGTACCTGTAATGAGACCTCCTGACTCTCAGCAGCCTACCTGAAGCAGCAGATCATTTTTCATAATTCCCCTCTGTTCAATTGCACCAACCATTTTTCCTGATGACCATGCAAGCAGAAATATTCAACTCAGCCAGTCCACTGTTATTTCTTCTGCTCTAACTTTGCCATCAATACTTTGGAGTCACTGAGGAGGGCAGCAATAGCAGTGGCATCTTCACAGCTGCTCTACAAGTTTTATCTGTACAAAATGTACTATTCATAATGAATGATTCTTTAAGGGAAAAAAAAAATAAAAACTTTCAAAAATCTTTTGGGCTTTAAAGTGTAAGGAAACCATCACTTTTTTGGCTACATAAACTTCACAGTACTTTTCTATTTGGGTGGAACAGGATAATCCCTGAAAGCCACACCCAAGTAATTCCAGTATTTCTGCTAGTGTGTGTACACTTTGCTTCTGTAACCTGAACTAGCATGTTCCCAGCTAGCTCAGGTATTTCTGCGTGGCACTTCATGGAATAAACACATCCCTGTTGCCCCTAGGCCAACGTCCTGTCTTATGACTGTCATTTATACCTATTGAAAACATTTCCTTCTCCTTCCACCTCAGTTTTGCTCAGGTCCTGCCAAAGTTGATACTCTGGATGATGGATGGATGGATAGAGTAAAGGATAAAGCAACTGTGTAAGAAGAGAAGTTTAAAAGAAGCTTCCAAGATCCCACAGAAATATATGGGAAGTAAGAGATAGGAGCACATGGATGGACTGAAGAAGGATTAGGATGCTTGAGGGGGTCTTTGAAGTTGATTAACCATGAAGGTGATCCACAGAAACATTGAATGGTAAAATGAGGAAAAGCAAGGAAATCTGAGATGTCCAAGGATGCAGCCCTCTAGTCATATTATCAAAAAAAGCATTTAAAGAAAAACAAAGTGAGTTTAACAGCACCTTGCAATTTCCGACTGGTATAACGGATTTGAATTGATTTCTTCATCTGGAAGTGCAGTATTGAGGAAATCATGCTCTTGTGCTATGTTTGTATGAAAACTAATGAGCACCAGAGATGTGGGCAAGATTCTACTGAGTCATAGAGCTCTATCATATTTAATAAAATCCTGGTCATGGTAAGCTATCAGGTCATGAGTCTTTCTTTTCCCTAAAGTGATTCAACTGACTTCATCTGTCATCTCTTGGAGGAAGCTTTCTGGTCTCTCTCTGAGACCAGAAGAGGAAAAGTGAGTCCAGTACTTGCTTGGGATGGACACAGCTATAAGCTACATCACATATATATCAGTGACAGGTAAGACTGAACTAGAGTGGTCCTCTTCACTCTTCTTGTTTGGAAGACTTGTTACAAAAGAGAGTTTTAAGGTACTTTTGGCCTTCAGCAGCTCTGATGTCAGAGCAAATCCCTGTCCGTCCTGAGAACTATATTGATAGAAACTTCCTAGTACTGCCCGGTGGACATATTGATTCAGGTTGACCCTTCAGGGTTAGTGGATTTTGGGATTTGGAGGTTGCTGTTTCACAGATGTGTGCACACAGACACTGACTCGGGAGCCGGGCTATCACACAGCCACCTGGACAGCTGTATCTCTCCTTGCACGTTGTGCTAGGCTGGTCTGGGTGAACAGAGTATGGTGTAAAGTGGTTTCCAGCCCATGTCATGCCATCAGGTCATTCTCAGGAAACAAACACGGCCCTTGGGGATCTTTGCGGTCAGCTGGGCACCAGTCTTGAGCTCTGGGAGCTTGACGTGGAGATGTGTTGTGCTCTGTCTCAGAAATGAAGGTAATGGCCTCCAGTTTGTATCAGGTGGATGGTGACTTGCACCATAAAAAACACCACAAATATTTTATTACTTTCTGGTAAAAAGGACAAGTTTTTGCTTGTGCAGAATCTAGGATTATACTGAGCTGAAAACTGAAATACATCTCAGATCAGGACAGTGTTTCACAGTTTCCACAACTTGTTGTTACACTGCCTGTACCTCTGTAAGTTGCATGGTCTGGCTATTTTTTATGCCCTTCATCTTTCCATTTCTAAGTGGTTTCTGTTTTGTGGGCTAAAGCTGAGTCAAACATTTACATTGAACAATATGTTTTTCTCTTATAAAGATTCTGGCTTCCAATTTGGATTGATTAGTACATGGATGTCTTTGGGGCACCAAGCGAAAAAATAGACGTACTTGTGTATGCTGCCAAAAAGACCAGTTCATCTGTAATAAAACTCCAGGGCAAAATCACCCAAAACAACTAACAGTCAAACAATGGAGTTGTAACATGGCTGGATTTGACTCAGACTTTCAGTGTTCAGCGTTAGTCTGTCAGAAAGCTAACATTGATTCAGAGTATCTATTGCAGAGCCAAAAGCTAAACCACATGGTGGGGAGGGCAAAGGGAGAGGTGGAAGCGATCTGCCAATGGAAGACTCTGTGCATTATTCAGGCTTTAACATTGCTTGCATTCATGGAGCAATGCCCTTCAGTTTGGGAAAGCATCACAAGCACAGCTCCTGTTTGTCAGGATGAATGAAAGGCATCTTACAGAATCTGTATGAGACCATTAGCCTGACGTCTGAGGCACTGCAAAAGCTCCACTGATAAACCACACCTCTTGAAGAAGACTGGTATCCTTACATCACTGACACAGGCAAAGCCCTCAGACTTGGGCGAATAGGACCTTGTCTACTGTCTGCTCTCCTTGCCAACATTTTCCACTGTTGCTACCCAGGGGACACAAATGCAGGGAACATCTTGAAAAAAATAGAAGGAAAAAAAGAGAATAAAAATAATTATTCTGTCTCATCATTTAAAAGGTAATTTTATGAGTTTGGGTGTGGGTTTTGGAATTAGTGCACTGGCAGAAACAGAATCCTAGTCATTACATTGCAGTTTTCATCAGTAGCTCTTTGTTTCTACAATAGAGGGCTGTACTGTGGACCCTCATATTCTAGGAGGGTATATACTAAGGCATGGAGGAGAAAGGCAACTCAGTCAAGCCTGTTGGAGCAGTCCAAGAGGAGAGCCTTACTCTAGATTCATAGCCTTACCCATGGACAATAGGGATGTTTTATGCATCTGTAGATGGAACAAAATTAGTCAACAGTGTGTTGACTCTGACCGCCTGTAACCTTGTTGAACCAAACTCCAATGTTGTTCTGAAGGAAAAACATGGCAGGTCTTCAACATCCTGAAACCCTGAATAGTCACAGCCTGTGAGTACCCAACTAGTTGTCATAGACTGACTGATATTGATTCACTGGTGGAGAAGTGGCCATTTTCAGACAAATTGTTTTAGCTACCAGCTTCAACTTTTCTAAATGTTTAAATGCAGAAACTATTCCCAACCTTATATTTTATTGCTTTGTGGGGATACTTGTGTGTTTTAAAGTCTCTTCCTGAAGCATTTTGGATCAGTAACCCTTTGAAACAGAGACTTGCCAAGTCCGTCTTTGGATAAACCTCATCACTTTTAGAGCAGTTGTGTGGGTGTATTTGGAAGCACTCCAAAGCAAATCCCAGATGAATTGCATAATTCTGGTGTAAAATAGAAATATATGGGGTGGGAAGCATTTGTGGCATTCAAGTAAAAGAGAGGAGTGGGAAGAACGAGTGAATGAAAGAAAGCATGTTAAGCATAAATATGATGTGATCATAAGGCAAGTGAGAGGCTAAACAAAATGCTGTGCATCCGAAAAAGGAAACTCTTTCTTTAACAGCAAAATAGTCTTGAAAGTTTGGGCATCCCCACTCTTACAGGATAATTGATTATTGTAGTTTGGATGACGGGAGATCTCTAGTTCAACCTCCTGCTCAAAGGAGGGCCACTTTGTCCTACTGTCCCCTTTTACACCTTTATGACTTATGTGTTCAAATGACACTTTCCTGACAGCCCCCTGTGCCCCTACGGCTGCAAGAGCGAAGAGGAGGAAAATGAGGAGGAAAGCATTAGTGATCAAAAAGACCTTGGGACTTTATTTCTCCTTCTCAAAAACAAGGCAAACTAAAACATGAAGCTCTTGTTTTGGCTGACACATTTCAAAAAATCAGCGTCAGTCATGTCCACTTGGGATACCATCAGTGTAATCCCAGTTAGGTGCTCTCAGGGGACACGTGTTGGAGAATGCTTGTCTGAGTTGTCTTCTAGGTCTTCTACACTTGTGATGGCCTTGCCCTCACAGGCTCCTCCTTGAGTTAACCACGCAAGCTGAGAACAGGAGGCCAAATGACACTTGACATCCTGATAAGGGAGATCACAGTTTGGAATCAAAATACCAGGGAAGTTAGTGCTTCCCCCCTGCCTGACTGCCTCGAATGTTCCTGCAGCTTAAATACACATCAACACAATTTGAGAAACCCGAGATAGGGAGGAAAGCATGTAGGTTCCAGCTGGGCTAAGGGACATTAACAGATGTACAGTACAAATTATTTCTTAGCACCCTTGCTGTGATTGCTAATTCTGTCCAAGATTTCTAGGCCGGTATGAAGGGATAATTATTCACATAACCATGAGGATCCTGGGCTGAATATGCCAGGACTGCAGTGCCTCTGTGTCCCAAATGCATGCCTGCTTGATGATCTAAGCAGTGCCTGGCTTAGTCAAACTACAACTTTGAAAACACTCACACACACCCTCGTGTTCCCGAAGACTTTTTTCAAAAGTGCTTGGACGGTATTTTTAAGTCCTTAAAAAGATGTGATGTTCAGAAGCAACTTGGCCAGTAGGGCAAGAAAATCTCTGAGATTATGCACCAGGCAGTAGACTATGTCAAACTTCTGATCACATAGGAAAGTTTCTAAGGTCCATGATGTGTTTGAGTGGTATTTGACCGTAAACCACAAACACAGAAGAGCAATGTGTGAGACATTAACACACTTTGTAAGAGGAGGTTTTTCAGCTAGAGTGGCTGTACTAGGGCTCTCACAAAAATGAACATTTGGGAAAAACTTACATTGTAAAAATGACTGGTTCTGGAAAGATTGTTCATCAAAAAAGGCCAGAATTTTAGAGTTATTTTGTAACTTCTCTTGCTGTGACAGTCCTACATTATGTTTGATAAGCTCACAAAAGACACCTAATTCCCATTAGTTTTAGTGTAAATTAGATACCTAAGAAACACCTACTTGCACCTTTTAGGTGCCTAAATACCTTTAACAGCCTAGAACTTCAAAATTAGGCTGGAAAGGCTGCAAACTGAATTTCAGGTATCCAGCTGTTATTCTACTACCATACCAAATATACAAGTCTGCATTCTGCAGATGATCGAAGTCTGGGAAAACAACAACAATAACCAAACAAAAACAATCAAACAGCAAACAAACAAACAAAAAGCACAGAGGTAATGGAATATCAACAGAAGTTCTAAAGCATTATAATTTAAATTTGAAAAATTAGGTAGCCATTAAAGAAAACTTCTTGCTGGAGGGTTTCTGCTGGGAAACGATTAGAGTTTTCCACCCTGGAAAACACAAACTGTTCATCAACAGATTATCAAAAAGTCAATAGGAGATAATGCTATTGATGCAATTTCATGTCAGTCAATTAGTTAGTGTTCCTGCCTAAACAGAATGATTATTTTCATGTTATGCTTGTTGTTAGATAATAACAGTGGTGACAGATGTCTAGAAATAAGGCAGTGCTCAGGTGGTTTCCAGGCAGAGCAATTCAGAGCTGTCAGTAGAGAGTTTTTCATGGAGGTACTAAATTTAGCAATTAATTCACATTATTCTACATCGCATTGTTCCAGTGGTTTGGGGGCTTTCCTTAGTGTTGTTGTTGCAAATGATTAATGTTTCTCTGACGCTTTTTGAGAACAATAACAGGAAGTACCTTGTTTCCTTCAAAGAAATTGCTCTTAATTGCCTATAACGTAGTATGATTCTCTTCTCCCTTCGATTAGAGTCAAGCCATCCAGGTTGGCCATTTGAATGTGGACATGGCTTCTTTACACACAATCAAATGTGGTGGCACTTCCACAACCCAACCTTTGATACTTAACACCCAACACTGAGTGTCCTCATCAACACTGCCTTCATTGGATGGACCAAATGGAGACCAAATCCATCCTCACACAAGGACCTCACAGCAAAGTCTTCTCAACACCTAGTAAAATGGAAGTGGTAGCCCTCCTTTGCATATATTGGACGCTTTCTAATGTGTTCAATGTCACTTAACATAGTAGAAGACTTTTCTTCCTATGTTCCGCGGAGAAGTGAAGGGAACTCAGCACCACTCATCTTTCAGCAGGATACTTCTCTTCCTCATCAGTGCTCATATTTATACATTTTCATGTAATTGGACTGAGAGCTTAACATCTCATGGGTCAAAACTTCCAAGCTACAGCATTCAAACTGGGACAGATCATCACTGCTAAATTCTCTTTATAATGATTCTCCAGTTATCCATGGGAGGACTATGCTACCCTTTAATAAAAGCTATTAAGTCATTCCCCCAAGTCTGACCATGTTCTTTTTCTGTAAAAGGAAATGGAAGAAGCGTGAGAATTTGAGTGTGAAAAGACCAACAGATTTACATTTCTAGGCTTCTACTTCAGGTTCCTTCTTTGATGTTGACTTCTCTTCTGAAAGCTGAAAGAACTGGTTTGTCTTTAGTCTCTGGTACAGTTTTGCTTAAATTAGAGGTGATTTATTTAGGGGATTTTGATGTGGCTTGTTTCCTGTGGCCAGGACTGAATCCTCCAAATTCATCTTCTTTATATATTTGACTCAAATTCAAAGGCCGTTCTATTTAAAAGGGAGAAATTACAGAAATGGAAGTTTTACATAGTGCTCCTAACATCATTATCTTCCTCCCCTACTCTCCATCCCTTTACAAAATGGTGTTTGCTTCTCGTTCTCCTGCCAAGACTGTTCCTCATTCCTGTCACACATTCCTTAATGTCATATAAATACCAAGAAAAATATTGCAGACCTGGCACAGGCAAACCTCCCATTGAAACCAATGGAAATGTTACCTGTGTAAGGTTGTGGGTGGTTGGTCCTCCACCAGTGATTGAAACGAAAGGAAAAAAGCCACCAAGAAAACAAAACACACCATGTTCTTACTTATTACAGAGGGGACAGGAGGTGCAGGAAGGTTTAGGTAGGGTTTGGGGAAGAAAACCCCAAGTGTGGTGTTGATGCCAGCACGAGCACATGAAGTTTTAATTTGTGGTCTCTCTTTATGCAGTACATTTTGAAATTGGAATTTAAAACAAAATATACATCTCCCTGTCTGACTGTGTATATAACAATTTGTCATTTCTTGGCGGGAATTTGAAACTATTTTTGGTGTTCAGAAATAGTCCTCTGTCCCTTTTCTTCACCTCCCTGCCCCCCAACCCACTGACAAATTACTCTTTAATCAACCTTACAAGATTTTTAGAACTTTCCAAACTCTTGAAGTAAGGAAAATAGTGACAGGAAATTAATAATTATTGAAGAATGGGGCTATATTTTCATTTCCTGGCCCCTTTGGAGTTAAACGTTGAGTTAGAGCCATTTGTCAAAAAGTTGAACAGAGCAGTTACCTGCAGATTCATTTTAATGAACTCCATTCAAGAACAATGCTCTCTGAGAAAACATATATCATTAGGAGAATCAGGAAATCCTCCTAAAGCCAGAGCACTTATGCTTTATACCAGTGCTTGAGTAAGAATGAAATCCCTCCCAAGGGAGAGGTCTGGCAGTGGAGTTGGTGTGTTGCCCTTCAAAACCACAGGTTTTGTTATCAGGGACATCAGCACGGAGCCCTTGGACCATCCCTAAGCTGCACCGTATGTTGTACCCCTGGCATGGGGGAGCCATCAATAGTCCAACCTGGCTTACCTAACAGTGACATTGTGACCCCTAATCAGGGTGTTGTGATCCCTTCAAGCTCTTTAAGTTGACCACCATCATCCCCCAAACCAACTTCACACCTCAGCTTACAGCAGGAGTTGTCTCTGAGCTCAGACCAGGATAAAGGTGAGCACAACATGCCAGGCCACTGCCTCCCCTCTCTCTCCCTTTCCATGACATAATCGCCAAAGTGGCTGCACTAGATCATCTTTCTGCTCCACCTTTGAGGTCAGGGCTCTCCCCTGAGCTTGATCCTGACGTATTCTGCCTGGCCCTGGTGTTCTGAGGACATACAAAAGGCAGCACTGGGTCAGGGCAGTGACCTTCCTTACACACTGTGCTACTAATGGCTAAAAATGGACATCTGGGGAAGCATATAAAGACCAAATAAAAATATCATTGTGTCTCCCTGTAAATTCCTCGAGCTCTAAGACTTGGTGGCTTATGGATTTCCTAAGCCACCGGTTGCTGCTTTTGCAGTTAATACTTGGTTGTTTTTTCCTCTATGATTTATTTGGTTTAGTTACTTTTTGATGTTTTGTAGACTTTTAGCCTCCACAACATCCTGCGGCAAAGAAATTCATAGCTTAATTCAGTGTTGTATGAGGAAATGCCTCTTCCTCTTGGTTTCAAACCTGCCACCTACTAGTTTCATGGTTGACTTCCATAAAACTTGTACTAGAAAAGACAGTAAGCTGTCATTTTCTAATTGCCTGCTCCACATCTCTCTCAACTTTATGTATCAGAGCTGTTTATTCCACCCTTGTATTGATGCCATACCATAACTTGAAAGCATCTTTATACCTTTTCTAGGCCTGCATTAGGAAATACAAGGTTTTTAGGTAGCTGTAATTAATATTTTGCATTAGAGTTAGCTTTATAACTAGAAACACTACATGAGATTTTGGATAAAAACACTTCTTTCCTGCTCTTTTTATTTTAGACCTGGAGAGGGTTTGTGTACTCAAGTGTGTTTATGTGTGGGGGTTTTTTTATATTATACCAGCTGGTCTAAGAAGAGATGTCCATTTACAGGTCTTCTATGTCTATATCCACTTGTAACTACAGTAGAAGTTTTACTACACATTTTTTAAGGTGGAAAGTCTGGAACTGTGTTTGTGCCATAGATTTAAAAAGTAGCATAAGGACTTTTTTGTTCACTATTCCTCTCCAACTAGCTTTTAAATTCAAACAAAGGTGATTTTTTTTGACTGCTACTGAACATCGAGTTGCTTTTTATAGAACTGCCTGCCATCCTTCCAAGGTCTCTTTCCTAAAGGGTAATAGCTAAGAGCATAGCTGAAGAGCATATCATTATGTATGCTAATTGAGGGGGCTTTTTTCTCGGGTGCATTACCTCTGATTTATCAACGCTGAATTCCATCTGGCATTTTTTCATCAGTATTGTGAAGCTGATTTATTGCCTCCGCATATCTTCACAGTGAGCTCTCATTTTTACCCTGAGCAGTCCTGTCTAGGCTGGTGAACAAGCATTGTGCTTTCATTAGACATTGAGTTCATTCAGATACATTTATACATATAAACACATGCATATGCACGTATGTATATGCTGCACAGCTCAAGCACAAACAGAGGATACCTGGAAACCCCTCTGTCAAACATTCAGGAACTGACCATTATTTTCTGTTCGTTGTTTCCCATCTTCTACCCAGGTATGTATATCAAGGTTTTACCTATCTCACAGCAGGCTCTCTAACAGGTTTTGGTGGGGGACTTTGTTGATTGCATTTAAGAAATCCCCTAAGACTTTGTCAACCAATTCTCCCTCGTGCTCACTGAACCATTCAAAGAGCACTAGTGCGTTTCTCTTCATGTCACAGAAACTGGTTGGATCATTCCCACATAAACTAATAAATGCTATTTACTCATGCGTCATGATATCATTCTTTATTATAAGATCTACCAACTTGCTTGGCACCCAAACTTGTGTGTTTCTGCTTGGAGAATGTTATTAAAAGATAGGTTTAGATGAGAGATCACGCTCCACAGTCAGAAGATCCATTATTTCCAACTTGCCTTTCTTTAGAACTCTTTGATGAACATTATGTGATGCTGACAATTTGTTTCTCCTGGCATTTCTTACTTTATTATTGGAGTTGAGGCAGACAGTTTCACTTTTTTCGGGAATACACTTTCTTTCTTCCAGCAGCCTTCCTTATTCTGTTTCTTAGCTCTCCGATATTTTGCTTATTTCTTTGGTCTCTATATGCTTCATTTTGATAGATAGCATGCATTTGATCTGAACTGTCAGTAGGAAAGAATCCTCACAGTTCTTTCATCTTCAGATAATCTTTTTTGAGAACTGGTGCTTCATGCCTCAAATAAACTGGAACAAGCATGTCCCTCACCAGTTGTCTCCCAGCCAATGCAGCTTTTGCAATTCTTTTCTTAACTTGTCAATCTTTACATTTTTGTTGCTTTTATTTGAGTTCCTCCAGTTACTCAGCTACCTGCAAGGACTTGTATTGCTGATGAATCTTATGTTGACGTTTAGCTCTGCTTCTGACAAGTCCTCTAAAATCCAGGTAAGGTTTTCAGCAGGTTTGAATAGAAATCTCCACAGACGTGTCAGTCAAGTGGATTGCTCAGGCCCACACACTCCAGGGAGTATCACAAGGCCACATCACCATGTAAATAAACAGAGTATCTGAATCCATTCTTTTTCCAAATCCCATGTAAAGAGATGTTCAGACAAGGGCAATATGGCCCAAGGTTGTCACTGGAGCAAGAGTCAGCAGTATTTGGGGAGGAAAAAATTAATTTAGTTTGTTCCTCTGTTTTTCCTGAGTCCTTTCATCTGTATCTCTGCACTCAATGAGTATTCAGCAGTGCCTTAGAGAGTAGAATGATTTCAACAGGAAGGATTGAGAAGGACAGGCTAATGGTCACTTGATACACAGATTATCTAGGCTTAACACCCTGATCTGAATAAGGATGAATGAAGGGCTGGTTCTGTGTCATTGCAAATCAGGTGTTTGCTTTTTTGTCATTGGCAATGCTGCAACGTGATAGGAAGACAGGAACTGGTCTCATCATTCAGTCAGAAAGTTTATCCCCAACCCAGAGAAAAGTATATCTGGACCTTACATTGGAAAGTTTCAAATCTGACAAATCAGCATTTTCAAATGGAAAAAAAAATAATATATGTTCCTTTCAAAAGTATCCTGGCTAGCAATTTGGTTATCCGGTGACTTGGGGAGGGACACACTTCTCAGGGGTTTTGAAGAAATTACTAAAAAGGTTTTTCAGACCAGTTTATTCTTAATGTCAGTGAACCTTGTAGCTTAAAAACAGGACAACTCGGAGACTACTACTGGCAACTCATGGGATAGTAAATCCCTGCCATGTGATGAAATTCATCCTGCAATGTTCAGAAAAAAGGGTCAACAGGAGGCCAAATAGATTCATAGGTTTGGCAAGTGAGGTGGAAACTCTGAAGATTACTGATGGACTAATATCATAATATCAAGAAATTACTCTTTTGAGTATCCATGGAAAGCGTACAACAAAATTCTGGAAAATAAACCTTAATGTGAAGCAGCCATCTGTCCAAAGTCTGGATTTATGTTTCAGCTGAGCCTTTTTGAGTGTTTTAGGAGCACAAGTTCTGATGTGAAATTTTAGGTTCTTTCAACAGGTGTTCACTCTGTTGGGTGAAAATATTCAGATCTATTGTGTGGGATGAAGCATTGGAGCCATGAGATGTAAAATGATGGCCACTAGGAGATAATAAGCTTCAGAAAGGATTGGAAATACATATGTGAACATCTGTTTTTCACACTCTTGACTAAAATTATATGTTTACTACACTTTAGCACAGATTTCAATCAACCTATGCATTTGTAAAACAAATTTTGTTTCACACAACTGGTAGAAATGAACTGTATATTTTATTACTTTATGATACCTTTCTAAAGCAATCATCTGTACCAGAAGCAGGGCATTATTTGTGTTGAGAAAAAAGTGTATCCAGTGGTTCTTTCTCAAAAAAGGGCGATGATGGAAGATATTTTAGGGGTCTCCATTTTCCAGTACCAGTTCTGAGATTTTAGAAACACTTGCAGAGCACTTGGGAGTGCTAAAAATTAATTCCTACTTTTTAAACACTTAGTGAAGGCCATTGTCTCACAATTTGAATCATTTAACATGTATGGATTATCCCCATGCTATGCAAATAGAATTCCATGTCTGTTTGTGAACTAAAACAGTTCTCCTCCACGATACCTCTTCAGAATCAGAGCTACTTTTGAAAATTTTTACTTTACAACAACCCTCCCTGTCAGAAAGAGTAGTGTCATCCAACATTTATACCTGAGAAAGCATCAAATTAGCAGAGGTTTGCAGGAAAAAAAGTAAAAAAAAAAAAACTCAACTTTTATCATGTACTAGAAATGTGTATGCATATTTACACATGGGAGCAAAGCCATCATTCATGCATGTTAAGGACCAGACTGCAGATGGAAGGGTTCTCCTCTGCAAAGGAGAGCTGGCGGTATGGAATGGACAAAATAACCTGCAAGTTCCTATGGTAGGTCTTTTATTTTACAGCTCCAATCATTAAACTTTATTTAGTTTCTTTAGTGAATTCCCACCTCAGCTGTTGGTTCGGGGAGACTGGCAACTTGTAGTTGAAAGAAGACCAGGATTAAATCATAGAAGTGTTTCTGAACAGGGTATGAAATGGTGCTCCTGCCTGCCCTCACAGTGCCAGGCATTTCATTCCCTTTCTAATAGTTTTCTGTTCTGTACCTCTCAGATTAGTTCTTTAGTTCTTAAACCCACCACTCTTAACAACAATGCATCCATTTAGTTTTCTTATGGCTATGAAAAAAATTATTAGCATATATTTTTTACTTTGATACAAAAGATACTTTGATCTAAGAGGTTTCGTCTTCTAAACACCTGATCTGGCAAGACGAATTCATTTGGAAGTGATATGGCAGCCATAATTTAAAGGCTGAGGGAGTGGGAGAGAATCTTCATATCCAGTATGGCCCAGATATTCCTCAGTGCTGTGTCAGTCCTGATTTTACAACATTGCTTCCGTCATAAACACGTCTGTAAATCCTTGTTGGATCACTTTGCTTTAGTTCTCATTTAAAATGAATATAGTTTTGTAGCATTTGAGAAAACACAGTGACAAAGCAAAAACCATAAAATTAAGCATAACTGAAGTGTTTGTTAAAACAAAACTGAAGCCAATCTGGCACACTTGTACTTTATTCAGCTCTGGTGCTGGAATAGTTCCCTCCAGCAGAAAACAAAACAGAAAAAAAAAAAAAAAAGAAAGTCTGAGCCTCAAGAAGGAAAAGAATTTACTCCAGACTAAGGGTATTTCTGATGGTACCAGAAGAAAAACTCCACATGAAGAAAGCTGTTTTAAGCAACAAGGGCTTTAAGGTTATCTCTACAGAGTTTCAGGGCTGTCACTTTCTACGGTGAAATATTATTTCTGCTCAACATGCCAACTTTTTCAATCTTCTATGTCTGAAGTCAAGTCTTCTCATAGGAGCCCGTGTTCACAACACCTCCAAGAACCAGAACTGCTTTCATGTAGGAACCAAAATCCAGACTTTTAGGTGTCAGCATACCTGTGTGTAAATGAAGGTATATGTTTGTAACACTGTTGGTTTCCTTGTTAGGAGGAAACTTATTGTTAACACCAGAGGGTCAAACTGTATAAAGTGAATTTGTGCAGGAATTCACCAAGACCACATCAGCACTCTGACAGGAAGGACCTAAAGAAAGGAATTAGTAGGATCGGATGTTGTGCTTTCTGACAGACAGCCAAACCCATGAGGTCAAAATAAGAAGCCAGTGCAAAAATAGATTTATGCTTAAAATGAAATGTGCACAATTCCCCTTTCTATTGCTGGGCCATGGATTAAAGAACTATTGCATGGAAGTCTATAAATCCAAAAGCTCTGGGCTCAACAAGCCACCCATTTCACCAAGAATTAGGCCACCATGAATTAGTGCTGCACTGGTAGCATTTCTAGTGGTATCATCCCATTTTCTGCCTCAAAGGGACAGGGATCTGCATTAACTTGCCCAGTGATGTACATTCCAGGCTGCTTTGAAGCACCATGCAGGTGTGCCATCACAGGGAGTCACCCCAGCTAAGGCTCACTGCACATTTCCCTCTCTCTTGACCCCATTCGCCACCTTGCCCACTTTTTAAGAACAGGGTGATATTCTTCAGCCTGGAAGAGGGTTGTTCCCATTCCCTAAGATGGACTGTCAGAAGTGCACAGGGTCCCTTTTCCTGTGTGTGTGAGGCTTTGCTTATGCAGACCACATAACCACAGCAATAAGTACCTGCTTCCTGAGGGGGGGGAGCAAACGTCTTGCAAGAACAGTGTAAGAACCCACATTCCAAACTTCAGCCTGAAAGTGCTGACCTGTGCTGAAAATAACCTCGACAGATTGCATGGGGAGGTTCGTTGTTCTGTCACAACATCTCATGGCCTTAACTATTCAGCTGGCAAATATTCAGCTGGTGAGTAAGATTCTCCTTCCAATCTGTCCTGATCTCCTGGGTGTGGAAAGTGCCTTGGAGTGAAGCCCCCTGTTCTAAGTGCCTCATGTTTAACCTGATCCTGTCTTTCCAGGTCAGACACCTCCAGAAGTAAATATCCTACAAATGGGAAATAATCATCCTTGAAGATATTATCATTTGGGTGAAGGATAATCCAGAAGAGCTTCCAGCTCTGTGCCTAAGAACGGCTTTATTGGGTCCAACAATTTTCTACACTTGCTTTCATCATCATGTTTTAGACATGCTTAGTGAGCTGTCAGCATCAAAACACCATTCCTTATTCAGTTCTGCCCACCACTGTTTCTAGAAGGTACCAGAGAGGGGAACCACTGTTCAACCCTCTTGAGGGGGCAGCTCACTGACCCAGAAATTAATCCACATGAGGACATGGAGCTGAACAAGGCACCTGGAAGTGCACCTGTGTGTTCCAAGGGGACAACAGGTTTCTATCTACCCACAAGGGGCTTTTCATTTCTTTTCACAACAGATGTGGGAAGCAGCAAAGTGACTTGCTTATTACCCATGGGTTAGCTTTACCAGCTAAGAAGTTGTTACTAGGACTTGTAAACTGTATGGTGGCACTGGGAGTAATTAACACCATCTTTACTCATGCTATCTGCCCA
This sequence comes from Neopelma chrysocephalum, assembly GCF_003984885.1. Lineage (NCBI taxonomy): Eukaryota > Metazoa > Chordata > Aves > Passeriformes > Pipridae > Neopelma > Neopelma chrysocephalum. The sequence goes on along the minus strand of NW_020897804.1, from coordinate 1,054,324 downwards.
TGCCTGGGGTGCACACTGCATGTCCCTGGGGCCTCTCATCCACAGACAGGGAGCAAGGCACAGAACCTGCAAAGCCTCCATTGTGCTCTCTCATCCCAAAAGGTCACCATTCCTCTCCCATGAGCCAGAGTAGGATGAAAATAAGAGGGCACAAATTGCTCCTGAAATGGGGCACCAAGAGGCATGGGTACAGTGCTTCTGAGGTAACTGCTGAGGTGGTGTGGCTTTGGCAAGACATCAAAATGCACAGCTGGCTAATATAGACCCCTCTTTTCTCCAGAGCCACCTCAGAATCAGCTATTGATTCTTAAGGCAGTAATATTCATCTGGCATCTCATTCATTCCAAGTTAATTGCTTAAATGGGTGGAAAAGGAAATTTGTGAAACGAAATGTGCTGCTGCATCAGGCATAAAGGAAACTTCGTCCCTATTAAGCTGAAAATGCTTCCCAAAGACAACACATAGGCTTTACTGTGCCGAGGCACTTAAGTTCAATTCTTCAGTGGGGCCACTGTTTAAAGAGAGCATTACTAACTCAGTCACAGCAAGCTTCTGTACTTCAACTTCCCAGTCACTCAGTTTACTCTTCAGGATGGTTTCCCCTGCAGCTTAAAAATATGACCTTGGAAAGAATCACTAAATAAGTAAATACTTGAGTCTAGCAGTTTTCTTCCTAGATCCAAACCCTGGCACAGGTTGAAGCCTTGCACCTATGTCCTATCTGCTAAGGAGATTTCTGTTGGTATTAAGTGGCATATTGTTTAGAGAAATAACACATTTTAGTTACGGAAGGAGAAACATTCCAAATAAGCTGCTGGTCAAACACACATTTTTATGCATGTCAGCAGCTGGGGAAGAATAAGGAGAAGGGAGCAGTTTCATTTTAAGTGATTTGCTGAAGAAAAGTTCCAGTTTACATTACCACAAATTTCTCCTTCAGAGCGCTTCTCATTTTCAGGATGCAATTTTGTGCTTCCTTCTCACAACAGACTTTTTTCACAATCTATATAGCAGTGCTCATTTTAGAATTGGCTGTTTCACTTCTCTAAATAAAGTTACTTTAGTACCTGCACTAGTTCCTTGCATTTGCCATTACTAACATTAAAAAGAATTCCTTTATGCAGAGATAATACCACTGTAGCTATTTATTGAATTATTGAAAGCAGTTGGCATCTTTTAAAGAAGCTCTTTTAACATTTCTATACAATTATGACCTCCATTGTATTGGATCAATGTTAGGTAAGTCTAGAAAAGTTTCTTTTTCCTGAATGTAAGGCCTGAGAAAGGTCTGAGGGGTGTTTAAGGGATTGGCCCAGATGGCATCTCGGGGTCTGCTGCCATTAGTTCTCCTGTGCCTGTGAGTAATTTTCTCCAGGAAAAAAAAAAAGGCAGTCAAAGGAGACTTTAATCCTCTATGGAGTGTTTTTCCTTCCTCAGCTCTGGTACTGCCATGTGACAAGCTGTTCTCTCCTTATACCTTAGCTACCAATTGCCTCAAGGTGCCAATGCAACCACTGATTGCCAAAATAGAGACCTATTCCTGTGCTCTCGTGGTCCTCAAGGCTCTCCAGCTCAGTGGCAGTAGGGTAAGCCAGGCATTGCCATCTTCTATGGGTTCCCAATCCAGAGATCCCATTCCAAGGTCTTTGGGACCTGGTATGGTCTGAGAGTGCACTACTTTGCTGGAGAACATCTCCAGCTGGAAGTGCTTGTTCAGTGTAAGTTTTCTCCAAAGAAGGCTAAAGATTTTTTTTTCTTTTTTCTCCCCCCTGAGGACAATGCCATATTGTTGTGTTTGTGGTTTTGTTTAAGAGGTAAGGTGCAATCTGCTGTGCAACCAAAGTCTGCAGGTGACTTACTTGTAATCATGGTAGGGTTGATCTAATAAGGATATGGTTGAGTGGAATTTTAGTTCAAGAGCTAAAATTCCAGGCAGTCAGAGATAGTGAGTAAGAAAAAAGGGGACAAACTGCCAGAGAATGAAACGGAGCAAGGCAAATATGGAAAAATGGGAATGAGAAAAATAAAAGTCAGGAATTTCTTGAAAGTGGCAGAACAAGCTTGGTGAAGTTTGGTGCAAGTCTGTAGCTGTGAATTCACTGGCCTTCCTTCAGGCATCAGCAAAAGAGGCAATAACCCTTTAAACTCAGTATTCTCTCACATCCTGACTAAAGAAACATTTTAGCTGCTTCGTTGGTACTGAAACACTTCACTTTACTGCTCTGGAAGGAGATAGTTGCAATGAGGTAGGTGACGGCAATAATTTGATGCTCAAGCAGTGGGATCACTGCTGCCTTGTTGGGTGACTGGCTTCACCAAGGCTGAGGAAAAGACCATCTAACCTTGATCTTTGCACTTTAAGCCCATCCTTTTCTCTATCAGGCATAGACACAGACAGAAAATCATTTACTCCCTCTCTGTGTCATCAGCTCCCTTATTTCTGGAGAAACTCTCCCATCCAGTTCAGTGGATTTCCAATCTCAGTATTGCTCTAAGGATTTGGGCCTCCAGGATTGCTGTTTTACTTGCTGCACAGTAAAACAAAGCTTAAAGTTTCCAAAAGGGTTTTTTGTAATGAAAATATGGAGGCTGACAAAAAAATAAATCATTAATGCTCACTCCCATTCACATGCCACCTCTGCTCATTCCTTTGGCTCTTGTTTGTACAATCTATGGTTTAGAGTTAACTTCACTCTTGATCTTTTTAAGGACGCTGTTTCTAAACATAGGAGATTTCACCAAAACAGCCACATGCCACCCCACCCCATCCCCAAATACTAAGCAGGTACATCTATAGAACAACAAATTTCATCTGGAGGAGGTGGAAATGAGTAATAAGAGAGAGGCACATGTAAGAAAAAGCCCCTAAGAAAGGTTTTAAAGCTGCACCTTCGAACATAAAAATACTTTGTATCTCAAGCCGAAACTGCTGCCCAGAGGACGTGTCATACAATCTGTACAGCACCAACATTTCTATCAATGTAGAAATTCAAGGTAACCACCCTCAGTCCACATCTGTCATTTCTGCTCTAAGGTAGAGTGGTTGAGTGAAAAACAAGCCTTAGCTGTGACATAGTTCAATGCCTCAACGGCGCCAGGCTCTACCCAGAACCATAAGCTTTGATGCAGCATTTCACAACCTCAGATTATTTTTAAGTGAATCTCATAAGAAAGAAAGGCTGATGGATCAGTTCATAATTTGGCTGAGGATAAGCTTCCAGAAATCTGTGAACAGTGCTCTGCACTCTTGTTCATCAATGCACTGAGTGTTGTGAATGGTCACCGAGTAACCTCCGTTTCAGAGGAAGGGTGTGCAAGTTCAACAAAACATTGGTGTCCAAAGGAGCCTGCGGTGAAGGAGACCTGTAAAGAGCTATTAATCGAGCTAAAAAGAAAACCTTGTGAGAACACTTTAGCTTTCATAAGTTTTATACCCTGAGGAGATGTGTAAGGAGGGAGCTGAAAGATAAAGCAACACACTCATATTTGCCTGTTTGTTTGCCTTGGTGTCAGTTATCTGGTACTCGATAAATGCAGAAATTGTATTCACCGAACTGCTAGGATGATGAAATTTTACTTTCTTCATCTGCTGTGGCTCTGGCAAGACATAAAGAATAACAAAAATGAAGTTATTAGGAAAATCAATAATTGAACCCTGGAATGTCAGAGCTGTGCTCAAGTGTAACTGACCTCTCTCAATGAGGTGACCTCTCACTGCCTTCATATTTTAGGCTTAGGTCAACTACCAAATTCCTGAATAAACATGCAAACCTTTCCCAAAGTCTTGAGTTTGCTCTATTGAGGCTTTCATCTGCCTTCCAGAGAGAATAGAAATGGTGGTAGAACAACTCATTTCTGGAATCCAGGACTAAGTGGAAGTCTCACAAATCACTCTAGTCGTGGTTTAATTCCACAAATAAGGGAATAATAGTGCAGAGCACTCAGTTATTCTGCTGTTTTTTCCTCTAGGAGAAAAGTAGTCATCATATATCTGGAAAAACTTGCTTTGCTTCATTTCCAACCTAAATGTACACTTTACTCTCAATTCATCTTCAGTATACTACAGCAAAAATGAGAAGAGCCGAACAACACATTAATAGATTCCAAAAATTCTGTACAATGTCAATAAAGAAGTCACTGAGCTATTTAAAAAAATGTGAACTATTTGCAAGACACCACGAAGTGAAATAAATTGTTCCTCTTATGGCTTGTAAAAGACACCATATAATATGTAGAAAGGATTCCAATTATTATCTTATCAGAAAGAAAATAATAACTGAGTTATATTCCAGTTAAACTATAGCAATTTATTAGAAAGATTGTTTCACTTGTAACTAAATAACTTGATTTGTAACGTCATTTCCACTGAGTGCAAATTTCAGGCAAACAGAAAATCCTCTTTAGCTAGCTGGTTTCACAGTCTTTAGTATAAATATTCTACAAATGCTTATGGTTCTGCAAACCCAAAGTGAAAGCCATTTTCTCAAAAAAAGTAAGGGAAAAGTCTAAAAAAATTAGTAAAATACTAATAGGTCTAATAAGAGGTATTTAATTAATAATAAGTCAAAAGTCACCTTTCGATTAGATCTCTGCAAAAACTTTTTCCTACATGCTAAAGGAGGACTTGAGATGTCCAAAGTCACTTCCAGGACAGGCAACAAACAACTGGCAGGAATCTGAATTTTGTGCAAAGGTTCCTGCAGGGACACCTGGACAGCACATAAACTCTAATTTCCTCTGGTGGAGCTGGGTCTCTGGTGTTATTGCTGTTCAGATGGAGGTATCTACTGTATCTTCCTTCCTCACCAGAATATTGTGAGACTAAAATTTGTGAGATTAAAACTTTCAACAACTGTCTCTGAGGAACGAGGGGGTTGTAAAAGTGTCTGAGAAGTTACTTTACATTGCAGCATCAAGAATGGTATCCATTTGCTTGTCTGATAGCTACAAGGATTGATTTCTGTGCAACTGCTCAGAAAAGAATTTGAGAATGTCAGATTTCCATTTCCCATTACCTTGCTTCCTTTCTCACACGGTACTGCCTGATTTGCACTACAGGCTGCGGTTTTGGATTTACAGAATGAGATTAGCTATCGCTAACTATGGATATCAGTATTTATTCAACTTGTCAAGATGGATTTTTTTATTGCCTAGAAGGGAGTGTCTGCTCTTTCCATTTTCCTGAGAAAAATGGGAGTTAAGGCATATATCTGGAAGCAGCCTATAGTGATGACACATGAGATCACAGACCCCTGACCACACCAGAGATTTCAAAGAGAGAATTTAAACACCTTAAACATTGTGGTAGGCTTGGTCACACTGTTCTGTCAAGATCATTTTAGGCCAGTTCAGGTAACTGAATCTAGTTCTCCAGAATCTGAGTACTACTGCTGTGATGGCACCTTCCTTTACTGCCATGTTTTATCTTCACCAAGCATGAGTGAATGCCAAGCACCTGATGAGGGTTAGCAGTTCACACTTAAGAGGACATTAGCCACAGAATCCAAAATGTAGAATCTCTTGTTGCATTGCTTCATTCATACATCTAATTTGGTTTTCGTTTTTCTGCACCTCAGCTAAAAACCTCTTGCTTTGTAAGTGATAGAAAGACACAGACTTCTTTGTAAGTGTGATTTCTGGGGAATAAACTCCTGAATTAACAGCTTGGTCTTCAAAGAAGAATCTGGTACAAGAAAAAGAGGTTATTCTGAAAAGTGCCACTGTTTATAGTGTCTCTGGAGATCATTATCACTCCAGAATGGCTGTAGACCTCACAGGGGCTGGAGAACGTAGGAAATCTGGTGTTTCATCATGAATTTTTTTTTTATTATTTCACTTTAAAGTAATAATAAAAAAGCCTTCCACCAAATTCCAGTACATTCAAAGGCAAAATGTAAATATTACCCTGGAGAACAGTCTACTGGATGATTGCGGAAGAGGAGAAAATTAAATTCAGGTGAATATATAATAAAAAACAACTACTTGCATGTAGCTACATTATTATAATCCATGTGGGCATCTCTAAACTCTTGCTGAATTCTTAGAGATGACAAAACTAATTTGTGGCAGTGGCATTAATGTTGAATTGTCACACTTCAGCACAGCACTTTTTCATTCTCCAAACTTTTATTCTCTTCCCCACTTTTCTGAAAAGACTTTTCTACCTCTGCTCATAACCAGACATATTGTGGGGTTTCCTAAGGTTTTTTCCAGCTCTTACTTTTTACTTCTCTTTTTCTGAAGGGAAAAAAACCCCTGTTATTAGAGAACTGTTAAAGGCCCCCTTTTGTCTCTGGGACTGCTTCTGCATTGAAAGCTCTCGGGTCAGGATTGACTCCACCAGTGGACACTGGAACTTTGGTGGCCTTCAGGGAGCAGAGTAAGGATGGGCATCAGCAGGAAGGGTGTGGCCCTGTGTGGGATATCAGTGCCAGCCACAGTGGCCATCTGGTGTATTGCCCACCAAAATGGTCCTCTACTCATCCATTTGTAGGGCACACAAACATGGGTCCTGCATGGGCTGGGGCAGTCCTGTAATCAGAGGTTCCAAAAGGAAACCCAGCAGGAAAGCCTGGGTTTTTGCATCCTCACCATTAAATACGTAGCCCTGATAACAGGGTGGGTGAATTCCCTCCGTCTCATGGATTAACACTTTATCATTACAATTCACAGAACCCAACAGCCTGTTATTATTTTCACAATTGTTTCTGATATCACACTGGCTGGTTTTCCTTACTTTTCATGCTCGGGAAGAGGAAATGGTTTCTTTGGGAGGAGAATTCTGAGCTGCCATTATAAGATATCCTCAAGGCTTCTCTTGACAGATTGTGCAAGAAACAGGACAACATGGCAAGAATGTGAAGGGCAATTGTTATGGAATTATTAAAAAATCTTTTTTTTTTCAGAACATTTAGAATCAGAAGAAAACTTGTTACTTTTCCAACTTCATGGCAGAAGGCTGAGATACTTTCCCATTGCATGGGAGAGAAGTCAGTAGGGATGGGAAGACTTGAGCTGAAAAAAGAACTTGAATTGGTATCTGAACCACAAGCCAGACAGCCAAGGTGGGAAACCCTCTTTCTTGCTCATGTTTGAAAAGGTAAGACATTTCTTATGGTGCAGAAAGAAGCACTGAAGCATCAGTAAAGGTTTTGTAAATTGGGGCTGACATAGTACCTCAGAGGACTTTCCTTCTGCTGAGCACCTTCTGCTTCCCCCTCACATAGTAAGCTCTCTTCTTCCAGCAGGAATGGGTAATGAAGGTGCAGAACCATCAGTCTCACACCAGCTCCATATCAGGCAATGATGGGATTTCAAAGGATCATAGCATCCTAGAATGGTTTGGGTTGGAAGGACCTTAAGGACCATCTGGTTCCAACCCTCCTGCCATGGGCAAGGACACCTTCCATTAGACTAGGTTGCTCAAAGTCTTTTTTCTTTGTTTAGGCAATTATTCTAATCACTGCCTCTTGATTTAGGGAATTCACTCTCTGACTGTGTTAGAAATTAATAAGCTCATTTGCTAAATAGTCTCAAAAGTAAGGTTTGTGTTGTCCCGAAAAAAATAACTTCCTTGTCTTAGTTATAAGTCTAAAACCAATAAATTTGGTATCCTCTTCTATCTAACTACCTCAGAATCCAGTGTACTTATTTCCTCATGTGCAAAGAGATTGTAAGTGTATTTTTGATTCCACTCGTAGATGAACAACTATAGCACAGAGCAAAGAAGGGATTTGCCCAGGGCCATACAAATACTTTGTGGAGGAGTAGAGACTTCAACCAGCTTTCCCACATTCCTGCTCTGGTTCAGTAAGAGACCAAGATGATTTCAGTCAGTAGACATTACAAGGTTCTTCGCCTGACCTGGTCTCACTTTTCACAGCATAGCACTCAGGTACAATATTTTCTGCAAGATTGTTTCACTTTGCTAGTGTTCCCATTTACCTTCTTTTCTGTGGGTATGTTCAGTATTTCCCTCAGAAAACATTGACTGGGCAGGAAAAAAAGGGATTCTACCATTTTTCAGGTTTTGAGGTAGCATGGTCAGACTGGCATGTGTGATGGTAGAGTCACAGGCAAGTGGCCTTTCTACAAATTTACTATGTTTCTTCTTCACCAAGTTGCTGGTAATGTATAAATACCTTTTTTCTTCTAGGGTTTTCTCTTTACAAATATGCAATACCTGCTCTGTCCTTTTCTAGGCTATAGGAATGATGGATTACTTTTTGCCATCTCCAAAGTATCTCCACTGGGAAAATCCAGAAGCTCCTTACATCTTGTTACATTTTGGTGCAAGCAGTGTTTTAAATTGCAGAGATTATCCTTACTTTAAAATGCTACCAATTTCTACAGTGAAGCCCAGTGTTTCTCAAACTGGAAGAATAGAGGGAAAAAATGAGATGATTCCTATATCTTCACTGCATTGGTAAATTCTAAAACAGTGCTCATGAGAGAAGAAAATGTTTTGAGGGACTCTAGGGACCTTTCTCATGTCTGCATGTGCAAAACACATCACTGTAAAACTAATTTGATTTATCTTTACATCGCTCCTTGTGGCAATTTCAGTCTGAGGTTAACACCCATATATCAGCAGAGATGGTGGGCATATATACATGTGAGGTGAAGGACAGAACAGCAGTAACACTGTACAACTCCTTGTTAATAATCTGATAAAAGATTGTTGGTGAAAAAAATAATGTGTTATGCTGTCCTGACATTCAATGCCCTTTTGTGTATGAGCAGTTTTGTTAAGGTTTCTTGGTTCCAAGTATTTTTAGAACTGTTCCTGGTATTTTCCTACTTAAACTTCATACATATCGTACTTCACTAGCTTCCTCTATTCTCAGACCTCCAGAAATGGCAGAATTTTTAAGGGCACTGGCCCTTGTGAAACACAACTGGCATCTATATCCATTATAAGAAATAATACTCAGGAGAGAGATTTCAGAGGTGATCATGCAGGAATAGCAGAATTTATGACGACTGTTGCTGGAAAACTGCAGCATTCCCTCCATAAAAAAACCATAGTGATAGGTAGCGCCCATCCTAAGAGCGAGATGTTTTATACCAACACATCTATCTTTCTGTGAAACACTGAATTATTAGCCAGTTCAACACTCATGCAAATCACCAAAGATCTCTCCCAAGTGGGCACCAGTGTGGCCAGTGCCAGTGTGAGGTCTGCTGCTCCTCTGCCTTGGTGAGCCTCATCCAGAAGTTGGTGGATGCTGTCACCTCATCGATGCATCAAACATGTGGGGCCTCTCTTGTGTCTCTAACCACAGGCGACTTTACGTCTCTGTGCCTCTGAGAAATTGCGTGCCAGAGTGCCCAGCTCCTTTGGAAACAGAGCTGTGACTTCCCAGGGAGAACCATCCGCAGAGAGTTAAGGAAGGTTTCTGGGCAGCAGCCAAGCTAATTCCTGCTCTCATTTCCACCAAAATAAACCCAAAACTGTGTGACAGAAGCAGAGAAGCACATCAGCACCTCGAACCCCACATAGCTGAGGTCCTTCTGCATCTGCTCGCAGCAGCACTTTCCTTGTGGACAAGGGCATGTACCGCCTGGGACACATTTGGCCCAGAGCTTGTGGAGTTTGTCCTCAATCCCCCTCTAGATGAGCTCTCCTTGTAATTCCAAAAACGTAGTTCAGTAGCACAGCACAGCTTGGCTGATGACGAGAGGACACAGAGCAACTTTGGAAACACAAACTGGCACGGGGAGAGAGTCTTTTTGGCTTCGAAAGGACAGCGCACACGTTCGGAGCCAGAATGTGTAAAGACTTTTGTTCACAAACAGAAATCCCTTGTGCTGACAGGCCCTGAACAAGGCTGGCGCTCTTGTGAACGCAATATGAAAGTTGCCTTGTGCTGGGATTAGCTGAGCGAACAGTTCACAGCAAATAATTGACTCAGAAAATTTAGGAGGACAGTTCTCCAATATTAAAATAAAAATATACAAAATCAGCTGCGAAGGCTCTGCTGTTTTGATTTTGTTCTCCTTTTAAATGGAGCAAATGTTTCAGGAGAACATGCTTCAGCCCGAGGGTGGGTCATGGTGTGTTTGTTACAAATATTCATTCTTCAAGGTGTGATAGTCTATAGGGTGACACGTATCCGTGACTGTTGCCTATTTGCATCTCTGGAGCAACGAACTGATCCTTGCAGCAGCTTCGGGAAGAGAAGGACACCTTTCTCCCACCTTATCCATGCTCCCCAAAGTTAACAATGTCAGACTCTCAGTACTGAGTCACACAGAGATTCTGCAGTTAAATTAGTCTTGTTGTCTTGCAGTAAGCACCATGATGTCAGAGACACATGGTTTTCTGGTAAAATTGTTATCCTTCTGATTCAGAGTTCTTCACTAACGAGCAAGAAAACTGAGTGTTCACATGGACACTCTCTCCTGGCCTCATGTCTCCCATCTGAGGTGGGATCGGCTGTCCCCAGAGAAAGAGCTGTTTCCAAAAACTACAGATGGAGCATAAACAGGCCAAGCAACTCTCTTACATGTCTTCAAAGTTGCTGTGGAGGAAAGGGGCTGAAGGTAGATTGTGATGAAATTTCTGTTTCTGATCAAAGTCCTATATTTTACGGGCTACTTTTTTTTATTATTATTTCTTCTCATTTGAAACTAATTACTCAAATGTCACTTTTCTTTGTGAACTTTCATATGTTCCAGCTTCTCCACAACAAGTATTCTCCAGAAAGGTCACAAACACAGACATAATAAAATCCCAAGATTATTTCCAACACTTTTCCCTCACTTCAAGCAGGCGTGGGGCTTGGTGCTGCACCACTGCTGTTAATTTCACTGAAATGGTTTAGTTCCTATGCCCCATTGTGTTAATTATCTTGAATCGAGCTAATTACTACTGGATAAGTTAATTTATGTAATATGACTAACCCTCAGAATGGAAGAGTGAGCCAAGACTAAAAATTACTGGGTTAAAAATTATGAGACTCAAAAAAAAAAAGTAACTAGTCTTTAGATTTTTTTGCTGAAAGTTGAGACCCATAGTCCTCAGTTTCAAGCTTTCTCCAGTGATGAGGAACTTCTTGCTGTCTAAAAGGTAAGAGCCTTGTTGCCCTGCAGGGCTCATGCTGGGAAAGCATCAGCCCCAATGCAATGTGGGGACCTGGGAGAGCTGCTCTGGCCAAGCAAGAAGCAAAGCAGTACTCAGAGGAGGACCTCAATGCCAAGGAAAGCAATAGGTGCACATGATCCAAGTCCATTTGAGAGCAATTTGGGACTAACATCCTTGAGTGGTGCCCCTTGCACAGCTCAAGCCCCTCATACGCTCCCATTGACTGTCTGGGACCGAAGATTTAGGGGCTTTGCTTTTGTATTTCTTGCACACCCGTCACTAGACTGTGGATCTTGGAATCACAGAATCATAAAATGGTTTGTATTGGAAGGGATCTTTAAAGATCATCCAGTTCCAAACGCCCTGCCATGAGCAGGGACACATTTCACTAGACCAGGTTGCTCAGTGTCCCATCCAACTTGGTCTTGAACATTTCCATGGATGGGGCACCCAGTACTTCTTTGGGCAACTTGTTCCAGTGCCTCAACACCCTCACAGTAAAGAATTTCTTCCTAATCTCTGACCTTAATTTCCCCACTTTCAATGTGTACCCATTATTCCTTGTCCTATCACTACAGTTCCTTCTCTTCTCCAGGCTGAACAACCTCCATTTTCTCTGCCTGTCTTCACACCTCACTCCCTGTCCCACCAGGCTGTGACCATTGAGGAGCCCCAGGGTGAGCGAATGGAAGCAGTTTTGTGGGAATTTCAAGACCAATGGCAAGTCTGTGAGATCCAAGCCCGAGCCCAGGTGGGGAACTTCCAGGTCTTTAAAAGGACAGTTTTACCTGCCCTTCTCTCTGCTATGCAAAGTAAGCAGCATCTGTTCCCCTCTTTCAGGACATACCTCCAAACATGTCTCTTTCTCCCTTTTCCACACTTACCAAATAACTTTTTTCCCTTCTTCATATCTTTACTCATTCACTATCTCAGCTCCATGAGGGACTCAATGCAAAACCATCTGAGAGTGAATGGGAAGGACCCTTCCACCGAATATGAGGTTAAGACTCACAGGCACAGGCATTTTCCAGCAGCACTGAAAGGATTAATTGAAATGTTGAGCCAGAGCAGTAATTATTTTACCAAACAGTGAAACGCTATTCAGCGCTCACTTCTTAACTGCTACTGATGCAATCAAGGCCAAACGGAGCCAAGATATAAAATTACTGCTGCAGTCCAGCAATACTCTGCATTTTAAAAGCAATTAAAAGTGAGAGGTGCCCATGATTACTGTGTAAGAAAGAGGGCTTTCATTAAACAAATGGGTGTAATGCTTGCTCTAAGGCCCTACTGCTGTGTCCCAGCAAAACAAAACACACAGGACTGGACTCACTTCTGACTTTCCAGAATGAATCCGTTCACTTGAGTAGAGTTACTCCAGATTTACTCTGCGAGATCAGAATCACACCTGTGCAATGGAAGACATTAGACGTGCTTTTTCTTTGCTTTGCATTTCTTTCCTGTAAGTGTATTTTTATCTCTTCCTATTTGCAGTTCAAATACAGGGAAAACAATAAAAGTACGAAAGAAGAAACTCAACTGGGATGGGGAGCAGGAAGTGAAAATATTCCAGTTTTCATGTTTATTCTTGCCATGCGAATAAATAGGGCTTGGTTCAATGCACAGTTCTGTCACAGCATGTTGTGTTTGCTTCTCCTTATGCTGGTGAAGCTCCAAAGACTTCTGTGAAATCACCACTACAGTCAGCAAAGAGAAACTGGCTGATGTTCAGAGTGGACAGAAGTTATCTCCATCCAACTTTTACAGACTGGAACCACAATGATCTGTTCTTTCCGACCTGCACAAAGGGATCATCACCCTTATGCTAACAGTGAAGAACCCTGTACTTTTATCACTATGAATATGCCTCCTCAAATCAAAGGAGGCAAAGCACATTTCCTCCACCTGCATTTGCATGCTCTGGTTTACCAACCATCTCCATACATTTTTGCTCTTTAATACACTTGGAACTTCCAAACAAAATTCAACAACCTTTGCTGAAATTTTCCATGTTTCATTTCTGACCAAAGGTGAGTTTGGATTTTTTGAAAAGCCAGAGGAAAATTCCATTGGCTGCTTGTGAACCGAAATGAAGTGCCAAAACAAAGAAACACTTCCCCCCATTTGAGACAGCTTCTAGCCACATCTCATTAGGCAATGCAACACCAACCATTCAACATAAGGGAGGTGCACATAGACCTTATGAACGTCTCACCCCACCATTCAACAGCCAATGAAGAGCTACACCTGGACTCGAACAAGCAATGGCAGCTTGGAAACCATCTGATGGAGCAGGTTTCCCTATGTATCAAACCCAAACCCTGCAGAAACCTGCAGGCATTCATCTAACAACAGCTCAGCTGGACCAAAACATCAGCAGTAATGTGGTAAAATGTAGGGCTGCTGTGTGGGTGTTGTCTATTTTGTGGTTAGCTGTATACCTACTACCCCAAAAGGCTGTCTACTCCCTGTATAACCCTCTGCCTTATATCCACCCTTTTTCACCAAAGCAAACCTTTTTCCTAGCAGCTGTCCTGGTTCCAGCCTAAATTGCCAAAAATTACTCCCTGCCTCTGAACAAAAGAAATGGCCAGTAATTTTCTACCTTTAACAGCTAATACAGATTTACTTAGTCCTTTTCCAAGCCTGGAGTAAAAAGGTCTTTATAGATTTCTGTAGGAGTGTTTAGTGCTATTCCATCACTGAAGAGATCTTCAAAGTATGGTCTTTTTCTTTTATGAATGAAGTTGCAGAGATCTCCTAAATCTAATAGCAGAAAGCTCCCTTGAATGCAGCTGCCTTAATAAATTTGCTTTGGAAAGTGTGAGGCAGGTCAACCTTTCCTGCTGTTTAATTTTAGTTTTTCTTTCATTCATTCCCTTTTCTGTTTCTTTCTGCCCATTGTGATCTTATCCCCAAGCTGCTGGGTTTTTTTCATGCTTCCTCTCCATACTAGTGCCACAGCAGTATCTGACTCTCTGGGTACAGAGTAGTGTTGTTCAGCCCTCAGAAGGAGCTCTCTGGGGTAGGACTGGAACATGTTAGGGAAGTTTATTATGGCCCCTGTCTTGGCTGACACACTGGGATTGAACTAGGTGCCTCCAGAGCTAAAAGCCCAGGTTGTTGCAGGCTGAGGTTCAGAGCCAGGCTGGGTAGCTGGGAGCTGTAACAGCTCCTATCCTCTGCGGATTAGCACAGAGGGGCACTTGTGAGTGGTCCATGTGATATCTGTTCGGGAGGTAAACAGAGGATTTTAGTCTCCTGGGCTGTCAAACCAGCTCCTTTGACAAGCTCTAAGTTCACTTAAAGCCATGTAATTTGAACGTGCTGTGGGGTCCAAGTCTACTTCACCCTTGATACTGCGTAAATAGGCCCATTAAGATTTAGCCAAGTTTTGTGTGGTTTGTTCGTAAACAGTCACCGTGACGCCTACTTCGGAGAGATAAGCCCTCCTCTGCCAGAGCACAATAGGGGCTGCTCACAGGGTGTGAATCCATGGCTTTAAAATCATTAGAGGGGGGAAAAGTGAAAAAAAGAGAATTGTGCCTCAAAAGACGTTACTAAACTTCAGCAACTTTGCCATCACAGACAAAGACCTTGTATGCTGAGTTATGACTTTTTCAGTGCTTGAATCTTCTAGGGCTTTTATAAATCAGACATAAAATTTTACTGTCGGACAGAACTTTGCACACAACTCCTCATCTAGGAGAGAAACACTTCCTTCTTTCTAAGGTTAAGAAACTGAAATGTCATGTAGATACCTCTAAGTGCCAGGATATTGCAGGACAGGTTAAACTTTCTACCTTACTGAATAAAAAATTCCATGCAGAAAAGCATCACATGGCACTGACATTTGATTAGAGATGCAGTCTCTAATGTGGGTCTCAAATAGGATGACTCAGAAAATCTGTTCCAAACTTCAACAATAAGCACAAGCGAAACACCCTCGCTTAATAATTTAAAAAAAAAAATCTTTTTCATTTTAACCATATCAAATTTTCAAGCACAACATCTATGATTATATTAAAGATAGCAGAATTTTTAAGATTCTCCAGTGGTGTCTCTGGGTAGGAACCCAAATTATTGCCACAGGTAGGAAAAATCAGGGAAGGAGAGAAATTGGGAAGCCAAGTAGCCCATGGGTGCTGATTCAAGCCGTGGGGAAACATATGGTTACAAAGGACCAGAATTCAGGTGAGTTGTTATTTTCAAACATCTTAAAAGAAAGCATGGTTAAAAAAAGAATTTGCTGAGAAATTAAACACATAAGAATTCACTGTTGGTCATCCTTGTTGTCCCCAGTGTGACAGAGCAGGACACCAAGAGAACATGCACACAGTTGGGCAGGGTGAGAGCACTCATGAGGGTACTGAAGGCAGACAAACCACAGAGCCCCAAGCCTCCTAGGAGGGCCACAAACCATGCTCTTCTGTACCTACAGCCCCTTGGCTAGAGCAAAGTTCTGGCAGTTTGGGCATGGCTTTCAAATGGGCAGCCAAAGCAAGGTCTTCTTGCACCAGACTATTCCTTGTCCAAAGAGAGCTGGCCAGGTTGTGTTATGGCTATCTGCGATCACTGGTAATATTTACTTTATCAGTTTTGTTCCTTATGACATCTCTATGGCATGTAATAAGTTTGCAGTAGTAGGTTAACCCTCTCTTTGCTCATATTATCCTTGCAGCAGGCTGAGTGCAGAGTTGTTTGGATGTTGACACATCCCCGCCCTGAAGACCAAGGAAAGGCTCCCACGGATTGCTGCAGAGCAAATCCCCCACTGATTTTCAAGAAGGTGGCCTATGAAAACAAACAGGAGGCTGCCCTGAACCCCTCCCAGAGCTGGATTCAATCTGTCTCCTCAAGACTCTTCAAGCCAAACCCCACTTTTCTGGTCCACCCTTTACTCCATGAGCCTCTGTGGCTTTCCAAGTCCCTCATCACTCTTCACCTTCAGCTTTTCTGAGTGCTTTTGCACACAAACCTCCTTGATCACTCTCCAGTGTTTCAGCTCAACAGTATCCCTTTGCACTGTGAGCTAGATGAGGTGAATGTCTTCATAACAGCTGGAAAGGAGGCAACATCACCCTGCAAAGCCAGCAGCCATCTCAGCACCCAAGCTTGCTGGTTGCAAGTCTTAAGGAAACGGTGTTGAGGTGTGTCTGGGCTCCACTCAGGCACATTTGCAGGCCTTCCTTAGCCCCTTGGTGTTATTTTAATGTTTTTCTATATAACTGATGCTCTGCCCATTGCCAGTTCTTCCCCCTCTTCAATGTCTCAGATTTTCAGCCTTCCATGTGGAAAAGACTATTCGTCTTACAACAGGGTGAGACTTCAGGGAAAGTGAATGAACAGAAGAGAGCACTTAGAGCCCAGACGTTGAAAGGCTTCTTACACAAAACACAAAAGAGCTTTTCTTCTCATCAGTGTTTTCAAGAGACAAAAGAAAACACATTTTCTGAAGTGTTCCTTGGAGATATTTTGTTTTGAAGTGGTTAAAGAATTTCGAATGTGAGATAAGGGGGAGACACTGGCATGGAGCGAGGATAACAGCTTGTTCCTCCAAGGGCTAGGATTAAATTGCAGGGAATGCTGGCACTCAGCCCAAGCTCAGCTTCCCCGGCCCCAACACTTGCTTGAAAAGGTAGAACTTGAAACATGTGCTTTGCACTCTCTTCTTATCATCGCCCTCCCTGCTTCAACCATTGTTCATGTGCTCTGGCACTCACAAAGCCTGCATCTAGGTTTTGCTCAAGACAGCGTTGATAAGCCAGATGATGAATGTGGAAAACTCCTCCCTGAGAGGGTTTGATTGGGGCTGCCTTTGAAATTGCTGGCAAAGGACTCTTCTGTTGTTTTTTGTTCATCTATGCCCAGCACTGGGGCAGTGTCATTTTGCAGAAGGCTGCACGCTGTGAAGCGGAGATGCTCCGCTTACAGGTGACTCATTATCAGGTTGACAGTGCTTACTGCTGGATTATGTCAGCTCTTGTTTTGACATGACAAAACTCAGGATCTGTTCCATTTGCATTTCTCGCTCTCTCTCCTTACCTGCTTCTGCTCCTCTTTTTCAGCAGCAGAGACTTGCTTGCAGACATTTGAAGCTTAACATTACTCAAGCCAGAAACGGCAAATCACTCACAAAGTCCTCCCCTGCTCACTTTGCAGGCATTGCTGACAGATAAGAGATGTTTCACCTATCTAACCCTCAACACACATGTTCTCACAGCAGACGGGTGAGTGAGGATTTTCATGTACTCAAAGTCAGCGTGGAGTGGCAGATTAGCCAGGTCTGTGAATCAGAAAATACTGCGAGGCCCTTCTTGTGTGCTGACAGAGAGTGTCAAGACCTGTGTTTGCCTACATCCATTTATCATGGCTTGGTATGTTCAAAAATGTGGTTGCTCTTCATTAACTCTTTCATCTGGAAAAGGCCAGGATCTTCATGCTGTCTATGCAGACACATTCCTGGGTCTCCCGGGTTAATTGATTAATGAAGTGGAGCTGCTGGTATCTGTGGAAGAGGAGGCATCTTGATTTAATGTAGATACCACAATGATGGTCACTGGAGGCCTGATGTAAACACAGGTGGCTGGTATGCGAAAAGAAAGATAGAACCCTGAGAGCCTTATGTGTGAGAGTAGCATTTTACCCTTTTAAAGGGTAAAGGCAGGATGCTGGAGTTGGTGGAAATACACGGTGACTTTTCTAAGGTCAGACAAGGCAGTGGTGTGACATCTAAGAACCCAGGTCCCAGCCGTGTGTCTTAGCCACAAATAAATCAATTTGTGATTTTAGAGGGACATGTCTTGTTAAGTATGTGAGCAATGTGTCTATCACTGGCTTACTCATTCTCTCCTGATAAGAGAAGATGAACAGTCCCACCTCAGGGACACATACACTGAGTCATAAAGCTCCCGGCCGCCTGCTAAACCCAGCCACTGTAAGCAGGTAAGCTTTGTGCTGCTCCCTGTCTCAGTCTCCAAGAGGAATTTTGGCATGCCCTAGCCTGGTTGGGTTACAGGTGATTTTATGTTCATCACTCTGCTCTGTCTAATCGTAACAGGTCCCAGATCTAGCACATGTAAATACAAACAGGGGTTAAGATTCCCCTGGGGATAAAAGAGTCATAAAGCCCACTTCCCAACTAGGGTGCCAAAACATACTGGGACTGGACTAAGGGAACAAATATCCCATAAATACCAGAAGTGTTAGTTTGAACCTTGATCTTCCTGTGATTTGGAAGGAGGCTGCTGTGTGGTTTGGTTTGGGTCAGTTTAATTTGGTTTAGGATTTTTGGAGACAAAATATAGATTTTAGCCTATGTATCTTAAGTATTTGTATCATAGAGTTTGGCCTGTGTTGTCTCTGACATATTGTATACATGCAGCTTTATTTAAGTAACAGCTGGGATATATGCACATATGTCATCTATCAAAGATTGGAGAGGGAAACACATGAGTTGGTGCATTTTTGTATAACTTGCTGTCATCACATTCATGTAAAAAGAATTAAGGCTCAAAGAAAAATAACTTGCTGCTCCATCTGACCATGGAAATCTTCTTCCTTTAACCTTATGCCCTGCATGGTTGAGTAACTGTACGGAAAAGCTTAAGTGGATAGTACAGAGATCAAAAGAACTCCATCCATTATAAATTATTGGAGTCTCTTGCCTCAAAAAAAAAAAAAAAAAGGAGTCAGGTTCTGTTTGTGTTCCTGTGGGTTGTTGTTGTTTTAACCTGTTAGCATTTGTTTCTTTAACTTCTTATTTTGATGCTGACTTTGCCTATCAGCCAAAGTCCCAAAAAAATCATTAAAACAGGGACTGTAATCTCTGTGGAGCTAGGACACTTCATTCGTCTCTCTTGGAGTGGCAGGGACCTTTTTAAGGATATAAATAAATGTTAGTGATTTTGGGCCCTTTCATGGATCAGCAAACCTCAAGGGACTTAAGTCCTGGGGAAAAGGTTGTATCTCTACTGGGACTATGTAGATGGTATCAGATTCCCACTTGCCTGCATAATACAGGTAATATGGGTGTGATACAGGGGATGGGAGGGCCTGGGGAGGTCAGGGCACACGTTTGTGGGACGGATGAAATTCCACCTGAATCAAGACAGTTACTGAAATGCATTGTTATGGTAAAATCATCTCTCAACAGAAGAACAAGATCCAAATACTGGTTACAGCTTACTTTAGGCCCTCTCAGACAGCAAAGGCAGCTGGACTTTGAAATACTGCATCTAGGCTTGGATACTCTTTGTTCTTCATGCCACATTAGCAAAGTCAGTGAGGCATGAGGGAAAGACATGAAAATTGTATTTATCTTCTGCATATCTATCTGTAGATCTACAGATTGTCTTCCCCCATCCTCAGAATACAGAAGCTGACATTTTAAAGAAGACCCAAAGCTGATCTAATCCAGTATCTTGACTCTGACAGTAGCCAGTGGCAAATACTTGAGATAACTGCATTAAATCATGACTGCAGGCAAATTTTAAATAATCTTCTCCCTCAGAATACCCATCCTGCGTTGAAATAGTTAAGGAATGACTTAATCTCTTATCTAAAAGGTGTGCTACCCCTCCTAACATACAAACTGTTAAGATGTGTAACTTGCACCCAGGTATCCCCTTTATTGCTAGGAACATACTTTTTTTGAATATGGCTAAGCCTGTCTCTGCAGCAGTGAGTGCCTCGTGTCTTCATGTGTGATACCAGAAGATGGTGTTTCCTTTTATATTGATGTCAGTTCCTCTGAATGCCACAGTGCTTTTGCATTGTGAGTTTAGAGGAACACCTTAGGATGTCTCCCAGGAACTTATTTCTACCGCATTTTCTGGTATTTACCTCCTTTCTCACCTGATGCAAAGACTGCTTACACGGGCCCCTCCAGCTTGAGGAGCTGTGCCCTTAGACCATTCCTCTCAGCAGCAGAGGCTCATATGCATCTCAGCCAACTTCAAGCACCTCAGCAAGCTGACCTGAGGAGATACCCGCAGAGGCCAACGGAGGTGTCACCATCATGACCCTGGAAGTGCCACGCTTTCTCTGGAGGGAAAGTTGAGGTTACCAGTCCCAGATGTTTTGAGTCAGAATGAATCAAGGCATCTCCTTCATCAGTTTGCTTACAACCACCTTTACCTGCAATCCACCTGCAAGCCCTCTTCTGGTCCTTGTCTTGACTTACTGGAAACACTATGTCTAACCACATTCTGAGAGTAGGAACCTTCCAAAAGGTGGCAGGACTTACAAGCATACAGTAAACCAGTTACAGATTGCATTCAGATTTGGTTTTAAAGCACTCAACAAGTAATACCAGCTGAGGTTTGCGTTCACAGCCTTCTCGTGTCCTGAATTACAGCAAGTGCCAGATCATGTCTTTCCTTTTCCAAGCTGCTGTCACGATGCTCCCCATTAACACCATCACTGCTCTGCTCCTCACACCCAGAATTTCTCACACAAACCCAATGCCTTACATGAGCTGTAGGTGGATTTCTAAGACATAAATTTCCCTGGAAGCCTTTTCATTACTTATAAACAACATTTTCCATAGGCCTATCTGTAACTCACTCCCTGAAAAGACTTGACATGGATGGCACATATCTTCACAGGCTTCCTCCTGTCCCGAGCTTGATTTCAGTAATCTGCTACAAATAACACCATATCAC
This sequence comes from Neopelma chrysocephalum, assembly GCF_003984885.1. NCBI lineage: Eukaryota > Metazoa > Chordata > Aves > Passeriformes > Pipridae > Neopelma > Neopelma chrysocephalum. The sequence continues at coordinate 1,033,573 of NW_020897804.1, read as the reverse complement.
TTACATGCATGACTCTTCAGCCAAAACATTAATCTAAACTCTGTGTGCTGGTTCTGAAGAGCTTCCCACTCCCTTTCAGCATGTTGATGTTAATCTCCTGTATGGAAAATACTGCTAAACCCATATGGACTGATTTTGCCGTCACCAGCACTGTTCCAGTCTTTATCCACTGTGAAATACTGCCAGATCAGGACAGCTGTGTCTTACTGTCACTCTGCCTACAGCATCTGACAGCACTGGACAGGCAACAATCTCATGGTTCATGTTTAACTTAATCTGGATGTCAAAAATATTGGACAATATCAAAAGACAGGAAGAAGACAATGGAAAGTCTTACTTCCACAGGGCTGTGGTCAACTGAGTGTTGAAACTGGTAGAGTTGACATTAGAAAGAGTCAGAGTGAGGCAGCATGTAAGTAGGAATTAAGAAAAACGAGGATGAGCAGTGAGGATAACCCATGTCTACTAAGAGTCCTGCACTCCAGGCTGTGAGGCAAAGTTCCTCACAGCGTTAGGAGAGCATCAGATGAGCTACTCTCCTCTTCCAATGATGCCATGGGCAAGGGGGATGACCTGTATATCTGGCTTTGCCTCTCTTTGTAGCTAATGTTGAGACATTTTGTAGATGAATGCATTTTGAAAAGAACCGCTCCGGTTTCTAAACAAGGTCTTGCAGGCCTTAAATTTGCTGGAGAAAGCACGGTCCATAGGGTGAAATACTTTGAGACAAGGGCCATACAAAGCCATGGCTAAATATCATCTTCTGCACCCACACAGACCCCAGCAGGCTGTGCTCAGTTTACCACCTGTACCCACCCCCCCAAAGGTGCTTCCTCACAGCTTTTCATGTTTTAGAAAAATGTCTGGGCAAATAGTGAGCGATTATTTCCTTCAATTGTTGCCGCCATCCTCCACCACCCTCAAAATTATTCATTCTAAAGGAAATTTAAAAAAGCTTTTGTTTGAAAATTCCCTCCCTCTAATTGAGAGCATTGTACAGAGATCAAAGCACTGTTTTTAGTGGGTCTTGGTAGGCAGGAGTTTTTCTGAACAGATTCCAAGCTTTTGGTGTAGATTGGGTCAAAATGACCTTTGCTTTTCCCCCCTCCCACATTCATAATTAGTCACTGCTAATTCACATTAGCTGGCATGGCCTAGACTTAGTTTCTAGATCAATTATTCTTACAGCCTTATAGTTTTCACACAGAGTGGAAGAGTAAACAGTGCTGCTAAATTGCACATATTTCAATCTTGGAGGGCCTCTCTAGAAGGGAGAATATCCCTCTCAGAAGCATTTTTATGGATATATTTCACTCTACCAGCTTTCTACCACAGTGAAGGGAACCAGAGGAAAGACAACCCACAGCAAGCTACTATCAAAAATTTCCAGATCTCATGTGTGGGTGAGTTTCCTGATGCAGGACTCTCATAGGTGGACAAAGAAAATAATAGCTCATTCTGTAACCCTAAACACAGAACTCAGAAGTTCAAACTTCATCAGAAACATTCTTCACAGTGAGGAACAGGGACTGTTAAAGACCTAAAAAAAAAATAAACAAGCAAATTTTATACATCACCCCTGGGGAAAACCTCCTCCCACACACAAATGTCAGATGCTAGTCTTGGCTTGACTGTTGCCTGAAATGCTAAAGCACTAAAAAGGGGAAGGAGATGGGAACTTCTTCAGCATGGCTGGTTTCAAAGCTTTGTGTAGCTGATGGCCTTTGGAAGGAGCCATTCCTCACCTGCAGAAAGTCCTGCATTTAGAAGGGCCAATGGGCTATCAGAGGAAAGCAGAGGTGGGATGGCTCCAGAGAGAAATATTTAACAGAAAGAGGGCAAAACAGGAGAGCAGAGGAAGATAATGTGAGGATTTACTCATAAACAGACGCATTTTACTGCTGCCAAATCAGCAATCTTACTAATGAGGGTTTAGAGAGTCTCTTGCCAAATAACTAATATTACAGTGTGTAAAAAAGCTCAGGTTTTCTACATGCATGACTCTCCAGCCAAAACCAGCTGAATGCTTCCTCATTTAATACTCAGTAAAATGTTTTATTTAAATGTACCATAATGCATTCAGTGTTTCTAGTGCACTGAAATGCAATTTGTATCATTTAAATCCTGAAAATACCAGCACTTTGCCAGTTTGTTCAAGCTACCAAATACATCATATTGTCCAATGTTGCTATATTGGGGACTATTTTGAGGAGCGACATCAGTCCAAAATAGTATTCATGTTACAGTAGTTTCCCAGTCTTGGACAACTTTATTTCCCTAATTTTTAAAGTCTGCAACAATCCATCTGGAATTTTACATCCATGATCTTCTGGAAGAACGGGTTTTTCTTTCTGGAAAGTTTGAAGTAAAAATGGACAAAGCGTCTTTGAGACCTGGAGGTTCAACAAATGAGGTGTTTTCGTTCTTGGAATAGTTGCCCAGTTTGTGTTTATTTTGGCTCGTCTGATTGTATATGGCTGGAGCTACAGACAACCAGGGAGGATCAATGCTTTTCAGCAGCTCTTGGTAATGTTGTTTAGAGACAAGGACTGAAGGCCTGGCCCAACAGATGGAATTTTAAAAATGGGCCAACATGCTTGAGTTTAAAGATGAAAATCTTAACATGAAAGATCATCAAGTCCAAGAAGCAACTAAATCACATTTGCCTGAATGGACAAAGTTCCTCCTGTATGGTGCTCTGGGGTGATTTGAGAAGGAGGAGGACTGTCAAATGCAGATTAAACGTAACATAATTTTTCCAGTCATTCACTTAGCCCTTACTCCCTTGCAGAGCTGTCTCCCGAGGCTGCAGTGGATGTCCTGCTGGGCTGCAACTCCTCCCTTTGGTGCCTTCTCCTTTCCCCAGCAGTGCAGTTAAAGTCCTGCCTCCACCACTGATCCTCAGCTACACCCACAACCATCCTTGGTTTTCCTTGACTTTATACATAGTTTCTTCATTTTATGACTCTGCAGGATCAAATAAGTTTTGATGGTTTTAGCAATTAAAGTGCATTTCTCCCCAGCCATCCCTTTGTGACTATTCCAGCATGACATATTTGCAAAGATGTGACCAGGCTGAGGAAGTCCCTGAAGCACAAATAGTTGAGTCTTGTTTACCCTCCCCCTTTTCCTATGCCCTTTTTTAGGCACCTGATACTGGCCAAGGCTTGGAAACAGGGTAGTGGTGTTCCAGGGTCTTTGAACAACCATTCTTATGTTCTCAAGCTCTTACAATGTGTCATTTATGCTATGCTATAATAACTGTAAACATCCAAGAAAAAGGATGTTTCTACTATTAGGTGGAGCACTGATCCATGTGTGTTTATAAACTATTCTTTCTGTCTTATCCACAAAGGAAGAGAATTTGGGACTGTCGACTCAGCAAAAGGTGTGACAGCAGCCATGGCAGCTCAGCCTAGGCAGGATGTTAACAACAGCACTGATGACAAGGGGGTGCTGGATTTAGCAATGAAACTGTCAGGAAAGAGCACGGTCCCAGGAGAGATGACACCAAAGCACTTGCTGTGGGGTCTTCACTGCTACTGCAAATTATTCCAAACATGTACCATCTGATTCAATTTTCTGCTGGAAAGCTAAGCCTGGCTGTAAAGACTGCTGCTTTTCCGAGCATAATACCCAGTGTGAGCTCAAACTAAGGGCATCCTAATGGCCAAGCTGTTCTACACTTCTACACACAACTTGACTTCTGTAGCATAACCTTAACTCAACCTACAGACATCAGGAAGATGAAAGCTCTGCTGAAACCACACGACTTCTGCAGCAGTCAGCCCTTAATTTTGAAAAGCCCTACACCATTTACAATGCCAAGATGTTTTGGAGGAGTCACAGAAGCTGAACCAACCCCTCACATTTCCTTGCCCCACTCTGCCATTACAGGACAAACAGAAGTTTTCTGTGTCATATTGCTCAAACTGCTAAAGACCAGCATGAAATAACACATGACAAACACCCCTCCAGCCAACAGATTACCAACATGTAATCATTTGAGACTTAATGATAGAACAAGAAAACAGATATTTTGTCTTTGATTTGCTTATGATGCTACAGTAATAATGTTTGTCTGATCTTGGCCAATCTGCTTCAGTAAATATTCAAAGTACCTCCTAGAAAGAGTTGAGGACACTGAACAGTTTGGAAATTGCCTAGGATAAATCATAAACAAAACAGCTTGCCCTCCAAATTAAAAGCCAAGCTGATGGAGGAGTATAAGAGGAATTTCCAAATTACAAGCTTGCCTGTGTTCAGTTGTAGAGACATAACTGCCGGTGAAATAGCAAAACACTTGTGAGGAAAAAATCATTTCAGGTCTTGGATGAGAGGGTAGATGGGAGAGGAGCAGCACTGTCAAGGCTTATGTCACTTGATCTGCACCCTTCTAGGCAATGTCACTGTTCTTTTCGCATTACTGCATAAGCTGCCTGGATAAAGAAGCTGTTTCTGTGCAGCGCGAGGGTACTCTGTCTCTGGAAAGTCTCAGTCACTTGGAAACATAAGTGTCAAATGCTGGCAGTGTTAGAATAGTCATTTTTCCATCACCCATGCTGAAAGTTGTTTTCTGTCTCCAATCTCTTTGACACAAATAGTTTGATTTGGGAAAAAAAAGTGGGTACACAAAGAAAATCGCTGAACACAATAAGAAGGAAACTTGTTTAAAGTGGTGTCATAACTTGTGTATTTTCAAGGTTCACAGATTGCCCTCTCCATACTAGAAAAAAATCATAGATAAATCTTTACAAAATCCTGGAATCATCTTTAAAAATCATGAGATGTTTGACAGCCAACTTTTACTAATTTGAATTCTAAACATTAAACCATCATGGCCCATATTCTCAGCCTCTTCTTTGCAACTGCCACTTACTTTTTTTTGTTTTCATTAAAAGGTGAATTCTTGTCTGGTTGCCCATAGGAAAACAGCCATAAAAAGTTCATAGAGACTTTTTGGTTCAGTCAGACGCTTACCCAGATACGTGCAGACAAAAATGTCATGGTCTTACTACAGATCTCACAATGTTCTGTGGTTTTCCTAAAGGTCCATTGGCTGGAATAAAGAAATGTGTCTGAAAATTCAGCTTTCAGTTAGAAAAAAAAAAAAGGAACTTCCAGACATCAACATTACAGAGAAATATTCATGTGTGAGGCTGAGGGTCAGATTTCCAAGCAAGTCCCTTGGATCTGAAGGCCCAGCTCAGGGGTTGGACCATGGGGTTGGGATCTCAGTGGTACTCCAAATTTCTGAACCGATCTGGGGAAAATTGGATCTGAAGTTAGTTGCACTAGTTTATACTTGTGCCTCTGCTACAGGAACAAGTGTATAAAAACAGACCAGCCTGTGTATATTTAAAAGAAACCCCTGTGCATTAACAGCAGCTAGTTCATGGGAGAATTGAGAATGCTGTAATGGTGTAATGTAATGATGGTCTCGGTTTGCACACCTGGGATGTAATAGCTGCAATCAAGGAATGCACAGCCTGGATTCATCTCAAGCAATAGTGAAATTTGAATCTTAAAGCTGCCATGTAAACAGCAGCACGTGGAGCAAGTTCCCAGCAGGACTGAGGCTGTAGCAAACTCCTCTTCCTACAAAAGGGAAAGATCCCCAAGCCCCAGCAGATGGGATTCAATCCCAAATAAAGCAGTCTGGATTTAAACTGGTCCTCCCCAGTAAAATGTTTCCCAGTTCATTCTGTCACCCTCAGAGCCATCCTGCTCTTGGAGGAGGACCAATGTTAAACACCTTTGAGCCTTGTAGTTTGGAAAGGATGCACTTCCCTATATCATTGAGCATGTGGACTGTCAGAGCAGTGCCTTTGCTTGGCACCTCTGCACAGAGGAAACAGGCACCACCACACCTGCAAACAAAAGCTGAAAAATGAGTTCTTCTGTGGCAGTTGCAGAGAGAGATCATCAGTCTGTATCCAGTGTGTACATCATAGAATCATGGCTTGGGTTGGAAGGGACCTTAAATATCATCTAGTTCCAAGTCCCTTGCCATGGGCAGGGACACCTTCCACTAGACCAGGTTGCTCAAAGCCCCATCCAACCTGACCTTGAACACTGCCAGAGGTGGAGCATCCACAACTTCTCTAGGCAACTTGTTCCAGTGTCTCACCACCCTCACAGGAAAGACTTTCACCCTAATCTCTAATCCAAATCAAGTCTCTTTCAGTTTAAAGCTGTTTTCCCTTGTAATATGGGTATGTAGTCCAACACCAAAAGAAAAGTCCGGCATCAGGCTCCTGATACAGCAAATTCAGCTCGTGTTTTCTGAAAGGTGTGGGTCACAGTGGATGAGTCTGGCTATGGAAGGTCAGACCTTTGCTCAGCTCCTACCTTGGCCTGCAAGGACCACAGGAAAACTATCTGTTAACTTAGGTGTCAAACAGGTGAATGATGGGCAGCTCCTCCACAGGGCAGAGACATGAGGTCATGGCTCTTAACACAGTTACAAGCAGTGCATCAACGTTCACTCCAGGTTGCAGAAGTGCTGAGTCTTGCACTGGTTTTGAGCTGGTACATGAGCAGATTTCTCCCAGTGGCTGCAAAGCCTCTTCAGAGGCTGGAGCTTCCCTGGCAGCCAGCAGCAAGGCCAGCTCCTGCTGCTGAGGAGGAATGCAATCTACAGTCCTGGGACTAAGCAGCCTGAATCCATTTTCCCAGAGTTTTCTTCGGGGGATGTTTTTGTTTATCCAGCTCGCCCATTTGCATTTGCTACTTTGCTATTTCATCTCATAAGAGCTTGCTAAGCAATTCTTCCTGGCTGCGAGCATTGGCAGGGTGCAGCCTTCCACCAGACAGTTACCGGGACTCTTCTCCAGCCCTGTGGAGTGAGTCACTTCAGCACTCTCTCCTCCTATCTTCTCTTTCTCCCTGTGCACAGAGACATTTGCGAGGCACAAAAGGATAAAAGTCCTCCTGCGAACTGCCAGGCTAGTGCTGACAGGATTGAGTTTACAAAAATAAAACTCAACAATTAAGAGCTCAGGAGATTGTTAAAGTCAAAAAGATACATTTGTTCAGCTGGGGAAGTCTTTTGGAAACCACCCTCTTAAGGGATTGCACTCTGGTTTCCTTCTCTTGAGCAAAATCACTTTTATTTTGATCAAAACGACTTCCAGAAAGGGGGTTGATTGAATGAAAAATTTGAAAATTGATTTGAAAATGTCTCGCTTCCCCTCCATAGTCTGTGGTAAGGGTTAATCAGCCTTATTGTTTTAATTGGTTTTACATCCCTTATTGTCCCTGTAAATTTGACTGCCCTAAACTTCCAGGCTGAGCTGCTTCTTACCAGTTCTTGTTGTGCTGCTCTCTGGCTGAATTTGAAAAGCCCTTGTAGTGCCTGGTATCTCTGGAATGTACTTGGACACTTCACCAAGTCAACTCCTCAGTCTTCCTTTTATTATCCTATTTATCTGGGGGGCAGGAGGGAAACTGTGCATGTGGTGACAGCCCCAGGGAAGTCACAGGTAGCTGGGGCTGTGTCCAGCTCTGAGGGAATTACTAGCAAGTCACAAGCATTTGATTTTTACTTGTGAGCCAGGAGAACCTGGGAACCATTCTGGTGAGAGCTCCTTTCTTCACTGACTCGCTCTGGAACCAACCCCAGCCCCGAGAGCAGGTAGGTGATGTTATGAGGAAATAAAGTGACATGATGGCATAGCCACTGAGTGACAGAGGGAACATTTTGAGCCCAGCCCAGTAACCATAGCGCTCTACCAGGAACCCATGTTTGTTTTCATTACTTCATTCCCCTTTACACAGCCATCCAATCATCTTCCTCTGCATTGGCATCATCTTTAGCCTCAGGGTCTGTTGCCTTCAGGTTCTTGTCCTTTCTCTCTGACTCCTGGACTACAGATTCCTGGGAGAAGGATCACCATGTCTACAGAGCACCAGAGGCATCTGGTGCAAGGTGGCGAAGTTTTGTTCCCAGCGTGAGAACTCATGGGAGTGGCACCAGAGATCTGGTGAAGAGGTGCTCTTAGTGGTGGTACTCAGATATGAACTGACTGGTTCCTTAGATTTCATAAGGAAAGGAACAGCCCTTGCCTGTGTAAAAAAAAAAAAAAGGCATTTTTAGCAGCAAATGCAGAAATCTTTTGCTTTGCAGCCCATTGACAACTGAATTTCACACCCTTTCACTCTGAAATGGACCTAGATTTATTCCTTCAATTTTTCCTGCCTCAAAATCCAGGTTGGTTTGTTGAAATAAGAAGTAAACATAATGACTTTAATGGGATGAGCTTGCAGAGCTGTTGGCTGACTGAGGCCACCCAGCTAGAGTTCAGTGTGAGACAGTCTGCACCTTATAAGGCCAAGGGATGAAGGCATTTAAAACAAAAAAATAAAGGATCTGAGCATGTTATTTAAACCATGGTGAAGGCAATTTTTTTTAATTCTTTTTTTCCCCCTTCTGGTTCATGACAAAAACTGATATATGCAAGTGAATATAACGTCTAACATTTGTTAAACCCAGACTGAAGGCCAGCCAGATAGTACTGAAAACAAACTGTGAATATTTTAAATGGAGTGAGATATACATGACGGAGTAAATAAAGGGCACATACCACATAAGAAAAATTGGACAAAGCTCAAATGCTATTCATCTTGGAGAAAGGTTTTTGAGCAGAACAGCACAGCTTGGAAACACTCGCATGTGGATTAGGGTCCATTATGGCCAGCCAGCTTTTGGGGGCAAGGGGAGTTAAATCGTTAAAAAGAACAAGGAAAAAAAATTGACAGCCCAGGTATTGCATGCTATTAGGTAATCACAACTCTGAAGAGCTAGAAAAAGAGAATAAGGGTTGTATTAGGCAATAGATGGAAGAGGTCCAATATGTCAAGAGTTCAATGCTACTTCTAGGACTTAAGTGCTAATAAAATAAGCTTCTAAACTGCTGAAGGCACATGTCCAGCCCCAAATGCTTTCCAATTCCTTAGCAGCTATTATTTTTTTTCTGTCTGATATAGCATTTTTAACTCTACTTCTCCAAAGCCAGAGATAGTCCCAAATTTGGCTTGTTCTGTCTTTCTTTGGGTGCTGTTTTAGTTGACACCACTTTGGAAATTGAAACCCTTGAACTGAAATTCCTGCTATGTATAATGCCACTTTTTCAATGTTTAAAAACTTGTCTTGCTCTTGTGGGTTTAGTGGGAACCCCAGCTATGAAAAAAAGGCAACATACACAGCACACACAAGACTAAATAAATTGTTATAATTTACACATATATCAGGAGTTTCTTCTGTGCAAGCTATCAGCCCAACTCTATGACTGGAAAGAAGTTGTTCAAAAGGAAAAAAAAAAGATTTGTGAGGAAAATAATATTTTTGGAAGTGTTAGGACTGGGCTTTGGAGCTGACACATACAAGTGATAACTCAACACCCCAGTACCACTGATGGAAATTTTTAAGCTCTCAACAGAATTGAAACAAGCTGTCTGGGGAAGTTTGCAAGGAAGTTTTTCCTGGTGAGAACTGGAGACGTACTTGTGGGGCAGCAGGAGAGTTAACAAAACGCCACCCATGCACTCCTGCTCCTGAGCCATCCTCGCAGCCCCTTCCCCAAAACCTGGTGCATCAGTCTTCTCCCTCAGCCAAAAGCTGACAGCTCTTGGCAGCCCGGCTCGGCGTGGCTGTTGGTTTTAATCACATTGCTTAATTTCTGTTTTCACTCCATGCTCATGTGTCTGTTGCCCATGAACTCTGCATTTTAATAGCAGCACGTCAAAAGAGCTGTTCAGACGCACTTTGGTGTATGAGCAGGGAACGCTCATTTGTCATCTCCCACAATATCGGGCATCTCGGGCCTGTTTGACTATCTCCACGGGACCTGTTTGCCAGGGTGGAAGGCGACAATATTTTTCCAAAGACTCTTCTCTCAATCAAATGACAGGGGTCTTTGTGCTACCTCATGGGAGTCCCTCTCACCCCACACTGCCCTTGGAATAAAAAAAGCGGAGAAGCACACTGTTTAAATATGCATATAAAGCTCTGCTGCACAATAGATTAACTGCCATCAGCTTTCTATTTAGTGTGAGGAAAAAACAGTAGAGATTTTTAATTGATAATTCAGAAAGACACTCCATTGAATGGTGTTAATAATTACATCTGCCTATTCTGAGCTCTTCATCTACGCAGGGGTAATAGAGCCTTGTCCCTCAGGGACTGGAGCCCAGCTGAGAAGGCGGGACACCAAGCAAAGGAGTTGTAATTTGTATTTTGTCAACAAAAGCTGCTTAATCCTCCAGAAAGGCATCCTTCAGAGAGGCAAGCCTTTGTCCCAGGGTTTTCAGAGTGGAGGGGGAGGATGGGGAGGGAGGGAGAGAGCGAGAAAAGGGAATTACTGGCCACATGTAATTTATGGTTGAAAAGGTTCATTTATAGCTATCCCACTGTTGTATGCTTAGCCTGAGACCCTACTAGCTTCTCATTCTCTCATCAAGTTTGCCTTTTGTGGCTATACGAATGGTAATGATTTGAGGAGAGGTTGGTCATGGTTGTTAAGAGTCATCTAGCATGATCAGAACTGAAGTCTCAAATTGATATTCATGTTTAAATACATTTCACCAGCATGAAATTTGGGGGTCCCTGCAATAATCGTCTAGGACCAGGCAGCCATGGTGCAGTAGTATGCATATACGTATCTATTAGCCACCTTTCAGTTAGTTTTCCAAGTTTCAGATGACTCAAAGGGTCTTTAGTGTCTGGCAGAAATTATTAAGTGTATAAGAGGGATAAATAAATAATAACAATATTAGAACTGAAGATGAAGCCCTCTGAGCTCTGGTGATCTGAACGTACTGTCTAGTTCTGCTTTCAGGTCAGATCCAAACCAGAAGACACCTATTTTAGTAGTGCAGTTTGGGTACAGTGAGAACCCCTGAAACATGAAGCAAGAAGCCCTGTAATTGAAGCAGCTACTTGATATCTAGGGAACATAAGATTGGCATCTCATGGGAATAGAGCAGCATTACCCTCTTACCCGGCCTGACCTCCAGCCTGGACAGTCTGTACAGGTTCCCAGCCCATAAGACAGAGCATTGTACACCTTCATGGCTGGTATATCAGTAGGGCGGCCACAGGCAAACAACAGAGCTGTTGGATGAAGCTGTAGCTCTGATGTGCCCATCCTGAACCTTTGAAGGGTGTGATACCTCGTATGTGGAATCAGGCTTGTGCCCAGGACAGTGCTGTGAGGATCCTCCGTCCCAGAAGTCTTTCTCTGAAAAGTGCAAAATAGCTCAGAAGAAATTACCAGGAGTGATCTGCAAAAAAAGCCAGGCTGAAGTCAACAAAACTTCTGTCATCCTCAGCCTGAAGCCAAGGGCTCAAGTCCTTTGCTGTAGCAGCACTTTGAATGTTTAGATGCACTTTGGTGTATGTGGATCATCATCCACTCACCAGTGGGTGCCTGGCCAGGCTGGTGTTGGTAACACAGCCTTTTCTGCAGTGGGCTCCTCCTGGCTTCAAGTCAAAGAAATGGCTATGGGATAAAGGCTGAGAGAGGAAGATTCTTCTTCTTCAGTACAGGACAAAAAAGATGTTGGCAGCAAGGGAGGGCCATATAGGCATGGGGCAGTTGCAAAGCACAACCTGGCCAGCAAAGTGTTTGCTCTCTTCCATTCTCCAGGAGTTGAGAACAGGGTGTATAGAGTTGTGGCTTAATAATTGTTCAGGCAACTCATTATTGGAAATGTGATGCCAAACTGCACATCTAAACACACCCAGATTTGAGGACACTTGAAATCCAAACTTGCAGCTTGATCTGCATTTTGTCATGGGGCTCTGGGTTTGTGACCAGCACGAAAGTTTCTTTTCCATACATATCAATTCACACCATGAAAATTGGTTATTTGAAGCTGGGCTGGCACAGGTATCAGCAAGGCTCCAGAACTGGATCTGAGCTTGAAAATTTTGATCCATCCTCATGTATTTTCCTTCCTTTCAGCTTCCTCCTGTCTTCCTTCTTCTATCCCCCCTCCCACCCATCTTCTCTCCATCTTTCTAAATGAAATTACACATCCTGCCCCATTTCTAGATGATGGCCTTGTCATAGATACTCTAATCAATATGAAGTCATCAGCCTAAGTTCAGGAGTATTTTGAGGGTTTCCATTCTCTAAGATAATTTTGTTTTAAAAGATGAACAAAAGCAGAAAGGGCATTTATGGGGCAGAACAAAAAAGGTAGTTCGCAAACCAAATCAATAAGTGTTCCTGCAACAGACTAATCATTAATTTATTGATATGGCATGAGCATCCCTCCAACAGGAAGGTCACAAACCAGAAGTGACTCTCCTCTGTATAGTACAAATCATGGATAATTTCTTCACTCAAAGGCATTGTTCAGGAGATCGATAGGACTAACCAACTGTCACACCACACTTATTGTACCGCCTTCAGTGAACTCCTCACCCTCAAAACCTCAGTGAGGTTTTACCTGGCTTGCAGACCTGTAATACCAGTGTTTCTTTATGTCCTGACAGGTACCCAGTCTGTAAAGCATGCCTTTTCATCTCACTTTTTAGCAAATCAAGAGTTTAAAGCCATTGCCACACCTCTATATTCTGTCTAGCTTTTTCTCACATTTCACCGCAGATTTGAGTTCCGTAAATGCAAACAGGCACAAATAATAGTGTGTGCATATGGACAGGGCAAAAATTATTTCTGGAGAGAATCCACTGAAGGCAAATACTAATGTAAAATCATTACCCAGGTAATGACTTTGTCCCTTCTGCATTATCCCTGCTAATATGTGCAGTAAATGCCTTTGAATGAATGTCTCTTAGCAAATGTCTCCTAGCAATGGGTTGTCGTTCACTTGCAACTGTGTTTTAACACAGCAGCTTCCTTGCCCATGCCTTCCTAACCACCTTTGATCTTGCATTTGAACCATTAGGAATAGGTTATTACCTGATTACTAATCTTGGGTCTGTGTAATTTTTCCATGGCATTACCTGAGTTAACAACTGAATCCTAGGAAATAGAGCACAGTGCATCATGTAACCAAGGCAGACACCTGGGACACTTTTGGGTGGCTGAAGTACATATGGTAATGGCTTATGGTACAGTATCGACTGATATTGATGTATGCTTGCGTTGATACACTGCAGCCACAGTACTAGGGGTTCCTTGTCTATTTAGAAACGTCACGCTTGGTTTAGTCCCTTTGGTAATTTTGTAACTATTTGCTTTACCTTTCTTTGCCTTTATTATTACCGAAGGGGGATCAGTATGTTCTTAATTGCAGAAAAGAGTTCAACAGGTGCCTGAGAAACCAGAAAAACAGGATAGGAACAATGTCTTGAGGGAAATGTACTGTTCTTACAGAGCTACCATTGACTCAGTAGAGGAGCTGCTGAGAACAGGACCATGGAGTACCAGAGGTTTTCCTGGTCTATAAATAAAACCAGAACCAGAGCAGAGACTTTTCTTTTTTCTTTTTATTTTTTTTTTGTCCTCTCATCATTCACAAGATGAACATCACTTAAAAACCCATTAGCCAAACTCATTTTGCTCATATGGGGATGGAATCAGCTTGACCAAAACACGCTGCTCTGTGCCTGTGTTTGTGAGAGGATGACTCCAAATAACACTTGGGGTTTACTCACAAAACAAAAACAGTGTGTTTCTGTTGAGCCAAAATCCGTTTAAAGATTTCATATGCAGCAGAGCAGCTTCAGCCAAAGAGACTGTGCCAGACTGCTGAATTCGCTCAAACTTTTCAGTTTGTCTAAACCAAAAGGGGAAAAAAAGGCACTTTCAGCAAGGGAATTAAATGCACCAATTTACCCTTTCCCCATGTTCCTTAGGAAGAGTGCCAAAGGGAAGTCCTTGTCCATGTTTTCAATGGGGAAGGTGGGAGAAAGACAGAGTTTAGCCTTTCATATCTTACCAAATGCTGTCTGCTCATTGCTAACAACTGAGGTGGTCCCTTTCCAAACTTATAGGATCTTGTCCTGTAGAATTTTTCTGGCTTTTGCTGTATTTCAGGGAAGAAAACTCATATTGCCATCAAGAAATTAGGTTTTGGGTCATTCCCAGTTCTGCTATCTGCTTCTTATATAAACCAGGAAAAAAACATTTCACTGCTACTGCAGATTTCATTATCTGTCCTTATCTTGCTGGATGGAATTTTCTCACTATTTATTTCTATTCCATGAGAAATTATTTACCCCAGAAGCAATATTTTCCCAAGAAACTGCCAGCATTGTTACAGTTTTCCATCTTCTTTCCTTCCCCCCTCACTTCTTGTGAAATATTTGCATTGACAGATGAAGGTGGGATAGCAGGGTTCTCCCAGGGCTCTGAATTCAGTCCCAGCTCTCAGCACACACCATCCCTGCCAGAAACTGCCCAAATGCCATCCGAGCTCAGCCCAGCCCTTGGTCCTTTGGCTGTTGCTGGAAGCCTGTTCCAGAGCTGTGCTGCTCAGGTGGCTGGAAAACATCTTCTAATTTCCTGACTATGTTTATTAGTGACCAGTTTATATCTATTTGTTCTTGTGGCAGTCCTCCCTTTTGCTTTAGTAGCTCTTTTCTCTCCTTCGTATTTACATCCCTTCTGGATTTATAGGCAGCAGTCATGTTCCCTTCATTTTCTGGGCTTAACAAGCCAATCTCTTTTAGCCCTCTCTCATAAAATAGGCTTTCCAGGCCCTGATTAGCCTCCATCCTAGTTGCTTTTCTCTGCACCTGTTCCTGTTTGAATTCATCTTTTCTGATAAAGTCAAACCGTTTTAAAATCACTGAAATATCCCAGTGACTGAAGGACTGTATTTGAATATTTTTTCCAGCCAGAAGCATTTTAGTAAAGCTTGATATTATTTTGTAAGGGCTGTGAACAAAAACTACGTATTTTTTTTAAGTTCAGGTATAATCTAATTATTACTTGAGGACCACAATACTTACTAAAGTGTTCTGACTACCCAGGAGACACGTGGCCATGATTGGCATGAAGCAGATGCTTGCTCTGCCTGCAACATTGCTCCATTCAGTGCTGGGGGGAATCTATTTATTTAACTTTACCAGTTAACCTTTATTTTTTAAGGTTTGCCATATCATCCATCAAACTGGAGAGATTGCTTTTCACAGGTGCAAATGAGTCATCACACGTTTGCCATCTTAGAAAACATTTAGAAAATTAGCGACTAGAACTTTAGGGGAAAAAAAAAAAGAGAAAAGAAACTACAGTGGATCTCATGGCTCTTGCTGGGTTGTGTCTGTCCTGCAAGAAGCAGAGACGGTTTTCTTCCATCACAGGTTTTGTGCTGGCTTCTGAGATCCTTGTCAGCAAACGTCAGTGGGCTCTAAAGCTGAGTCCATCCCGTAATGAAACAGTTATCCCAGCCTTAAAGGCAGGATTAGCTACCCGAAGTGGAGCAGAGAGCCCCTCTGCACTTTTTAACACCTCATGAAGAGATCTGGCTGCCAACAAAAGGAAAATCCTAATGTGTAAAAAATGCATAATAATAAGGACTTTGGCTGAGTGGAATTCCATCACGGATCAGATGAAATTGCCTTGTGCAACTTGCTGAGGGCTCCATGCTATGCTAAATGACCTTTGTACCATGTAAAATGGGCACTGCAGCAGGATACAGGGAGGACCAGGGGCTGGGCTGCTCTTTTATTTTCCCCCCTATGGAGTTCAAGCTTGTCAAGAATACAACAAAAACGAGAGGGAGAAAGAGGGGGAAGAAATGTCCCATTGAATTTTTCTTGAATGATTTTTGTCAGAGGAGAAGGAACATCTGTGTTTATGAAGGGTCCAGGGAGGGGACACAGTAAAAGAAGGATGCGACCGTCTGGTCCTGGGTACCCAAAGACACGTGCAATGCCCCATGCCAGTGGTAAAATCCAACCTGTGATGTAATTTTTAAGGCTACAGCTGAAAAGAACCCTACCTTTGCCCTCAGCATTGCCTGCCTGAGGCTGCCTACTTTGCACTGAGGAAGCACCAGTGATTCCTGGAGGATTTGGGTCTGAGGTTCAGTGTGTTCTGAATGCTCAGCATGCTAAAAATCAAGCCCTTCCTTTCTCAAAATGATGAAAAACCCATAACTACTTCACTTGTTGATGTGTCCAGGGGCTGTTGGGTGACCAGGCAGTGCCATGTCCCTGTCCACATAGGATTGATTGTCACCCAAGGCCATTCATGGGTGTCTGCAGAGCCCACGAGGAGCTTTTTTTTTTCTTTTATTGCTGGGGTTTCCTCACCTTCCTCAGAGACACCCAAGGCTGACAAGACTGGAAAGATGAAACAGGGAAGGACATAGGGACTGATTCTCACTGAGGTGTTAAACACTGTCTTGTATCACACACTCAGGGCTACATTTGGCACCATACTTGGGACTCAGGAATCAGCTCAGACTGGCAGGAGCTGTGGGGATCTTTCCTTTTGTTTGAAATAAAGGTTGTGAGCCTTTCTGTAGAGTCAAGGAAAAATTTTACCTAAGGATTTCCCTCCTATGTCATGATTGAAGATGCCCCTGAGCAATCCTGCATCTACAATGCAGCTCTGAGTCTTTCACTGTAAGTCTGCAGTTTGTCACAGGAAGCAGGGCAGTGTTTTTTGTCTAATGTAGAATATCTATTCAGTGGTGACTTTGGGACTGGACATGTGTTGCAGAGTTGCAGAATTGTGGTGAAGGAGGACTGAGTTCAGCATCAGCATGCCTGCTGTCAGTTCTGCCTCCATCCTGTTTGCTCCACTAAGGACTGGGACTGATGTGCTAGGAGCTGTACAAACAAAATGCAAAATCTTACATCTGCCACTAACATAAGGTGCTCCCTTAACAAAAGAAAAAAACAAAATGGACACACAAAACTGGTGAGAATGATCCAAGGTGTCTCAACAACTGTGTTGTACAAGCCTACAGAAGCAGGATACGAACCTCTCTTTTCATATACTCAGTGGTACTGTATTTGATCTGGCTATGCATCAAGTGTCAAACTTCCCAAGGTCTTACCATTCAAACCCTGGTCAGATTTCAAAACAAATGGTTTTCACCAGAGCTCACCAGGTCAGCAACCCCTGAAAGTTTGCTCGGAGAGGGTGATGAAGGGCTCTGAAAGAAGCACATTCTCTGCAGGTGCAGTGCACCCAAAAATCAGCCCTTGAGTTGTTGTCAAGACTTGTATTTCTGATGATGCCTTCTACTCCCAAATAATCCTCTACTGCCCCACACGTACACACCCACGTACCCCGAAGGGTGAACAAGCCTGAACAGGCAGAGATGATTATCTGCTTGATGGCATTAGATACCTAAAGTGCTTCAGTCTCCTGACGGCTCTCTATGCTGCCTTGCAGTTCTTCAAATAAAGAGATACGAAACCCAC
Source organism: Neopelma chrysocephalum (assembly GCF_003984885.1). Lineage (NCBI taxonomy): Eukaryota > Metazoa > Chordata > Aves > Passeriformes > Pipridae > Neopelma > Neopelma chrysocephalum. The sequence continues at coordinate 1,016,220 of NW_020897804.1, read as the reverse complement.
AAAGCACACAGTATTCCTGAAGGTCAAATGGCACAAGGAAAACATAGCCAGAGAGGAGAAATGGTTGCTGGAGTCCTGGGTTCTTTTTCTACCCACTCCAGTACCGTTTTGTATGACTCAAAGCTGTTTATTCACTCTACCTCCAAATCTCTTTTCACCTATCTGTGGAATTCATACCCACCTGCCAGGAATTTTTCATTAGTTAATTTGGTCTGGGAATCTTGGAAGAGCTGCTACTGAAATGCGAAGGGGATTTTTTTTTAATATTGTTATTTTTATTAAACCTTGTTCCTCCCTCCCCCTCTCCCTCCACCCACTGCCCATGGCCAGAAGGTAACTTTGCACCTTCTGAGAGCATTGCAGAGTGAGTGCTTCCACAATCTCCCCAGAACTTTCCTCCTCAAGGTCTGGTGTCATAGTCAGAGACCTGATCCACCTGGAGATAACAAGTAATTTATCCTTTGTGGCATCACATCTCATTGCCTAAATATCCTCAGTGCTGAAGCAGGTTGCAATCTTCCCCTTGGAGGACAAGCAGGAGAAATTGCCCTTGATGCCCTTTTTGCTGGTGGTAGCAGCAACATTTGACTCTGGTGACATCATCCAATGTCCCTTCCCTTGCCAAGACAGCCAATGAAAGGACATAGGAAGGACATGTGTTGGCCTCACAGCTCTTCCTCCCATGCCAGCCTCCCCTTGGAGGGGTTTTGCTCTTTATACAGAGCTGGATCTCTGGGCAAGGACTAAGGGGAATGGAGGTCCCCTCTGCCCCATCAATGCTGCTCATGGGACATACTCACCATACCTAATGTGAGAGCACCAGGGCAGCTGAGCAAGGCTCCTGCAGCCCGCAGTCCTGGGCAGCAGGTCTCATACGTCTTAGGAAGGACCAACCTCCAGGGACATTAGTCAACACACACTCTTGTTACATGTTTTTTTTGCCAGCACCCTGCAAGCATCACTCTGTGCTCCACAGTGCAGGGTCAGTGGTGCTCTTCCAGCCCCCGTGATTCCGTGGACACGGCACGTTTACCCTGCACATCCTGTGCAGGGCAAAGCTCCACGGCCCCTTCCCCCCCCACACCAGCCAGTCTCTGCACAGCAACCTCTTTCTTCTTCAGTTCAAAGTGCTCTGGCACTTCATCTGGAAAATTCTTTAAATCTACATTACCTCTGCCTTATTTAATCTTTTCGGGAGCGCTGACATCCAGCGCACGAAAAAAAGAGATTCTAAGCTGAAAAGAAAGCAGACCCTGATCACTTCTTGGGGCTAAGTTACAAACTGAATTGGAAACTAGAAGGTGAAAAGAATATGTTACCTTTTAAGTGTCACGTTTTTCTCAGAAAAAATACCTTTTAACTGAGCTGTTGCAGAAAGAGTAGAAACAGCATCAAGCCATGGCCTTAGATTTTGCTCTGTGCTCTGTGCTTTAAACAGGTGCCTTTGGTGTCTGGCTTTGTTTTTGCAGAAATGGAGGCCATCAGACACTTACTTGGAATTTGGAAATCCCTAAGATTTGGGAAGGTTTATATCTCTGTGCTGAAGCACTGAACTGCAAGTCCCCGTTGCTTACAACACTGTGTAGCACAAACCACATCCATCCTCAGCATCAGCAGCACAGGGATAGACCTCGACACTGCAAATATCAGAAAGAAAAGCAAAGAGGCTTTTGTAGGCAGCACCAATGTAGCTGAACATCACAAATATCTGTTTATCATACCTGAAAGCTGCAAACCACAATGCCACTTGGAGCTCACCTGGTTTTAAGCTGAGGTGTTACAGACTTTGTGTATCTGTGTTGAAGGATGTGCAGCAACTTACTGTACAAACGTCCCCTCCATGATGCAGGGTAGACAAAGCACTCCCATGATCCTGCCTGAATCCCCATTGGCAGAACTATTTTGAGACACAGTCAGGTGAGGACACAGCCCAGAGCACATCCCCTCTCTGGGAGGCACAGCTGCCTCCCAACTAATTACTGGCCAAAACATATCCAGTGTCACCATACCCCCAAAGTGCCTTCTTGCATCAAAACATGTATGTACCTAGGGTGGCAAAAACATCAGCTGGCCCACTGCACATCCCAGCAGGACTGTTCATACTCTTCTCCTGGCGGATGTAGGATTTGTAGGTGCCCATGACAGAGAGGAGATGGGCAAAGGTGCTGGGACAGAACAGGGAGATATGTAGGTTCACTGTGCAGGTCAAAAGCATGTAGAGGGAGAAGAAAGGCTGAAAGCAGCTCTCCAGGGCTGTTTCTTCCCTACGTATCTCACAAAGACCATAATCTTTGACATCTTTGCTGCAATTGCACTCACATCTGCACCAGGGTTTCCTGACCAGGCTCACATCCTCGGGGCCCAGTCCCTGGGGAAGCTCCTACATGGTGGTTTCCTCTTGAACCCTTTGCATCTGACACTGTCGTCATGTTTCTGAATTTAGCTCTGAAAAACTTTTATGTCTGACCCCTTTTCTTTTTTTCCCCCAGGACATTCACCTGAGCTGGGATCCATCGATTTTGACAGAACTTAATTTCAGAAGGAATTTTGCCCAATTAAGAAAATGAAAGCCACCGTTTCCTTATAGGAAAAATAATCACTCCTGTTTGTGAGCAACTAGGCTGTAGGACACTGATAAGAGCAGTTTGACAGAATAAAATACTATTTATATATCAGACAGGTTGACAAACGTTGATTAAAATGTCTCCTTTCACAATCAAATGGCTAATATAAAGACATATTTTCTTATCTGTTAAAGAGGTTTCATAGCAGCCTAGGCCAGAAACCCTTTGATATTGTACAGTATCCACTAATGTGAGTGCTCTTTGCAGAAACAGGCATGAGCCTTTGTTGCAGGAGATTTTGGCTCAGTCTTTCCCTCTGACAGTAACTTGATTTAAAAGGGCTCAATTCAGTTGTTTATGCGCAGGCATCTCGTGCCATTGGACACAGTCTTCAGGGTCCCTCTGGCCTCCAGAAGGACACAAATGACCCAAACATTATGTTTAATGTGTCAGTCCCCTTCAGGTGTTTGACATACTCCCATTCTTGTGCAGAGCAACAGATAGCCAGTCCACCAGTGGTCAGACTGAGCTCTTAATCCTCTGCACATCAAGTTGCAGTTTATAAAACTTGAAATACCTCTTCCTCCTTGTTTTTTAAAACAGCCTGTGAGATCTGGGGAAGGGATCCACAGTAGGGCACTTTATTAAGCAAGGACTTCTGTAATACATACACCAAAAGCAACCTAGAGGAGAGCTCTTTCCCAGTGCACTGATTAAAAGTTTGTTGGTCTCCCTTGGGATGCTGGAGAACTCCCTGTGTGTGTACTAACTCTGCGTGCTGTGAGCCCACCGAGTATCAAAACAAAATACAAACAATAAGGAGCAAATTGCTTCTTATTTATGCAACAAAGTTACAGGCATGCAGGGCAGAGGCAAAGGAAGCTCCATCTCCTGCTGCTGAAGACCTCCCCATGAGCGTCAGGTGGAGCCTGCTCTGTGCTCGGCTCAGCAAGGCTTCATCTCCATCCTGCAGCGCAGGTTAAGTGCTTGGGGGGGTGTTAGTGGGAGAAAGGAGAGAGGGGGAAGTCGGGTTGTGTTTGCACCAGAGTGCTGTGGCTTGCACCCTACTAGCTTGTGCAATACAACAAGAGGTGGATGTATGGGCAAAAACTTGGGAGCAAGTCCCACTCCTGAACAGACGCAGACAGCCAGGCGGTGGAAATGTGTGTCTGCTACCAAACCAGTGGGGCCCAGCTGCAGCTGGAGGCAGTGCCATGAGCGAGGGTTGGTTCCAGCAGCTCCATCAGAGCAGCCCCAGGAAAGCTCTTGTGGAGGCAGCTCTGACTCACCAGTCCTCCCAGCTTTGTCCTGGAGCAGGAGGGAAGAGTGAGCTCACACAGCCCCACAACGATGGTGTGTGTTCCCCCACAGCAGCAGCTGCGTGGGGATGTGAGCAAGGAGAGCAGGAACTGCTGCTCACTGCTCGCCATCCTTTCCATTCCACCTCTTGCACAGACAGGACGAACACGAGAAGTCCTGCTCACTGCTGGATGGACATCCAAGGACACTGGACAGGGTGCTGGGTGGCAGCAGACCAAGACCAAGAGACTGATGGCATAAAAAGGTGGAGTCAAAGGAGGGAACTGAACAGAGATCCCTTGGGGCAATTCGCCCACCTGGCAGGGGATCTTCCTTCTCCTCTCTAAGGGAAAGCACTCAAGTTGAACACCTATTTTTCCAGTGTTTATGCACACCTGAGTTTGCCAATACCTCTCATCACTGTCAGTGCCTCCCTCTCCTGTAGCACCCCAAATGTTCAATTCATACCTGGAGCTGCCCGAGGGAGGACGGGCTTGGCTCCAACACTGAGCAGACAGGTGAGCGCTGATGGTACCGCAGCTCCTCCAGGGGAATGACTACCTGATTTATCTCCAGCCAAATCCTCCCTGATTTAAATTGTAGAAGCTCTCTTGGCAGGAAGCCCCATCCCCTTATATAAGCTGAAATATTGCCCTTTGAGATTTATCCATTACTGCCAGACTGCTGAGCCGTCTGTCTTCAGCAAGAGCCCCAGAAGAGGAGAGGATGGTTGTGTTCATACCGGTTTTGTCTGTGCAAGGTAAATATTATTGTGCATTCTCCCTGTGGCAGAGAGCCCAGTGCCACTTGGACAGAGATTCCTCCACTCTGTTGTGCTGAGACACTGGCTCAAATAGTAGGAATTCAATTTGACCCTGTAAATATCTTTTGCATTTAAATGTTTGATCTTGGGCACGGGAGGGAAGTCTCTTCTGTGGGACTGAAATTTATATACAGGCACACAGAAAAGTATTTCTTAAGAAAAATTCAAAGCAGCAAATCACTGTGTATATGGGAAATGGGTATTCATTAAACTGTAATCCCATTCCCCTTCAGTCCTTCCTTCCCCCCCTTCCCACCCACAGAGATATTCACCCACATACACACACCCCAACACCTCTGGTCCCCACTAGAGCCAAGCAGACACCCAGCCCTTGCCCAGCTGCTCTCCCACACAACCAGCACCTCTCCAGTCATTTGTGTCCCTGTTTGCTGAAGGGATCTGCTCCCCATCCCCAGGCTCCCACAGCAAATAGACTGTCCTGTTGGGCCAGTTGTGTTTGGAGAGCTATGTGTTTAAACCCTCGGAGAGCTGACAGGCCCAGGAAAGGAAGGCAGCTGTTCCCTCTGCAAAGCTCTGGTAGGGCCAAGGGTCTGGCTGATAGATCTGGAGAGGCTGATGGGGTCTGCTGAGTTTTGAAGTGCTCATTACACAGCTGCAGACTGCAGAGGAAAGCAAACCTGGTGCCCAAAGTGTAAACATGGAGATAGTGACAGGTAGCCTGGAATTACACTGGCTGAGACATCGCTTCCCTCGTTTAATTTCACTTAAGCTGCCACTTGAACTTAAAACCACTTTCTTGCACTGAGGTTTAATAGGTGTCCTATGGCTGTTATCAATTCCTGAATCCACTGTTAAGCAGTGGCATGAGGGGAGCTGGTGTAGAGAGGCTCTCGAGCAGAGCGGGGTCAGGTCTTTCCAGCTTGGTGACAATTCACAGCCCTGAGTAGCAGCATCCACTGAGAGCTACTGCCCTGGCAAGGACACCTCCCAATCTCATTCAGAAAGATACGTTTCAGCACATCCTGCCCAACCCAATGCCTTAAGCTCAGCTCCTCTCCACCATCCCAACAACACTGAGGCAAACTGCTGCTTCTCCGAGGGGAAGCTGGCTGGGATACACTTTTCTCTGGTTGCAAGGGCAATAGGCAAGCGAATCACTGGCTGTCACAGCACAAATCACCGTGCCCCTTCCTGGTGCATCCTCTATTTTACACTTCTCATGACTGACCCCTTTGTCATGTGGCTGAAGGGAAGACCCTCACCTGAACCCAAAAAAAATCATAACTGGGGTTTGAAGTGTGAGATCCTGGACTAGGTAAACCCCAATTTACAGTAGGACAGCCCCTGCTCCCCTTCAGTGTGCTGTCATGTTTCTCAAGGGCTGCGGACCATTGTTAGAGAACAATGCAGCATTTTTATAAAAGAGGAGAGCACAGTTAATAAGTTCACTAACTGAGAAAAACAGCCTTTTAATATCTCTCTTTGTGACTCATAGTGTGAGAGCCAGCTGTTACTACTGGAGTGAAATTCCTTGCTGATTAGTCTTTTAAAGGGCTTCCCAGATAATTAAATAATGATTTCTTTCCCCATTCATTCTAAGTGACAGGAGAGCCTGGCAAACCCACTAAGCATGGAAGGGCAGCTTGTTTTCCCAAGCCTTATAGGAGCTTAGCTATTCTCTGGCTAATCCGGTGCTTAAACCCAGCCGCAGATCCCCGCACCAAGGGACAGGCTGTCCCACCTTCACGGTGCTCCAGTGGTGAATTGGGTTTTGCTGCCTGAAACCCTGAAACTAAGTCTTAGGCCAGGACTGTTTTTTCAGATAAGAAAATACGACAGAAAGGATGGTCTCACCTGGGCAGACAAATTAACTTTTCTTTGCCTGAGCTTCCTAAGAAACCAGCTTTGTCCTGGGGTTTGCATGAGCTCAGCAGTGGTGAAGGTGAATTAATTTCTCTCTTGTCTGTGCTCAGGGCCACAACTAGAATGTATGAGTGACTGATATGGAGGCCATTTGAGGGTATTTCTGGGATAATCTGGTCTTCAGCACATCTACTACATTTCCAAGTCATGGCATGAATCACAGTGATTTGCTCAGGCAGGCATTTCAATCATACAACCGTGTGACCTCTCTGGGTACAGCTCCATTGATCTGATGGAGTTTTATTCTGGATTTCCGGTAAAGCATAAAATGTGAAGGACAACGTGTGTATTCTCCAGGTGAAACCAGGTGTAACCAGGTATAACCAGTCAATGCAGGATTTGGAAGCAGACATGTCTATACTTGAGTAACTACATACTCAGTTTCCTGTGTTTGCTTTTAGAGAGGCTTCCTACCTCATGGTAGGGAAATTTCAGGACTCAATAACCGCTGGGAAAAATTAAGGTGAAAAATTAAGGTAAAAAATTTAGGTCACCACCAACAGAAAAAAAAACGTAGCATATGTTTCACTGAAGAACAATACTCATTTGTAGCTTCAGTTATGCTGAAGCATTTTTTCCAGTGAGCAGATGCTTTTATTTAGTTGAAAACCAATCAGAAATATCATCTGAGACAGAAAAACATTGACCAACCATATAAATATGTGAAAATGAGCTTGCAAGTTTTGCCCATTCCTAATTGAGAATCTGTTCTCATGGTTAATTGAGAATCTGTTTAGGGGCAAGACAGGGGTGGGATAGATAGAAGGGAGAAAATATTTAAGGAGCAAGTGCTCTATCAGCAGCATACTGTAATGAGAGTCTAGCAAAAAAAAAATTATTAATTTTATTTTTTTAACTAAAAACCATCTGGCCATCTTGGCAAGGAGAAAAAATTCACCATTAGCAAAAGAGTGTTTCTGAAGACGTTGTTCCAACCCCACAAGGGACGTTCAGGCACTTGGAAATGTTATGGATTTGTGATGTCTCCCCACAACACCAGTTGTTGACCATTGAATTGACCATTTTTCAGGTAAACTGAGAAAGTGGTTAAGTAACACAACTGTAGGACAAAACCAGTCAAAGGCAGAGGCTGAAGTGCTTCCTCCTCTCTTTTCCTTAATGGCTGAAGGAAACATCATTCAACCACGATGCAAACTGGAGATGGAGTTAACTCTCTGATGACAGGCAATTTTTGGATGAACTGTCCCCCAATCTGCAGCCATGAAAGCAATGGGCACTGCAAAACTTTCCATGAAAGCCTGGCTGGGGGAGGATTCTCCTATGGAAAACTTGCATTTAAAAGGCATTGAGCACTTAGCCTGACAAAAGGCAGGAAATTCAAAGCAAAGGGTGACACTCTGTCTTTAACTTACATTTTTATGCCTTTTATTAGTTTCTTCCCCCACTGGTGCAAATCAAGGACAAGGGGTCAAATTGATCCCTTCGGGAACTCCCTGCATTCAGTGATCTTCCACCAGAAATGTTCTGTGGCCCATATCATCAGACTAAACAACTTTTCCTGGGAATAGGAAACTTGGCCATGATTTTCCGATTCACAGTGCAGAAGACCTCCATAGCCACCCTTGTTCAAGGGGACTCAGGGCTCCCAGCAGCCTGGGTCCCAGTCCCTTGACCCTGGAGAAAAGGTTAGTGAGACAAAGGTGCTGCGAGACAGGAAGAAATGGGGATGCTTTGTAAATTGATAATGTTCCCTTTGATCTGAAAAGAGTGAAGGAAGGCAGAACCGTTCCTAGATAACCCATGGAAAGAGAGCAGTCCAGAGCATGAGGGCTGAGCTTCAGCAGAGGCTGGAAGAAAAACGGACCTCTTGCTACAAGATAAATGCTTCAAAACCCCAAAGCTGAGCTTCCTGGTCAAGAGATAGCTTCTCTACTATCATCTTTAATTCAACAAGTTATGTTTTTGACATCTGTTGAAACCATTAAAAAATTCTAAAAAAGTTCAGCAAAAGTAGCCTGAATTCCAGGAGTCCTGAGTGTTGAGAAGTTCAAACTTAAGGTCAAAATGCTACCACCCCCTAATTCCTTTTTATTAGCTGTGTCCTTAGGAAAAAACACCTCTTAAGCATCACTATATCATTTGCCACATGAAAGGTCCCTGTTGATCTGCCTGTGTGTTTCTAAGGTCTCTCTGAGGGCATGGTGAAGGAGAGGATGAGGGGCTCTCCTGCCCATCTCACTGGCTCCTTGTCTGTGCAGCATAGCCCTGACTCCCTTGAGCTGAAGGGTAGGAACAGTGTGAGCACTTGTTATTCTGTTCCTCTGCAAGGGTGGACACAGACCATGTTCCCTGATGGATCAGGTGAAACCTTACTGGCACATTTGTTGGACAGCAGAACCAGCAGTGGATGCAGTAACCCAACATCTGGGAATAAAGGTTGGCTTTTAAGCTCTCTGCTGTTTCCAGCTGTCCCCATGCCCTTAAAGTCCTCTGGGGTCAGATTTATAAAAAAGAGGTTGAGATGAGCTATTGCTTTACTCACATAGTCCTGAAATGGGACCACCAGTTTTCTTCCATGGCCTTAAACAAACACAAGAGCTCCCTTCTTCAGAGAGCTGTGCCAGGAATCACAGGGCAAGTATTGAGAAGTAGAGCAAAAGCAGGCAAAATAAGGGTAATCATGTCCAGGATATCAGGGGCAAATCTGGGGACTTTGAGAAAGAGAGGCTGGGTTTGCAATGCCTCTGCATCCTCCACATCCATGAGGAAAAACCGAAAGAACCACCAACTGTCCAAGCCTGTGATCAGCAGCTGATATTCAACACACTGATTAACACATCAAAATCTCTGCAATGCTGTGAAATGTGCACTGTGATGAAGTTTCCACCATTGTAGCAGGTACATGGGACAACCTCATTGTTCTGAGCACTTAGTGCCATCAGGTGATGCTGCAAGGTCTCCCAGTTGTGCTGCTCTTGTGCACTGAAAAGTGGATTCTTCCAGCAGAAATCAGCTCACTACAGAAGGATGGATTTAGCAGTAGCAGTTTTCCTGCCATAGGTGCAACACGAACAGATGGTGTAGCACAGCACAGGCTGGCTCTGGCATTGAAAGAACCAAAGAGGCTTTCACACCGGCAGGAGAGACCCTCAAAAGAAATTGCATTGCTTTTTTGAAGAGACCTTCCAGGTGAATAATTATAGTAGGCTGAATCTTGGCCTTCCCAATCTTGATGGTCCCTTTTTGAACTGCACCAGGAAGGGAGCAGTAGTGCCACAGTGAAGCTGTTCGTGTTTTCAGGGGGAGCTGCACATCCAGATAACTCTCCTTCTGTTCGCCCACCAAACACAACCCTGGCATTGTGGCTGCCACTAAAAGACTGATTTTTGATGCCTTCAACTTCTCATACCAAGTCTCAAATAATCTAAGCTGTAATGCACTAGTAAAGTAGTGAAACCCTGCATACAAGGAGTAGCATCTTCTTCACCCTGGGGATCTGGGGTGGGCTGGGGTGCAGTTCTGTTTATTTTTTTAACTACTAGGAAAAAATAATAATCAAATCTCTCTGCCATTCTTAATTAGCAAGGGGAAAAAGCAGTGGAAGAAATAATTAGCAGAGGCAACTTTCCTTCAATACGAGACCGCAGTCAGCCACCCCAGGCGACTGAAACACATCTGATCGTGCAGTGGCATTCAAAGTCAGCTACAAAAGCAGAGGAACTCCTCCACATCCTAACGTTACTGCCCTCCTTATATTGCACTATAAAACCGGGGTGTCAAAAAGGCTAGAGATTTTACACTTAGTGTCAGTGTTTTATAGTCATTAGACTAATTATGTTGGTGTTTTTACCACCTTTATTCTACTAATTGGCCTAAAAGCCAAACAGGGACATCATTACTTTATACAAACAAGCAATTATTGGGCTATAAACACACCCTGGTTTGTGTTCCCTGGGCGAGGAGGGAGCTCCTAATGCTCTCTCTGTGGTGTCTGCCACAATAACAGGCATTACTGATGCACTTGACTTTAGCTCTGCTTACAAAGAGGCCTCAAAGCTGCTGATACACAAGAGAAACTGGATATTTGTTACCTCCCTACAAACAGATCAAGGGAAATGGCATAACTCCAGGTTCAGCCCATACATCACTCTTTCAATGCCAGGGTAGCTTGGCTTCATTTTTGGTTGGGCTTTGTTGTGTATTTGCTCTCCTAGAAAGGGACAGCTCGGTGGATGCGGCCAGAAAAATTTGTTTATGAGACACTCATGAGAAACGTTTTATTTCCAAGAAATTTGGTCCCCTTGCATGCTACTGGGTGAAATATTACCCATGACTTTCCAAGACTTATCACTGCCTAGAGTTCTGCAAAATACATCTGCTTTGCCTGAAAAGGGCAGCATCTTCCCAGGTTACACTCACTGGCAGTTCTTCACCAGCTATTGCTCTCCCAGCTGGGCTGTTTCAGTAAATGCTTCCAAAAAACAGTGACTGCTCTTCATTCCTCCTTGCATTCCTGGAAAGGCCATATCTGCTGGCTACAGCGTTTTGATCGAAGGCTTGGTGCACTTCATGCATGTGAGCACTGACTGCATTTGAAATTGCACTTATTGGAGAGCAAACATTTGCATACAGTTAGAAGAGCTGGGCTATGTGTCACCTGGCAGCAGGATTGTCAGGGCTCAGAGATGTGGGGTCTTCATCACTCATAGCAAAGCTTTTCAATACCATAATTCCTCACAGAAGCCCTAACACACCCCCTTCCAGTGACTGTGTGTGCAAGGGGTTCTTCGGAGAGGTATGAAAAAAAAAAAGAGAAATCAACCTCAGTATTACCACACTGGCAATACCATGACGCTCTAATATGAATATCATGGTCTGAAACTTTTATTTTATTTTACTACCATGGAGGTAGCTGCTCTTCAGATAAGGTTTTAGGCTGACTTTATCTTCGAGTAAAACAAATGTTGACCATTCATTGTCTTTAAGAGTCCATAGTGATGTTCTCTGAGCAATGAGATATCAGGGAAAGATTAGGGCGGTTTGTAAGGGGGGCGTTTATCTCAGGCAAAGCAGGGAACGACCTTGCACCTCCCGAAATTCCCTCCCCAGTTTCCCCCGGGTGTGATAGTCCTCAACATTGATTCAAATGTGCTTCAATACATTGAAATACAGCGTTGTCATGAACCCTTAAATAACAGATGTGCTTCCTACAAGGGAGATCTACTTTTAAATGTTTTTTGAAACAGTCTGTGTGGTTAGTCTGAGTTATGATGCTGAAAACGTCTGTGTTTCACCTAAATAAAGTGCTCGAGACTGAGGCCTTTTTAGGTTGCTGAAGGGTTTTGAAATCCCTGTGTCCTTACCGTGTCACTGTTTTTCTAAGCCCTTCCCCTGAAGACTTCATCAAGGACTCTCACTTCAAAACTGATGACACAATATGGTCCATTAGAGTTAAATTACTTATGAAGCAAAAGTTCAAATCCTCAGTGTTTCACAAATGTTTTCTGCAGCACGACTCTGGCTGCTGTATTTGCCGAGCACATCAGATCTTTTACTCTGCAGTTTCTTAGACAAGCCAAGTTTTTGTTTTATTTTATGTTTCATAAATCCATTTAAATTGAAGTATAATGGTTAATTTTAAGCTCTCTCTCAAGTGTTTCTAAGGGACTTCTGTAATATCCAACAGAGCTGGCTCCTCTCCTTTGGAAATAAGAAACTGCAGCTTCAGTGAGAAACACTATCTGAACAATGTCTTCTTTAAACAGCCCCCAGAAGCACTGCATTTCCAACTCTAAGGGGAATTTGCATGTGTTTCAGCATCAAAGGTTGATATGACCCTATCACCTAGGGACTGTCATGTTATCTAAGTGCCCGCATATCAGGAGCAAGATAACATTGTGTGGTTCACAGCTGTTGCAGAAACGACATATTTTCTGAATTAACCTGGGCTCGGATTTATATAAACTATCCCCGATAACATCTGCCCAGGACTCTCCTTTGAAAATGAGCAAAGATCCTGCCCGAGAGGGCTCGCTTCTGCAGCCTGGAGCAGACAAAAAGCCTAAGCACACCCCCTCTCCCTGGAAAAAGCCACGCTCTGGATTCGTGATGCTCACCCCAAGAAACGGTGGAAGAAGTGTTTAGCCGCGAAGGTAGAACAATGAAGATGTCAAGTGGCTTCTCGGGAGCGAGCCGCTGTGTCTTGTCATGCTTGGACATGAACGGGGAAAAAAATGTCTTTATTACCCGGCGCGGTAACCCCGCAGCGCGCCGCCGGCTTGATCCTATAACTTTCCCATTAGAAGAGGGCGCCCGCAATCCTAATGAGGCACAATAAGTAGATTATGGGAGTCCTTTTGTTTTGCTAAACAGTCGCTTTTTTTCTGGCGGGGGTATCACAAAGGTGTGCGGGGCCCCGGTGCGGGGCCGGGACCGGGACGCCTGTGCCGGGTCGGGCCGGGGAGAAGAATCGGCGGAGCCGCGGGGCGCGAATGTGCGCGGAGCCGCGGGGGGCGATGCCGGGGCCGCCGGAATGAGGCTCATCAGTACCGAGGCTCTGCCCATTGTATCTGGGCTATAAAGCTGTCAGAGCAGCCCGATTCAATGTTCTCTCACTCCTACCCTGGCGCTTCCTCCCCTCTCAGCAGAGAGCTAAGCCCCGGGATCTTTTGTTTGCATGAGAAACCACTGGCATCTCGCATTTATAAGGACTTTTAAAGATCTGCTATGAAAAATAACTCCGTCTTAAAAATACAGGGGATTTTCTTGTTGTTGTTGGGTTTCTTTTAATTGCATGCAAACCAGCCAGTGAATTCGTGCTCTCCTCTGAGAAGCTATTTTTACAGAGAGATCAGTGGTTATTTAAGATGCAAAGGAGAGCACAGCTTTTTACCAGGCTGCAATCTTTCCACCTTGCATATTCATTTCGATGACTAGAGGAGGAGACTGCTCCAGGGGGAAAATAGCAGGGATGGATTCCTGCCTCTATGAAGGGACTGGATCTGTTAGAAAGATAAGAGGGAATAGCAAGTGGGCCCATCACCCCTGAAGTGAGCTTCTTGTAGATGTGGAAAAGGTATTAGGAGTGTGGAAAAGGTGACAGGAATGATCAAACCAGCTTGTAGGCTGAGATGCAGTGTGCAAAATTGCATTCTCATTTTCTGCTGTTTTTATTTAGGCCACCCAACCTTTGAGGATTGAGGTTGAGGAGGTGCAGGTCAAATAAGGACCCTGTAGTGTAGCTGTTGATGTGAAAGGAGAAAGACTGCACAGCCAAGCAGGAAGTTTCATCACAGCCTGCTCAGATGTTGGTTGGTTGCTTGTCATCACTCTGGTTGAACTGGAGATATATGGTGAAGAGTCTCTCCTATTCTGCTTTGGTCTCTCCATGTGAATCTGACAACATACAGAGAGAAAGTATAAATCTTGTGAAAACAAGTAAAAGTAGCTGGGGTTTGAGATCACTGTGCAGCTCTGGTTTGTGTTACAAATGTACTCTTGGTGCACCTTCCAGGCGGCAAGATTGCCCTGGTCTCTGGACTTACCTGTCTATAGGGACAGGCTGTGCACATCTGTGAAAATCCTCATTTCACCAGCAAAGGACTTGAGTGTCTGGACACAAAGCACATGGAAAGATTTTCTCAAACTAGAGGCATTCAGCTCTTTTGTTGGATCTGGAAATATCTGCTGAGAAGTTTCCCTGCCAGTCCTTGGTCGGGAATAGCATCTTAAATTTTTCAGTGTATATTCCTGTGGAATTTCATTGAAATTCTGAGGTTTGTGATCCCCCAGAAGGAGTGCAAGTGTTTCTACTGAACTGGGACAGCAAGAGGGAGAGGAAGCTATTCAGTTTGTCACTGTTCTTGAGTATGATCAACACTTACTATTTTAATGCTGGTATTAACCCATTATGGATTTAGATCCCACTATGTGAACCACTATACCAGGGCAGAGGGATGTCAGAAAGCCATCTCTTTTCCCAGAAGGGCTCACTCAAGGCACCAAGAGCTAAATATGAAGCCATTCGGGCAACTGTACCACCCCCAAGAGCAGATATTTGTGTATTTAGGCATTTCTCACAACCCAGGAAAGAAAACTCAGTTAATTAGTCACATCATTCAGTACTTGAATCAATGGCTGGGATCATCTCAGTCAGCTGAAATAAAATACAGCATAAATGTGATGGAATTGATCAAAGTTGTACCAAAAATACCACAGAGAAGAATTTTGGATGTCAGATATTTTAAATTTCCCCTGCATTTGAAAAACAATCCAAAGCAATCATTTCATACCTGATCCAAGCAGCTGGTAGTGTTTTTTACCAACACTGAGACATGTTACAGGTGTATTTTTGGGACCTCAGTCCTACATCCATTTATTGTGGTTGGTTTGGACCCAAGCAGTAATGATTGACTGAAGAAGCCCTTCTGGATAAATCTTATCCTTAGACTGTATGGGTGAAGTTTGAAGGATTTTCCAAAATTATTTTATTTTCCATCTCCCAAATGCCCCATTGTTTTTACCTTTTCTTTTTTTCCCACCACTGCCTACTCCTTGCTCTGCACTGCCAAAGGGCTCTGGAAGCTGCCTCCTTCCAGTGTTTGGGTGAGGACTCTTCTCACAGCCATGGCAAAGCCTCTGTATCCTGGCAAACACATTGAAGAGTATCACAGTACATGCTCTGCCATATTTTAAAAACCTCTCTTTCCCTGGGATCCAAGAAAAACCCACCACAGCCTGATTTCTGAGATACCTGAGCAGACCTTTGCAACCCTGGGCTGTGGGATAGGTTGGAGCGGTGTGCCCAAAACCAACAACATAACTAAAAGCAGCTATATTACCCCACTCTGAGGTCTGTCCATGCTTCACAAAATCATGAGAGTCCACCCTGGACACCCTGGGGACAGCAACAGTTGGTGGGAATCAGCTGGGGATATTGCAGCACCAGCATCTTCCAACACACAAAACTTCAGGCAGCCTCAGGCTACCCAGGCGCACCCTGGATTTCTCCATGGAGCATCTAGGGATGTGCTTAGATAAAAGATTTGTTGAGACTAAATCTTGCTTTACAACCGTTTTTATTCTTGGCAATGGGTAGGCCATTGGAAAAGGGACTGTTAGAAAACAAATCCTAATCTGTATTGTTGGCCAAGGCAGAAAACGATTGTCCAAAATAAAGCATAAAGCTTGTTAACAAGCAAAGCACACTATCAAATTCAATGGCAACAGGAGCAGGCAAAAAAATATGAAAACCTGCTCTAGGCACTCTGAATGCAGTCCTTATGAAGTAGACCCTTTCAGAGACATTGTTTTATTTCTTCCCCTACCACCACTCTTTTTTTTTTTTTTAAAGGGCTTTATTTTTAGCTGCAATCCTGGGTTTTCCCCTTTTCTGATATTTTTCCGTAAATAATAATTGGTTCTTTTGTGGCAGCATTTCCACATTGGCAGTGGTGTGTAGTGCTTTCTTGGACGTGGCAAGAAAAAAGGGAGTGATTTGTTTAAATGGGTTATTGTTGAGTGAATGCAAATATCTGCAGCCACTGGAGCAAATAGGAGCAGGGGATTAGGTGCAGGAAGCTGGCTGAGTGGCATAGGCCATCTGTCCCGGTCCTGAGAAAAGAGGAATCTCGTTTGCAGTGTATGTTAATTAGTTAGCTGATTGGCTCAGCTGTCACCTTTGCAGAGTGAAAGCACACGGGCACAATTAAATTCGTGTCCATATATGTTTATCAAAGCACATGTTTTTAGACAGCTTTGGTTTTTAGGTGTAATTTTTGTCTTCTCAGAAACCAAGAGGATTCTTTGCTATTGTGACTACAAATGGAAGGGACAAAAAAAAAGGAAGAAAGAAAGAAGAAGAAAGAAAATACCTTAATTAAAACATGATCTGGATTGTTTGCTGAAGCGTCTCTGACCGCATTCTTTAATGCACTTGAAATTACCCATTTGCATCAATAGGCGTTAGCTGAATTTATTTCCATTCAAATGTATTCCCTTGATGTTTCTACAGAAGGTGGTAGGTTTGGAAATACATGTATGGCAAGTTTGGGCTCCTACGGTGCCCCCATTCAAACACAATGTCAATATCCTACACTTAAAAGGGACCCGTTAGTTAAAGTAAAATGCTCCCTGGTTTGGGGTGGGTTTTGTTTTTGTTATCATTACATTGCCATCTCCAAGGCAGCATCCCCAGTAACTTTCCTTGGGAAGAAGTTGTCTGCTTGCGAGCCCCGGGGAGTTATTTCCCATGGTGTCATTTCAATTATTTTTGATTTATTTGTTTACTGTCTTCCAGTCCTTGTCAATGCACAATGGGCCACATCTCCCCCTCCACGGGCACACAGGGCCCTGCCTGCGGGGTTTCAGGACGCTGAGGAGTGACAGGGGAGCCATGGACATCTGCCCAGCCACTCACACGCTTTAAGGGCTTGTGCAGAGAGGGCAGGCGAGGGGAGAGGGCAGGGCAGGGGCGAGGGATCCTCCCCAGCCCGGGACACCGGCGTTGACCTTCACACAGAGGCATGAAAAAGCTGCAGAGGCTCTTGGTCCCTGGGTGGAGGAGCAGTCAGGGAGACGCTCTCCTGTGGCTGCTTTGCAGCAATGGAAGATTTATTCTTTACTGCTCTCAGAGGAGAAACCTGTCACTCATCCCACTTGGCTCAGGCAAGTCCTGGGGAGAGAAGCTGCCTCAAAATGCCCCAGCCCAGTACCATCAGGCTGTGTTCACAGCCTCAGCTCCCTGGAGAAAAACCCATCCTCTGTCCTTCCCAACCTCTGGCAGGGTCTGGCCATGATTTTTCAGGCTACAAAACCAGACAAGGGCCATGTCTTTCTGCCCTGGGGACATGCTGTGCCCCTCGATTGCCTGTGTCTGCCTGCAGGGACTCCCCACAAGCCAACAAGTTAATTCACAAGCAGGGAGGGAAAATAAAATGCTGAGAACGCCCTTTATTGCAAAAACCAAGAGCAAATACATTCAAAGCTCCAACGGCCAGAAGCAGAGGAGGAAATGTTTAGATCCAAAAATGGCAGCTCCTCGTTGTGAGCCATGTAAGAGGAATACACATCTCTATGCCAGGGGTTCCCTTACTGCCCAGGAGTGAGGAGGAGGAGCAGAGATGTGAGGGTATCTGCATGGTGATGGGGCTGTTTCCTGGCTGATGGACCATTTTATAACCCAGCATGTTTGAATGTTCATCTCTGCAGAGATAAGACATGTCTGTGCACACAAATTGATAAAACATGTAGCAACCTTCAGGAAAACAGGTGATACCTTCCTGTCCCTTTATCTGCTGAGTGTTCCTTCCTTCCTTCCTTCCTTCCTTCCTTTCTTCCTTTTCCTCCTTTCTCCCTTTTTTTTGACTTGGGGTGCAATCCTCAATCCATATGGCACCTAGCTGGAAAGGTGAAAGGTGGGTTGGTTGAAACCACTCACCAGGATGCTAAATCCCACCAGGAGAGACATCTAAGAAATGTCACCAATATGGCCTTTACTGGCTGACTCGGGCTGTTTTGGAAGTCTGCTCAGCCCTTAGCAGAGTAAATTGATCACACACACACATCTAGCCGTGCTGCTCTTCTGTGTGATCCATGGGTCCTGGCTAGCTATGATATTTCCTAAAACCTTTCACTGGCATCACACCCTTGCAGGTTGTGTGTGTAAATGTGTGTCTCCTTCCTTTTTGAGACAAAGTACTATATCAGCTATATTTATAGAGGATCAGCAGATGGCCAGCAAGCTGGGGGGAAAAAAATTGTATTTGTCAGGCTTATAAATCTGAAAGGGGAGTTGAAGCAAAACTCCACAGCACTTGATGCAATTAATTTTTGGAATGAGATTATGTCTCTGCAAAATTATCCCAGGCCTTCAGTGCACAGAGGGTGCAAGGAATTACCTGGGTGCCATAACAGCAGCATCCAAGTGCTCCTGGGGTGTCCTCAGAGCCCCCAGGGGAGGGATGGTGCTGCCGTACTCACAAAACGGAGGGAAGAAGAACTGGGCTGCTCAAAGCTCAGCTCAGATTCCCACAGCAAGGAGAGGGACTATATTTGGGTTCAGTGTGAGATGAGAGACATGGGATGAGCACAGCCCTTCCCATTCACCAGGTGCTCGTGGCTGGAGCAGTACATCTGTGCTGACCCTATGGCATTTCACTCACTGAGTCTTCTGGATATTGGTGAACATCCCATACCTTTGCAGGGCTCTCAGGGAAGCCTGGGAGAAGCCCCAGTGGGAGAACAAAGAGAAAGGCTCCAGAGGTTGAGGGGGGCAGATACAGCCTGTGTCTTGTCCATCAGTGAGGGAAAGGTAGGAGCCCCATAGGAGTGAGCAGATGTGCTCCCAGAATGATCTCAGAAATGGCACAAGTAATGCAAGACAATGTACTCCTTTTTTCTTTAACCACTTTGCAAAATGTATCCAGAGAGTCACGTCATGGCACTGCAGTGTTTTCTCTCATGTCCTAGCTCACTATAACCAGTTTACTCCCTTTTACAGGGTCTAACTAAACAGGGCTTAAAAGTGCATATAACATATTAGTGAAAATTGCCAAAAGTCCTAATTAAGATGCATAAAAACTGTGTATTAACATCAGCCAATCAGAGCAATCCCTGGGAGTTCCCCTCAGTAACACAGCAGGTGTGAAAATATAACTTGTCCCCCCTACAGGAGGCTTTAGGATGCATTAGCTGAAATGCTTTTAAAATACACTTTTCCTTCTAATTTAAACCAGCTTTCTACATCAAGTTATTTTGGAACAGGCAGAGGGTTGTTTTTACAGGCAGAGAGTTGTTTTATGGAGGGTTTTAACATAGGGCATGAGGTGATGGGGAGATGCACTGAGCACCTACTGGTTGTTCCTTGCAATAACTCCCTTTCTTCTGAGGAGGAAGAGTAAGTGCATTTACAAAAAAAAGCCAATCCTCCATGGTCATTACTCTTGATTACACTATTACTTGATTCAGGACTACTACAAAATTATCCTGATTTGCCACTGCCTTACACAGACGTTTAAACCAGCACAAATTGGGTGTTAAGTGGGTATAAATACCAACTCCTGAGCGGAGATTTCTGGCATGGCAAAGATTTACATTCCATTTCTGCATAGAAGTAAAGGACACCGTATACAAAGGTGGAAAATCAGCTCCTCCCTCCCTAATTTTACCTGTGAGACCCCTAAGATGGTGAGCAGCCCTCACTTGCCAGACCATTCCCAGCAGTGAATCTCATAGACACACACACACATGATTTTCCTTGAAAATCCTTGCTACTTTGCTTTTTCAGTCCTTGGCCCTCAAAATTCTAACAGTAAGTGGTATCTCTGAATCTCCAAGGCTGTTCATCTCCCACAGAGATTGGCGATGTTCCGTGTTTCATTTACGAGCTGTCTCACAACAGCCAGAGTTTTCCTCTGAAAAAATAAATGAAGCTCCTATCCCCATCCTTTGCAGAAAAACCCTTCCCAAAACTCAGCAAGAATCAAAGCTGAACTATCCAGGAATGTTTACTCCTTAAAAAGGACCAGTGAAGTTATTTTGGAAGACAGTTGCTGGAGGTACTGCGGGAACATTGATATCCAAAGTTGTCATAATATTTGACCCTCAGAAAGTAGGACTGTCCCTCTCTTGGGTAAACTGGGATAGTATTAAATGGGGATAGGGAAAGGAAACACTTGTTGCCTTTCGGAAGAGGGACATGGGGCTGCAGCAGCACTCCTCAGCCGAGCAGGCAGGCAACACAGAGATCAAAAGCTGAGCTCCAAGTGCTTCCAGCCAGAGCTTTTCATCTGCAGCTCTGCAAGCCTTTAGAGATGAAAGCCCTAGAGTTTCACTTGGAGTGACAAAAAACATTCCTTAAGACCTTGCTTGAAAGCGTGGCTGTCTGCAGAATGGATTTATATTTAGGTGTTGTGCTCTTTTTCTTTTTTTTTCCCCCCATCCCTAGGACTTAAATTATACATGTTGGGCCAAATGCAGAGGAAGAGAAGCTGCAGGCAAAGGAGATGGGATGCAGGATCTGCTCCACTGGCTGTGGATTTCAATCCTAGCCCCTTCAAGCTGACCTATGTAGAGCTGTCTTATTTCCCCTTAAAAAGATGGTCTTGGATTTGATCTTCTCCCCCTGTTGCAGGTCTCCTGGCTGTCTCCAGGAAAGCAGACGGGGAAGGAGGCGAGCAGACTGTGGCTGCCCCAGAAAGCATCGAGTATGCAACTATTCAGTGAATTCTCACAAATGATGGTTCTGTTCTCAGAATTCAGGATTACTCAGCATACGCTCCACAAACAGGGGGGGATAAATCCATGGGATAATTTATTCACAATGAATAATTCAACCAACAGAAGTGACTACTCCAAAGATCGGGTCAAAAGTTGAGTACTTGAATAAATGAATTGCCCTTTCACAAATGTAAAAAGCAGAAATCTCAATATTTATCATTTGCAGACACACAAATATTTCAGAACAACATTTTCTAATGAAGTGGGGAGGGGTGTTAATAATAAATTCTATTGATAACAGGAGTTAAAAAAGCAAATAATAACTGACTGGAACATGTTTATATATGAAAAGTGACTTTTCAAACAAACTATCAACAGTGGGCTGCATTATAAGACTATTAGGAAATAGAAACTCTGCAAATAACTTGCCTACCCTGGCAACTACTGAACCTACTGCCAGTAAATAAGCATTACCCTGGAGCACGAACCAAGCTGTCACAAGCTCAGAGACATATGGCAAAAGCACAAGCAGAGCGGCTCGAGATCCACAGCTGAGACCAGATGAGCTGCTGACCAAGGCAAAAAATGGGAACCATCAGAGTCCTCTCCTGGTGTCACACCCCTAGAGGAGTTGCATCCCCTCCCAGGCTGGGTGTGAGGTGGGTTTTGCAGCCACTGCTGCCCAAGGACTCTAAAGTGCAGCCTGGGTATTGTCCCTGCACAGGCGTGTGGGTCCCACCGCAGGTGGCCAGAGACACCCACCTCCAACCCAACCAGCATGGCCAGCACATCCTTTGCACCTGGACCAGCCACACTGAGGCTGCTTCTGGTTGGGGCAAACCATGTGAAGCATTTAGTTCCTGCCTTATCTTCTGTCTCTCTGTGGTAAGATGTCCATGGTGGTTCACCATGCTTTCTTGGAAAGATGTTGTCCACAGTTCCTCCAGAGCTATGAGACAGTCTGTCCTCATTGTCCCACCTGCTATGCCACTGGGGTAAACCTGCTCTTTTTCTGGTAATTATAGGGACAGATCAAGTAATAGCTAGGAGCTGATATGAGCTCATCAACTCATTTCACCCAAATTACTGCTGGGCATACTTGCTCATGGCTGAGCTGAGCCATGGCAGGAATTGCTCATCCCTGGGGCATCCTTTGAAACCTTGCTGGCAGCAGTCCCCTAGCCAGACTAAGGGGTTTTGAATCAGTGCAGTTTGGACTGATGAAAATTAAGGTGCAAGTCCTGTGGGTTGTTTTACTCCAGTCTTGAGGCCATGCCCTGAAATCACATTTGGAAACATCAATGTACCAGGTGGAGAGTGAAATTTAATTTTTTCCTATACTGCACATAGCTGCAGTGAGCAAAGCTGTCAGCAGAGATCAGCCTCTGGCACATGGGGAATGGGAAAAATTACTTGAGACATAAACAACCCCCCCAAAAAAGGGGAGAGGAGGTTGATGAGAGGCAGAGGCACAGCTAATTGGGGTTGGAGCTGGGATGCCGCTTTCCTTCTGCAGTGGGGTGCAGATTAAAAGCATCCCAAATACTGCCTTCTATGAGGTCCTTTGACTGCCCCAATGAACAGACGTCTCCTTCAAGTACCCCTGAAAACCAGCTTGGTGTTACTGAACTACAAAGAGCTGTGAAACACTGCCCAGATGGTTTGACAATGCAGCCAGGGTTTATGGCCTGGAGCAGGACAGAGGAGCAGCTCTGCTGGGACAGGGAGCCTGAGAACGCTGCTGTGCTGAGCTTTGCACTGCCATGAAGCTCTGCCTGCTGTGAAGAGCCACGGGCCATGCAGCAACTTGGTGGCCAAAGCAGAACTCTCACCCACTGCTTCAGAGTCCTCGTCCTCCCACTGCAACCAGAGCACAGCCTCTCCACCCAACTGCAGACCCAGATTGCAAGAAAGGTGTCTTGATGGATTTTTAAAAGTTTCCTTTTATTTCTGGAGAAAAAAAGAAAAGGCCATTTTCAACTTGGCAACAGGAATAACAAACACCTGAGTAGGAGAGCTGAGAGCCTTAATTTGTGGTTGTATTTCTACGGCTTCATCTCAACAAGGATTCTGGACACAGGGGAGGCAAATAGTGCTCCTACCCTATAAAGCAGGTATGAAGGGGAGGAATGTGGTCCGGTAATTACAGAAATAGTCTGGAGTCAGAAGGACTCTACTACGAGCAATTAAAAGGAAAATGAACCGTAAGAAAAATTTTCTTTTTGTTTTATAGCTAAACCCACAAATAGAAGAAATACTGTACAGTTGAACTCCAACAAACAAGCATGCCTGATTTTAATGAGCAAAATGAAGGGCTTGTTTTATGGGATATGTAATATAATAGTCCCATGGTAAGGGAGTCTATTTCTCCACTGCTTTGCACTGCATGCAGTTATTCCAAGTGGTGCAAAGTGGATGTAAAATGCCACCAAACCCAAATGTCTTCCTTTTGTCCTCTTTCAGTCCTCTCCTACACCCTCCGCATGCATGTGTGCACCACTGTGCTGCGTGTGGATCAGCAAATTAAAGGAAAAGGACTAGTACTGTGGCTAGGAAAGGAGGAGAAGGGAAGGAAGGAGGTTTTGGGCTCACTCCCTTGCCAAAGACTTCCTGCATATCCTAGCTGAGTCACTTAATTTTGGCAGAAGGTGGGATGGCAGAGCTCTGGCAGAGGTTCAGAGGTCCAAATCACAGTGAAGGTGGGATGCAGGGGACTGGCAGGTAGTGAAGCATTGGTGTCATGGCTGAGCCAAGCATCTTCCCTCTTGGTGCTCCTTAAATGCCTCTGTGGAACTCTAACTCTGCTCTCAGGACAAAATACCATTCCCTGTCCTCACAGTAATGTTGAGTGCCTACAGCCATCAAATACCTCTACAACAGGGGTGCACCAGAGTTTGTAGCTGAACTTTGCTGATATTGTAGCAAGAGGTACTGTGGTCTATGAATATAGAGACAATAAGCAAAAATCTGGCAGCAACAAGGATGCAGCTTCAAATATTCCACCACACCATCACATACAACATATCATCATCCCTCCCCATCACACCCTTTCTTGCATTCACTGAGCTCTCTCTCACACCACAGTCAAAAAACCCTAACTACCCTTATATCCCCCACCACTTCCACCACCCTTTGCCCCTACAAACTAATCTGTTCTTACTTGCCCAAATGTACTGAAATAAAAAGGCAACTTGGTGTTTATAAATGCAAAAGAAAATATATGACTTATTTGCCAGGGAAAAGGTCTTAAGGCTATATAGCAAAAATTTTTTCCAGTTGACTCCTTCCACCCCATCAATTTCAAAGAACCAATTTGTTGGCTTCTTTGCTGCTTTATTCAAAGAAAAAAAACAATTTTTTTTTCACTATTCTCGCTCTCACATTTTATTTCATTATTCTTGTGAGTAAGAACAGAGCAGAGGCAATACCAGCACAGAGAAGAGGGAAAGGTCTGAGCAGCAGCTGGATATGAGTGAAAGCAGTAATCTTCAAAGCTGGCTTTTGTCTCTCATAGCCCATATGATATGAGACAGTGATCTCACCAAGGGTCATGTTCCTGCTCCTTCTCCTCCTCCTTATTTTTCTCTCCATTTTGGGTGTTGCTGGGAGAGGTTGCCCTGTTTAGAGACACAAAACCCAGGGTTGCATGCCTCAGGGCATAACACATGGTGAAGCTTGCTGTGATGTTCGTAGCATCCTGGAATGCATTTTTCCAAGGACATCCCAGGGCCTTTTACCCAAAAGATTCATTTGGCTGCACAGAGAGGCCAAACAGCCAGGATCAGCTCCAGGCAGATAGCGCTGGAGTGCCAGGCAGGCTCTCAGTGCCATAAGGCTTGTAGAAATGGGTTAAACACAATGATCAAGGCCAGGCTGGATGGGGCTCTGGATGAGCAACCTCGTCTAGAAGAAGGTGTCCTGGCCCGTAGTGGGGGGGTTGAAACTGGATGATCGCTAAGGTCCCTTCCAACCCAAACCATTCTATGATTCTGTGATCACAACCTCACTTGCCCTCCATCTGCCAGCTTCTTGCAATTTATATCAAGCCCCAAATACCTTCTGCCTGTGTCTGGGGCCATGGCTGATGCTGGTGAAGTGCATGTTGTGCCAAATTACAAACCGTGTGGCACCTTCAGCCAAGCAGCAGCTGGCTCTGCTGGAATGACTCTGCCTTCTACAAACGGCCAACAAAGATCAATGTGCAAATGCATTGCACTTGCAAACGGGCTGGAGTTGCTGCTTCCCAAGAATTTCTCGGTGATATGGAGCAGTAATCTTACCTACCACACCACCTCCATCCCTGGGAGGTGCCTTGCTTTCAGCTAGCAAGAGTCAGCTTCCCAACCAGGTTTGCTGGAGGCTTGGAGTGCTGAAGAGGGAGATGAGGAGCCAACACCAATTTGGCACTCACATCCCCCAGAGTGGGAGAAAAACCATCTCGATGTAATGGTTGCAGCAGAGGTTTTAAAGGCAGAGCTGTCTACTGCTCATGTCCTGGGCCAGTGCAAAGTCCATTTCAGAGATACCCAGATGCTCTTCCCTCCCCCATCCAAATCACAGCAGCATCCAGAACTGGTTCTCACAGGTACTGCTGTGCATTTTTTATTTGGTTTTATCTGTGTTGTTTTTTGGGGTTTTCTTTTTCTTTTTTTTTTCTTTCCACTAAGCAAGTAAGCTAGAAATTAAAGATTTTGGAAGATTAATATCCTTGCAAATTCAGGGTGATCTGAGCTAATAGTTTCAGCCAGAGGGGGGAAAGAAAAGAAGGAAAGAAAGAGAAAAGAGTGGGAGGGGAATTCTGAAAAAATTTCAAAACACATTGTTTCAACATCTTCTAAACAAAATGGGTTGGGTTTTTTCTGAAATACCAAAATGTTTCATTTCAACATTTTCACATTCTTGTCTCAAAACAGCCTTTTTGTTTTACAAACTATTATAAATCAAAAGACAACAAAGTTAAATGAAAAGGTTAATAAATACAATAAAACATTTTGGGTTTGGACTGAAGAAACTATTTGATCTTGACCCTACAGGAATCTTTTCCTTTTTCTCTCCAGTTTGCCAAGAAAATGCAAATAATTTGTTCTGGTTTGACCTGAAGCAATTTATTTATCATTCTTGGAACATGAAACACCATTGTTTACCTAGATCAACTCATCAGCTCCCTGGCACCCTTTTCTTGAGGGAATTAAGGAGATCAAGGGGATTAAGAGAGACCACATTGAGCTGGCTGCCAGGAGGGTTGATGTGGGGTCTGTGCTTTTTGATCCCAGGCAGGGTGATTAGGTGCTCTGGTACCCACAGTGCCCTCAGGACAACGAACCAGATGTGGGGCGAGGTGAGATTTTTTATTAGGCCAAAATAAAAGATCTAATAAAAGATATTTTCTGCACCCACAAGACTTATCTTGCCTGGAGGATGAGGCATGGTCACTGCTAAAGCACAGCTCTCTCCCATAGCATCCTGACAGAGTAGATTTTAGGGGTTTTGGAAAGAAAATCAGGATGGTCAGGTTTCACTGCTTGCCCTCTGTTTGAGAGAGAAGGTAGCAGAAGTGTGCCTGTCCTTACACACATGAGAGATGTCAGACCGACACAGGAACAACGTGGAGGCTCCCAAAATGGGACTGGTCCCACATCATGCTCCTCCCTGTGTCATGCCAGGGGCTCCTGCATACGCGAGATTGATTTTGGTTGAGTAATGCTGAGCTGTAAGACCTCATCAGCTGCTACTCATTACATAGGCACAGCCCTTCTTGAATAGAAACCATAGCAGAAAATAGATCTCGGGATGTAAAACCTGACATCTTGAATTCATCAACTGAGCAACAGCATTCTTGTTTAGAGTCTGAGGGTGGCCTGTTCTGAACTCTCCTTTCTTTATACCAGATGAGTCTAACCTCAGAGCCAGGATGACTCCAGCTAGTATCATTAGCCTAAAGCAAAGAAAAGAATATGACTCGAGTCTCGCAGTGCTTGAGTTGCTACAAAGCGCTCAGGCAGGGGACACAAAGTCTGATCCTGCCATATTACCAGGCCCAGTGACTCTCTTGACAATCTCCTCAGTCCCAACAACAGCAGTGACAAAGGGTGTGACTCCAGGCTGCAGTTGGACTGTTTTCTCACACATGGTATTGTAATCAGCAAAGTGCTTCAGAAAACTCCAGACATTAGAAAGAGACAGAAAATTAACCAGGAAAACACTCTCCCCTCTACCCCACTACCAAACCAGTTTCACTTCTAAAAGCAGGAAGAAATTGTTCCCCTCTCTGTCAATGCCAGGTTAAAGGAAGTCTTGGTCTGAAGTTGTTCCCATCCAAGGACCAGCTCTGAAGACACAAGACCTTTTGAAACACCAGTGTCTCACAGTGAGGGACAAAACACCAGCTCCACCACAGCGATTGCATCTTCTTTGCTGCTCTGCTTTAACTCAGCTAAAGAGGAGAAATAATTAGTCCTTGTGTAGATAGATGCCCAACCACAGCTTTCAGAGCATAGTTGGCACACAGAAAGGCTGCAGGAATCAACACCCATCGCCTCTCTGAACCAGAGCTGTTGTCAAAGAGAGGGGCAAGATCAAATATTTTCACAAAGCAATGGAGGGGGTGTGAGAAGGACTCATTGACCTCTCAAGGTCTTTTATAACACGATTTTTTTTAGAGTTTCTTATATTGTTTCATTAAGGCGTGACTTTGAGGAGATTGGGTCTTTATGCCAAATCTCCCGTATGAGCCCAGGGAGGACATCTAACTTCTCCCTGCCTTTCCAAACCCACAATAATATGCATTGGCAGACGTCATTGACAACTCTATCTGGTCTTGGCTCAGATAGAGTTAATTTTCTTCATAGGAGCTGGTATGGGGCTGTGTTTCAGATCTGTGCTGAAAACAGTGTTGATAACCCCAGGATGTTTTCATTATTTCTGAGCAGTGCTTATGCAGGGCCAAGGCATTTTCTGCTCCTCACCCCACCCACCAACAGGGAGGCTGAGAGTGCACAAGGAATTGGGAGGGGACACAGCCAGGACAGTTTACCCCAACTGACCCAAAGGATACTCCATATCATACGGTGTCATGCTCAGCATGTAAAGCAGGGGAAAGAAGAGGGAAGGTGGAGTTGTTCAGAGTGATGGCGTTTGTCTTCCCAAGTCATCATTACATGTGATGTAGCCCTTCTGTCCTGGAGATGGCTCAGCACCTGCCTGCCCCTGGAAAGTGGTGAATTAATTCCTTGTTCTACTTCGCTTGTGTGTGAGGCTTTTGCTTTACCCATTAAACTGTCTTTTATCTCAACCCATGAGTTTCTCACTTTTACTCTTCTGATTCTCTCCCCCATGCCACCGAGGTGGGGTGAGCAAGTGGCTGCACAGGGGTGAGTTGTCAGCTGGGGTTAAACCATGACATCCATTCCTGTTAATGAGATACTTAGATAATGGTGCTGGAGACTCTGAAGTATCCATCTGGCCAGAGGTATGGATAATTTGCAGGAGTAATCTGAGGAGAAAGCATTAATGTGTCTCAAACACACCCTATCATTGCCCCTAATCTGCCCATATCCAACTCTCTTCAGTGCATCCACTGACAACTGTGAGGTCTTCTCCTGCAGCTCCTCATGCAGCTCCTCATGCCCTCTCCACACCATTCCAGCATCACCCTTTCACAGACTCTTTCCAAGACGTCTGGCAGTGGAAGCCCGTTTCTCACCTACTCAGTGTGAGGGAAGAAATCAAATACCAGATAAAAACACACCCTGTGCAGCAGCCTGGCTTAAGCATGCTGTCACCAGGTCCTGTCTATTTATTCTTTGTCAGCTCTTTCTACTTGCTCCATCATTCCTCACACATTTCAAATCTGCATCTAATTCAAGTATTACATCCATTTATTTTCTTAATGCTCCTATTCCCCTGAACTGTGTTTTTATGGTGGGTAGCCGTCCTTGCAAGCACAGTGCTGAAATAAGGCACTTATTGGCTGCAGCTCCAGGGATTTTAACCGGATATCTGCCTTTGTTTAAATTAAGTAAATCAGGATGTTTCCTAAACACCATAAGGACAGAAGTTTAGACTTCTACTGAATCAGCTTTTTGACCTAAAGCCAGAAATGTTTCAGTCAAGGACATTCCCTGGATGAATTGGAGAAGCCTGAAAATCCCCTTTGTCAGGTCCCAGGAGCTCTGCAGCTCACCTTGTGGGGGACACCAGTCCCAATCCCTTTGGAGGGGATGCCTACCCACATTAAGTGCCTACTTGTAGTCACTCAAAATTGTGTGAGATACATTCCACTCTTCAAATGCATTTTTGGATACAAGGCCATAGTTTATATAGTTAGAGGTGTACTCACCCATGCTCCCCAATGAAAACAAACCTACAGCCATGATGGGGTACAGCTTCAGACACTTCTGTAGGACAGAGCTTCGACAGAGCCTTGGGCTGATGGATGTTGTGTTCCTGAGTACCTTTTCCTACAGAAATGTTTTACCTTCAGTTTCTATTAGGTGAGGAGTTTCCAAAGTGCACAAAGCTGGACATGATAGTGAACACCAAGTAAACCAGAGATTTCAGCACCATTTCTTGTTCTGATTATCTTTCTGGAAGCCCAGAAGTATACAACTTCCATAAACGACAACAAATGGCAGATGGAGATATCTTCCAAGCAGATCTACAGCCTCTGAGGACCGGAGAGTCCCCAAAGCCATCCATACATCCTGGGACTTGCATTTTTAGTTCCTTCTGAAGAACCAAACCATGGTGGCCCAGGTGTAGTCCAGAGGGACACAAATGAACAGGAAAGTACCAGTGTACCCCAAGAAAATAGGCTGCTGCAAATATTGATTGCTGGGCAAAGAGGGAGGGTGAGTAATTCCTATCAGAAACTGGTTCAATTACTGGAAATGCTGACAAATGCAAAATACACAATAAACTATGGTGATTCTCAGCACTAAGATGCTTTGAGCCAAAGCCTCAAAAAGCTTTGCTGTCCTTCAGCCACAGGACAATGACAAAGAAAACAGAAACTGCTGATGAAATTAATCATTAATTCTCTTAATTAAACAACTGAGAAAAAGCTTTGTAATCAAATATCTACCTTCCTTTTGTCAAGAAAAGCTAACACATTTACAACAGAGGGTTTGGAGAACAATCTCTTAAGGTCAGTTTTAGGTTGAACTGATTCCCATTTGAGGCGGTTGGCTCAGTTGTTTCCATGTGTGCTTCACCCTCAAACGATTACTGGGGCTTTACTCTTCCAGCCTCTTTTCCCGAAGTCAGCTGATCTATTTAAGGAAAGCGACACTTCTCTCTAGGAATGATGCTAGTAAAATATGACCGGCAGTACTGCCTGTGACATGTCTACAGAGGTCACTGGTTTTGAAGGACTTGTTAAATATGCTTTATTTGCCTCAGCTGATGCCATTGTGGTGATTCACCCTGTTTCTCTATGCCAGCAAAATGAATAAGCATTATTAATGTTTTATATCAAGGTGCAGAGTGCATAGTTAAATGCCTTCACACAGGCAACTGACGTCACACGAGGATGTTTTCCTTCACCTCTCCTCCTTGGCACTGCTCAGAACTTCCTCAGGAGAAAAAGCATACATAGATGTAACACAGGCTTGATGTGGCTCAGCAGCAGTGCCCTACATCACTTGGATTTTACTAGCAGCACAGTTTTTTTAGACGAGAGCTGTACTGACATATAAGTAGAGTTCAAAATGTTGTCCAGATCAGCAAAAAAAAGGAAGTTAAATAATTAGCTATTAAAAAAACCAAACTGAATGAGAAGCCAGGTAATGCCTAACTCGACGTGATATTAGAAAGCAAAGGAATCTAAGTGAGGCAATTTACATATCTTGGCAGCAATGTGCAGCTCAGTAGGAATGTCTGGAAGGAAATCACATCCACAGTCAGCACAGCAGTGTTAACCAAGATTTGAGCCTCAAAAATCTACAGCTTAAATTGCCATCACTCAGGCTCCAGTTCATACATTATTCCCATGTTAACAAATGGGTAGAAAACCAGAAAACCCTCAGAAGGTCCAGAGAGCCAGCCAAAGGACTTTGGATGCAAATTCCTTAGGAAGAATTATGTATCTAAATAAATAGGTTTATTTCAGACAGTGCAGAACTTGATCAAAGGCTCCTCTGTAGTGGAGATAACCTGTAGACATACCTCGAAGCAGCTTTAAACATTTCAGCAGCAGCAGTCTAAGCCAGCAGCACAGTAGAGTAACTACACATGTACTTACCTGTTCTTTGGGTGGGCTTTGCCACTACTTTGAACCTGTCTGCTGCTAAAGATACATGGTTTGGATTAATCTGCTCTATGCTTCGGCCACAGCTGTCATGGCAGAATGGACTCAGAGTTCATCAGATCTGAGATCCAGTATCACCCAGTAAGAGAGAGGCACACAGCAGATATGTGCCAAAAATGAAAGCAGAACATCTCCAAATGTTGTCCTTCCACCAGGCAACTGTAAGGAAACACAGATGGGGATGGCTGCAAAGAAAGAAAGAATGGGGTTTAAGCAACTCCCAAGACATGCAAAGAGCAGCTCAAGCTAGACAGAGATGACCAAGAAGTTGCCTTAAGTACCCTATGGTTGAGGGAAGCATCCAAATTCAGTTTATTCAGTCTTGTAAGAGGGTAAGCAGAAGCTGAAGACAAAAGGAAATAATTCATTTTTCAGCTTGTTTCCACTACTGTCCTTCAGTGCCTTCAGAGCTAAAACTAAGTGTCTGAAGCTCAGCTGGGTAAACACAAACCAAACCAAAACCCAGCCTGCTTTTTGAAAACATCACCACCAGCTGCTTATTTGCAACTAGTTTGAGAGTTTAAAACCTGCTGGCCCCCCAAGGACATATCTGCATGGATGCAATCCTGCTCCCAGCTGCTAGAGCAACTTGCCTGGTCCTGCTCACCATATCCCTCGAGGTGTACCCAGCTGCCCAGGCACAGAGCTGGGAGCAAAGGTCCTCCCCAACACTGCTCTGCGTGATGGCCCTTCAGCAAAGGCACTTTCAAGGGTAAACCCTGCTGCTGCCATATCTTTTCTTTCACCTCTTTAATCTTATCAGTCTGCCTAAACCTGGTCTAACAGGCCATCCAAGGGACAGCGATTGCCTCAGGGGTGGACATGCAACCAGAGAGAGAGTGCCAAGTATGCAGATGGTTGTTATCTGCAACAGCATTGCTGTGCAACAGGCTGAGCCAGACTGTCCGGCCATCTCCTGAGGAAGAGTAGAGCATGTCCCAAAAGCACAGTGTTTCCATCCTTCAGCCTTTTGAATTTGGCCTCAGCAGAGGCTGCCTTTGATCACCAAAACCCCCTCCAGATTAAATTCCACCCAGAGGATACTCAGCTGTGGTAAATCAGTGCAGCTCCCCGGGGTGGATGGAGTTATGGCGTAACCCCCAGTGCCTGAGGATCCAGCCATCTTTCATCCAGCTCGAGCACTAGTGATAAATGCAGCTAGTTTCGAATGCTTTTGTCTGTCTGTTGGAAGAATGCTGATTGTGCAATGGGAATTTGCAAAGCTAACAAAATCCTGAGGAAGGGCCGCAGAGAAAAAGAACTGCAAACAAACATGACCAAACCCTCTTTTGCTTAGAAGATTCAGAGCATCTGAAGGAGGTCACAGCAGTGAGTCAGAGACCAACAGTGTCTGAGCCCTCATCTCCGCTTCATGAGGCAGATCTGTGGGCAAAGGGCACCTGATGTTGCAGAGGCACTTGCTGGCTGCTTAACAAGGCCCTGAAGAATCACACACCCAGGATGGAGTTGTGCACCACAGCAGTTTGATACCTGTGCCGTTTTCTCCTCACATTTGCTCTCATTCTGGACACAATCCTTGCCTTTCTGCTAAGCTCTGGTATTCCCTTGGCATGTTGCACTGCCAAGGTGTAGCATTGCATTCATTGGTAGAAATGATCCCTGTAAAGAATATGAAAGCAGAGACCCTCATTCCACCTGCCCACTCAGCTTCTCCCTGTTTTCTTGCACCTTCTCTCATTTCTAAGAAACTCACCCTCAGCTCAGTTCCTCCGTCTGCAATGTCTTTCATCTGAAATTAAAAATAAAGTTCATGCAGGCAATTTCTAGATTCATTGTGAATATGGAGAGGTGAGAAGTGAAAACTAACTTTTCACCAATTCTGGCCCAAATTGCCTGGAGACCACCTCTTTTATTTTCTGCCCCAGTGAAAAGGCCATATGCACAGCTTTGGGGAAGAGAAGGGTTACCTTTCATCTCCTTCTCACAGGACTGCAGTCCTTGGGCTCTCCCTTTAAAGTTTTAGCATCCTTGGAAAGTAAAATTTATAATACAGAGCAAGGTGGGAAACACAGCAAACAGCAAGTACCCCAAAAGTAGCACCAGGTGACTTTGGCAAGTCTCCTTTGTAGAGGCCACCTGCTTCTTCTACATCTGCAGAACTCAGTGTGTATCTCCCACAACTCTTACCCCAGATCCTCTCTCATGACAGTCCTCAAGACTCCCCTGAGCTCCCCACTGCCATGGCACAGGAAATGGCCTCCAGCATTTTTTTCCCCCAAACACGTCTTCTAACTTGGATTTGCCAGTGGTGACCTGTGGTGTCAGAGCACAGCCAGCTCCCAAAATACAGAAGCTTTATATAAATAAAGATCAGTCTGCAGGTGTGAAAATGGCATAGCCTTTTTATTCCCTTTCACGTGAGTAATTGCAAACACACAAGTGAGGCTGAGGCATTTCAAATGCAGGCAGAGAAAAAGACTGAGTGCAGAAGAATAAAAGGAGACAGAATAAGGAGAAGTGGTTATTGCACACAATAACCAAAGGAAAAATAACATTTTTCAGTCTTCTTCCATTGAATACCTTTCACAAGGAAAAAGCTACAGTCAAAATCCTTCTCTTTTTTCCCAAACAAGTGTCACAGTCTCTTGGCATAATGAATTTTGCCCCGAAAATTTCACTGACCTCAGTTAAATTCACAGATTTTTAAAAGCTTTCCAGCATCGCCAACCAAAAAAAAACCCACTGAAACCAACAAAACAAAACAAAAAACCCCACAACAAACACTTGTGATGTTAAAAGTGCTGCAAGGGACTGTTTGATTTGGGGAATTTTCCTTTTTCACTCTCAGGCCTGAGCATATGGTTAGCATTTCAGCATCCACTGGCAGACGGGAACAGTTTAGAGGTGGAACTGCCTCAGCTCTGCTCAACAGGCACTGGCCATCACCAAGGCTCCCTGGATGCAGACAGAGGGAGGAAGTAGTTTCTCAGAGAACACAAAAAACCCTTCAGCCACCTGCAAAACACACAGCATGACACCAGCATGACATTGCCAAAAGACACAGCCTCCTCAATTCAGTATGGGTCAGAAAGGGAAGCCAGAAGAAAATAAGGGGAAAGACCAAGGAATGCAGATGGGAAATTAGTATTTTTTGCCTTTTAGACCAATGTTGGACTGAAATCATGGCCCTAAACTGCTGTTTACAACTAGACATACCATTGGTGTGCTGTTTGTTTAGTGAATTCAGGTGTTTGCAGCAGTTGCCCACACAGGTTCTCAGAGCAGGGTGGCCTCAGGGCAGCACCCAGGCAGCTTTCCTCCAGGATGCACCACGGCAGGTACACCCAGCTGCCAGGACAGCCTTCCATGGGTGGAAATGATGCTCCAGAATTCACAGAATCAAAGAATCATGAAGGCTGGTAAAGCCCTCAAAGATTATTGAGTCCAGGTGTTAACCCAGCACCACCGTGTTCATCGCTAAACCATGTCCTCAAGTGCCACATCCACACACCTTTTGAACACTTCCCAGGTAGTGAATCCACCACTTCCTTGGGCAGCCAGCTGCAATGTTTGACCACCCTTTCAGGGAAGAAGTTTTTCCTAACATCCAATCTATCTAATCTATCCAATCCATGGCACAGCTTCATTTCATCTCATCCTGTCACTTGTTACTTGGGAGAAGAGAATGATCCCCACCTCACCACAACCTTCTTTCAGGTAAGTGTGGAGACAAATAAGGTCTCCCCTGCGCCTTCTTTTGTCCAGGCTAAACATTCCCAGCTCCCTGATCTGCGCCTTATCAAACTTGTGCTCCAGACCCTTCCCCAGCTCCATTGCCCTTCTCTGGAAATGCTCCTCAATGTCCTTCTTGCAGTGAGAGGCCCAGACCTGGACACAGCACTCGAGGTGTGGCCTCACCAGTGCCCAGCATAGAGGGACAATCACTGCCCTGGTCCTGCTGGCCACACTATTGCTGATACAAGCCAGGATGTCAATGGCCTTCTTGGGCACCTGGGAACAAGTGAAACACCATTTCCCTTAGGGATATCCTGTATTTTCACTTGCAGGTAGGTTTTTCTTTGACTTTAAGCTGGGAGGTTCATTTTGATAAGCTACAATACCTTGTTTTAAATTGTGTTTATTACCACATTGACACATTACACTAATATTTATTTTTCAAATCATTCCATAAAACACTTTACTGATACAATTGAAATGGATATTAATTTAATGTTTGGTCTTATCAGGACCAATATTCACCAGGTTTCTTAAATATGTCCAAACCTGCTTACAAAAGGAATTTTTTTTCAAAGCTGAAGTGAGGTAGAAGCAAGTGCAATATATTTCACACATTGTAAGAGATTGAGACAGCTCAAAAGTTAGCATTTGAGTCCATCTCCTGTCACCAAACTCCGGAATGCTATTTTCATTTCTCTGAACACAATATTCCTCCTACAAAACGATCCATAACCAGACATTTATCAGACTTCAAACCTTCCAGCAATGCTTACAATTTCCTGAAAAGTAAACATTTATTTTCAAGTGGCTGAGTCAGGCCACAGGTAATTTATTGGCAGAAATAAAAACACAAAGTGAAGCATTTTGAAAGCTAATGTGTAACTCTGGATGATACCCATAGTGTCACAATGTGTTTTAGATACCAGCAATGATGACCACAATTATCATCATTTGTTGTGTTTATGCTTCAATTACTGTGTTATGTCACACACTCCCACGCAGTCAAAATCAGTATTTTAATTTTAGAAGCATCTCACAGCATACTGCAAAAAAAAATGTATGAAATATAAGCAGCATACTTTAGTCATCTAGCATGTCTCTCCATCAACCTTATCTTTCTTATCTTTAAAGAAAACTATAATTGGATAATCTTTACTTAATGTAAACTTCTAAAAGCTGGAAGCCATTTCAAGATTACACAGATTAACTGTGGCTACCTGTGAGAACATGCTTCAGCATTTCAATGAATTCAGGGTGGATAAAATCAAGTATCTCCAGTATTTACAAGACTATTTTGGCAAAGACATGACTGAAAATTTTTCACACAGCCTTCAAGAAAAAATGATAACTTTTCTCTTGTGTCCCTGTCTTTCTTATTACCCCATGAGCCACTCAGATGGCTGGAAGCAAATAGTGATTTTAATTTTCTTTGCAGACAGAGTGCTTTCTGGCTCCTGGGCTAACTTTAGCACTGTCAGCTGCGGAAAGGAATATATTTTCAAAGTTTAGATTGTTTGATTTTGGTATCCTTTTTACATGTGCAGATATCCCTTGTTAGTAGACGCGCAGCTGTCTGCAGAGAAATCAGTCTGACAGTGATTATCCCCCTTCCACTGTGTAGTAAGATACAAACTATTAAAAATATTTTCATATTTCTATGGTTTGAGGCATCAACAGCCACAGAGAAAATATGCCCTTTTCAACCAAGTTCCTACTTGTGTTCTCAATGGAAAGAGGAGCTAATATATTCCTGGCAATATGCAACCCTTTTGTCTTACCATGGCATATGATACTATGCCTAAAATTCGGAGAAGGACACCAATTTGCTGTCACAATCAACTGACTTGTATGAACCAGAGCGGATACTGCAGCCACCTCCTTGTTGTAGTTTCCAAAGTGCCCAGCTTTGGGCACTTTTCCTCCCAGAAAATGGGGTTTGCTCTCCAGCACTAGGCTAGAGAGATTCCAAAGATCTGTACTGTTTGCATGCTGTCTCCTGTGAGCCCACCATGAGCAATTAAGAAGCAATTTCTGGGTAAACTACATTAAGCCTTTTGGCAATTATTGCTATTTTTCTGATTCATTTAAAGCCTTTCTCCCTTCATTACAATAGGTTCAGAAACTGGTGATTAAGAGGATTAACTTGATTTTGTCCATTAATGTTAGTTCCCAGTTACAGTCCTAGTCACACTCCACATAGGGATGTCACTAAATAATTGAAAATACCTAAATATCATTTAGATTGGAGACTTGGAGCAAAACTCTTTCCCTCCTAACTAGCAAGCCCACAGATTCCAGACACTATAGATACTGAAGTAGAAAGTTTGTATAAATATATGGCAAAACCCCATCATATTTAGTTACAGAAGTAGATAGCAGTTTTCAATTGGTTTCACTGCAGTTTGTGGGTCTCCAGGGTGCACTGATTTCTGAATGGTCGACAAAACTTCACAGGAAAAATAAGCCTATTGTCAGTAGGCTGCAATTTAACTGTATAAGGGGCTGAAACTCTGTTGGTAAAAAATGTGGATGTCTGCAAATGAAAAAGATTGAAAACCACTGACTGGAAACCACTGCCTATTCTGTCTGCCTTTTTTTTTTAAGGAAGACTGGAGTTATGCTGTAAAAATGCCTTCAGAAGTATATATTTACCTTTCACCAGTACTGAAAACATATTTGAATGGTATTTGCAAAGAAATTGTGATCTTTTTGGTTTAAAGACCTCCAGCAAGGTACTGGTTTGAAGAAATCAAGCCTTCAGAGACCATGGGTTTCCTGCCAAGACCACCTCTGGCACTTCCACCAGTACAGTGGACTCAAAGGAATCGTTTTTCTCTTTACCCCCCCGCAGCAAAGCCTTGAATCAGCCTCCACCATCAGAAAGCAACACTGGAGGCTCCTAAAATGGGGTGGAAACAAACCCACTTCATCAGCTGGGCATCCAGGATCCCTCCATTATCAGCAGAGATAGACAGGTGCTATTAGAAGAAATGCAAGTTAAAAAAAGTCATATTTTGGAGGCATATAGTTCTCAATGACCAAAAGGACAGTGCAGTTCCTAACTCAGGTGTTTGCTAACTTCACTTGAAGTTATATGGGTGTTTCAGCCTCAGTAGACATGGGCAACAAAGTGTTGCACAGACAAGAGATGCTAAAAGAGGGTAGAGAGATTCTAGAGTCACACAGTTAATGCCAAATCTGGGGGTAAACCTTGGGTCTTCTCCATAAATAAAAACCTTTGACCTGTTGGTGAATCTTTTACAAGGTGCTCAAGATCAGCAGTACCTGGCATCCAGGGTTTCCAAATGCTTATTAATGATTCATCTGATCCATTGACCTAAAGCAAAATTAGCTGGGAAAACCACAAAAAATCCATGCAGACCTTGCAGGGCTGATTCTCAACAATGCAACAGTACCCCAGCACTTTTCTGGTCGTGTTTTAAATTACTCAGGGTTTCCATTAAGAACAGATAGAGAAAACGTGTTTAAATATATGCAAAGAAAATTGGGGCAAAATGCAGTAGAGGAGGGAGCCATCACCATGTTCTGGAAAAATGCAACATGATCAATTTCTTCATATAAAAGGATAATAAAGAAGAGAATTTCTGTCTCAGAAAGAACTCCCAGTATTCAGAGTACACTTCTTTTCTAAGAAGCCTACAGGATGTTTGTCCAGGTTAGGAAGAAAGTGCCCTCATTTATTAAAAATGTTCATTAGCCCATCTCCCCCGATGCCACTGAGACCACTGCCTGCCCCTGCCCACCACAGCATCCCAGCTCCACAGGTGCTGGCAGGGCTCTTTGCACATTGCAAACTGTGCTATAACTCGAGCAATCAACTCCCTTCCTAGGAAAGAGGCTGCTAGAGCATCACAGTGTTCCTGGAATGTTTGGAAATACTTGTCAAAACACAACTCCGGTTTCATTGTTAGTTCTATTAACAGTCAAACATTTCCCTTGTTGATTAAAGGCATTGGCTCCATGCAATGTCTTAAGAGTCAATGCCTACCTGCCTCCTATCCAATTTCTTATGTAACTGCTGCTTTTCACACCACAAGTGTTTTTCTCTTAGTGGTGAATGAAATTATTTATGCCACAATTACTACACAGAGGCCTTTTGGGGCTGATGGAGGCTAAACCTCCCTGACCACAGGTTGCATTCTTCATCATGTTTGATCTGCACATCCAGCACGCTCCATGAGGGGAATCACATTTCTGCAAAAGCACAAGATCTCTGAGGTAGTTATCACTTTACTGTGACAGAGTTGGACGTGGTCCCACAAGCCAAGCTGCAGACCAGGGGTTGGTATTTGGGAAGGCAGTTCACCTTCCTGGGCTTTGGAATGAGCTAGTGTACCACAGGGATAATAACGTTTAACTATCCCCTACAGAATTACTTCTGTTTGTAAAGACCCTCGGTTGCTTTTCCACTGCAGAGCTGTTGGGGGTGAACATCGAATCTGGGATACATATGTCTGTTGCTTTTTATTTCAAAGGCCAGTAAAAGCTATAGAGTCACTCAATTCTGTAATATGTACTGTATATTTAATATGCCAATATGCGCCTGATCCACCCACCCTGTCTCTGCAGCAGAATATGCCCAGAATGGAGCTTCTACAGTGGTCTTTGGAAAAATAAAACCACCATGGGAATTGCAAGACAACTGTACAAATCGGGCTCTAGACGTGGCAGGACTGGTGTCAGACACAGCACTGTGTCAGCACTGGCTTGGGGGAGCATAAGCCTGTATTAAAGCAGAATTAAGAATGATTGAATTGTCCCTGTGTTCAAGCTTTCCCTGAAGACAATGTTCCGCTGAGAAAGAGCTAAAAGTCATAGTAATAATGCTCTAATATTGACTAAAATTCTGCCATCCCTAACAGATAAAAGACCTCAGCTCATATTTATTTTAGGATATGGCTGTTTATTCTGAAAGGTCCCATGCCACTCACTACCCATCCCTTTCCCTACCTTAGAGCAGGGCAGGGCAGGGGAAAAGACCCTGGAGAAAGGAGAGTAAGGATGTGGCTACCAGTCAATACAGCAGGGCCAGGACCTGAGGAAGAGCCCAATGTGTGACATCTCCGAAGGGCTGCAGATGAGGAAGGTTTCTGTAACCCCTGCTGCAGGTGAGCAGCCAAGGTGGACGGGAAGCAGCCGAGAGCTGGTGCCCTTTGGTGGTCTCTGGTAAGACCCAGGAGAGAGGACTTCAAGAACAACCATTGGACTCTCAAAAGCTCATCTTGGCAATATGTGATTTCTCCTCACAAGCACCAGTCTGCACAGGCTGGGGGTGGAGGGTAGTGAGATTAAACAGATTGTGGCTTTGTTTCAAACGCCCCTCAAAATAAGGTGTCCTGCTACACCCACAAGCGCAACCCTGCTGCACCCACATTTGCCTGAAATGTCCTGTGTGGCCGTGGTGTGAACAGGTCTGGCAGGCAGAAGTGATCTCTGTCTTCTCCTCTCCAGGCTCCAGAGCATTGTCTTGGTTTACTCCAAGGACAGGGAACACCCAGGGTCAATGACACCTCTGAGAGCCCTGGTGCAGTGCCCAGGCTGTGCATGCAGCTGCTGTGCTGAGTCAGCATCATTTCAAGGTCTGATTTTAAATCCTTGCTTCTCACACCCTCCACAGGCTTGCTCCAGTGTTTTGGGTTTTTTTCTCTCCACTTTCTCCAATCACCTGCTTTGCTCTCCAGGCTGCCAAATAATTTTACCTCTAGCAGCACCTCCCCCATGTGCAGGTCTTGCAGAAGAGACTCGGAATGTCTCTCCAGTTCACTCATTTCTTCTTATTTCTCTTCAAATAAACACCTCACCTCTTGCAGAGCCCTCTATTCCTCATCTATTTCATGCTGTTCAGTGGGAAACAAATCCCACAGCACAGGGTTGTGTTGGAACCAGCTCTCAGAGGGTGCAGGCACAGAGAGAGCCTTCACAGGGTGCTTAACCACTTGGAGTGTTTACCCTGACAATCATTTGGATCCTTAATCTTAGCAACAACGACTTTTCAGCTTGAAATTCAATAAACCAGCACAGAATTACAGTCCTTTGGGCTGGCTAGCTAATAAAAAGCGGTTTAGTCATTCCAATGCACCTTATTGATATAAATGGGTAGTGACATGAGCTCTGGAAAATGTACCCCAGTGTCGGCATCCAGTGATGCTATTTAACCCTTGCATGCTAAGGATGGACAGCTCAGGCTTCTACTCACGCACACTGACACTGATCTCTGAACCAATATTTTAATTCAGTCTCATGTGAGCTCATAACAGTCAGCTGGGCTGAAGGAACAATTCATTACAGCATTGTGAGGCCACAACACAGTCGGGCTCACAAGTTGGCTAACAATTCCTGGTTTTGATAAGAAATATTTGGCAATATTTATTGTGTGTACCTAACCTGATACGATTCAGCAACTCACCTGACTGTGTCT
Organism: Neopelma chrysocephalum; assembly: GCF_003984885.1. Lineage (NCBI taxonomy): Eukaryota > Metazoa > Chordata > Aves > Passeriformes > Pipridae > Neopelma > Neopelma chrysocephalum. Next base: position 975,028 of record NW_020897804.1, on the reverse strand, counting down.
CTGATCAAGCTTGCCAGCATATTAAAATTTGAATTAAAGTTTCACCTACCTCGTTGCTTTGCTCCTACTAAGTATTGATTCAGGAATTGCTTTCTGCTGGCAAAGGAAGGAACTCCTGAGAGTATCGGATGTAAGGGGGCACCAGTCCCCAGTGTCATTTGTGCAAGGTCCTTGTTGAGGCCAGCACTGCTGCATTAGCTCAGGGCGGTGCCTGAGCCCTGCTGCCTGCCATGCTACACCTGACAGCTCAGATGTGCAGGGGAGAGCCCTCACAGTGCACCGGAGGGATTGCAGGGGAATGGGAAGTGGCTCATGGCATCACACTCAGTCTCATCGCATGTTTTCTACCAGCAGTGTCACCAAAAGTGACTCAGTGGGATAGCTAAAACTCCTCTGTCCCTTCATGCCTCTCCAGAGCCTCCGTCCCAAAGGCTTTGGGAGAAGCATCTGTCCTGTCCCCATCTTCTGAACAGAGAGGCAGAAAGGACTGCTAAAAGCATTCATACCTGGAGCCAATTTTGCTGACAGCAGCCTTCATTTAACTTATTTTGAGACTATCAAGAGGTTGCACTTCCATAGAGAGAGATTAGCAGTCTCCCTCTCAGGGAGGGCTTTGGAGACGCATGAAGGGAGAGGGGGCTTTTAGCCATGCCAACGCCCCCAGGGCCTGCAAGGCTCCCCAAAAACCTTCCCAGGACAGTCACTCTCAGTGGCCAAGCCCCCAGTGGGGTCCAGGTTGATGGAGGTGCATGACAGTGACAAGCCTGGACACTGAGAGCACTGCTGACTGTGCTGTATTTCAGCCGCTTGCTCAGAAAAGGGCAGGCACTCACCATCCCTGAGCTGCTGAAAGGGAGTTGATTTTCATCACTGACAGCTCTGGATATTAAGGGGATAAACAAATATAAAGTTCTGGGAAAGGAATGTTTATAAAGGGTAAAAGGAGAACAAACATGTTGGCAGAGAGTATCCCTGCAAGAAGGGGGGTGCACGCTTCTACCTTGAGGGGGAAGAAAAACTTCGGGGGTAATATATGGCTTATGGCATAACAGTGCTAAAATAAATGCAATTGTGTTGTGCAGGCTTTACTAGTCTATGTTCATGGATTGATTTGGTTTTTTTTATAGTAAGAAAGTGCCTGAGACACAGTCCAGAGCTGCAGTTTTTGCTGCACAGCACTGCATCCCAGGCTCTGTTACAGTGGCCACCACAGTGACAAAGCAGCATCAGAAAATCTGCGCTCTAGTCGGGTCTGTGCTCCCCAGTTCCACATGAGTGTGCTGCACCAGAGGTTAATAAATGGGAAACCTAAAAATATCCCACTCTAGGGAAAACTGCAAACCTTGAAGTCCTTCATACAGGACTATCTCAATACCCCTTTGATTTCCTGTTGTAAAGGGCTTCCAAATGTTATAAGCTTTTAGTTTTCCTCCAAATGAAAACCAGTTCAAAGCCATTAAAGGGCTGAGCTGACTTGATCCGAGGTGCAGACCTTTATACGTCCCAGCAACCTTAAAACTCCCCAGGTTCAGATCAGCCATTTCCATCCTGTTACTCCAGGAGCATCATGAAAACGTTTGCCTTCACCTGACACAGAGGAACAATCACACTGTGGCGCTTCTAAAATGCAGCCACAGTGTGAGAAACCACACTGAATCCTCACCAATGTTTTTATTTCAGGTGCAGGCTTAGGAAAGCTCCTGCTCCTCCTTTGCTGCTCTCCGCTTGGAAAATGGGAGTCGTAATAGTAATAATATTAATAACACTTAGTAACAGTAGTAATAATATCATTACAACAACAATCTCTACCCTGGTGACTTTACTTGAGCAGAAAATTTGGCCCTGCTTCTGCAATTTTGCCTTCAAAATAACGACACCAACAACTCCTCACGCAGTGTTATAATTATGCTGCTGTTGTTTTAATTTTTAGCAATTTTCTGGCACCACCAGCACAGCAGTTATGAGAGCAAACATCGTGCAGCTTGACATGCTGCCAAGCCTTCTCTGTGACGGTGAAATAACCACATTTTATTTATATGTCTGTTTTTCCCCCCATTGTTTTCATTTAAACCAACGGTGTCACTGGCGAGGGTCTCCGCTGACATGTAGGATTTCCTCGCCACAGCCCCGTCTCAATGCTTCCCCACACAATGCAGCAGTATTGAGATGTCAGAGTCTCTGTGCCTGATAAAGGTGTCAAGACAGATCCCGGTTGCAGCGACAACAGTGCGAACTCCGAGCCCTCCACAGTGGCCACGAGCGATCCCCACTGTTTGCCCTTGCTGAAAGCCAAACCTCCACACTGCCCGGCTTTTCCTCTGATCCAAACGAACCCTCAGCTTGCTCTTACGCAGGTTGGGTTTTTTGGGCCCCTTCTAGCAGAGCATTTTCAGCTCTGATAATATTTGCGTCTATTTTCGGCGAATGAGCTGCTATGTCAAGTGGGATTAAAGCAGAGCTGTGACTTCTCTGTATGAGGCAGCTCAGCTCGCTGTCAGCAGTAACTGATGCATGTCACTTCAGCAACTCGGCCGTGTCGGGGGTCTCTGAGATGACCACCATATCCCAAACCATTACTGTGATAGTGACTAGATGGTTGTAATCGTAACTGTAAATGTAACTAGATACATTTAATCAGACTTTATTAACAAAGAGCAAGTCCAGTTGGCAGCAGCAAACACGCAGAGTCGCGTGGAGGCTGTGATTACTCTCATCAATGGTGATGAGTGTGGGTGGGTGAAGTCAGGGTGCTCGAAGAGGATGGCCTCACTTCGGGGTACAGTGTGGCAACCCTGCAGGGGGAATGGGTGCCTGGACCATTTGCTGCGCAAGTCCCAGGCTGACCCGAAGTGCCGCACGCACAGAGCTGCCCCCGACCCACGGATGCCCTTTCAGCCCCTCTTTCCAGAAAATGCGCTGTTCCAGAGACAGGATAAGGGGACACGCCGTTGCGTGTCGCGGCGCACGGTGCCGCTCAGGACCCATCACGGGAGCGCTGAGCCAACTTCAACCTCACGCCTCTGGGAAGCGGGTGCCCGCTCCACCCCGGGGGCTCGGTGGGAGCGGCCT